>NW_006159907.1:354781-433832 GCF_000334495.1 Tupaia belangeri chinensis | reverse complement strand
GACCCCCCCCCCCCTCCCGCAAGTTAGCTCCAACTCTAAATTATCCTGATTGTTTGCAAAAGCCTTTTATTTTGCCCTCTAATGGCAAATTAGTCTCCCATAGACACAAATCCTTGGAAGGAGAAAATATAATTTCTCATTATTTGGCAAATATCACCTCTCATTTTCGGGAGCATGGGGAAAACAGCCACAGTTATTGACTCAATCTATTACCCGGCCGCATTCTCTCTAGTGTGCATGTATTCCCCGCTTAGGGGAAAGACAGCAAAACAAACAAACGATGAAACAAAACAAATTTTCATCTTAGTATCATTTAAATATCTTTTAAGAGGGAGGTGAGAAGAGAATTTACATGGGTACTGGTCTGCATCCTTGCTAGTAAGTCTATTGTAATGTATGCACAAACAAGTCATTTACCAAACTTCTTGGGGCTCTTGAGGGATATCATCTACCCTGCTTTTCATCTTACCCATCTAAAACTTTCCTATGAGGTATTTACACACTGAACCATATCAATTGGTTCCAAGAAGGTGCTTTTTTAACTCTTCCAGAATTTGTAATAATATCTAAGCTTCCTATTTATTTATGTTGTGCTCTAACCAAATTCTAAATGTTTTCTCTGAAAACATCCACTGTTCGTCATGCTTGGAAAATGATCTGTGTGTAGTAATTTATTACTTTTTTCACTGGATTAAAAGCCTTCCTTGCTACAAATGTATCATACTCATTAATTTACCTCCCTGCGGATTTTCCAAAGTATATTACTATTTGTCTCTCCTCTGTCACAAAATATTTCAGTTTCTTAGACATTTGCAGACAAAGATTAGGAAGCTTAAAAATATCTTTTCTAAACATTTACTTTCGGTGTGTCATCCTGAAAGTTTCAAATAAATCAAACTTTTTAGCTATCTATAATAAGACAGTCATTTTCCTATCTTCCTTCTTAATCTACCTCTGCACCATTTCCTTTCTGCCCAAAGATCCCTCTATATTCTATAGGTATTTGGAAAATTTCAAAATAAAGTGTCCATGAACCAAGAAAATCTTCTTCACCAATATTGAGTGAAAGGGAGAAAGAAAATCGTTTAATATTTAGTTAAGGATTCAGTGGAATTATGATGTGTGTTATAGGCAATCCACCAATGATATGATAAAGAAAGAAACGATGCATTTATGTATAGTCACAGCATTATATCGTATGATATTCACATTCTCAAGATAAGCTATAGCTTCCCTTTATATAAGAGGACTTCATAGTTCCATTTTTCTATACATTTTTTTCTTTCTTTTTTAAATAAAATGTATTCCACTATTATTTACCATTAGAAACTGAGAGAGAGAGAAAGACAGGACCCTACCTGGGGATCTTGATACCACAATTCGCCATTTCCTTCAGCAAGCCCCAAGACCATACCAAGTGTGTGCTTATCATATCTAGGGCAGTCTCCAGACTTGAACTGGGAGACTTCCGATGTGGGATGGTTTTATGGAGCATCGAGTTTTATCAGTATGCACCATCTGGCCCCTATACATTTTTTTTTTTTTTTTTTTTGAGAGGTTTTCACTATAGGGCATGTGCGCTCACCAGACAGACAGAGAGAAACAGAGAGACAGAAAGCGAGAAATCACCCCCCAGGGGGGATGGCCACGCCGCAATCCCTTCTCCTCTGTGGGGACACGTTTAAGAGAGAGAGTCTGAGGTGTGGGGACATGCGCTAAGCAAACACCACATGCTCTTTTGGGGTTTGGCAGAACCTTGTAACTTGTCTTTCCCTGACCTTGGCTGCAGACAGAGCAAGGGTGGAAATTACTAGGGGTGTTCCAACAGACACATCTGATGGACTTCAAGAAACATCTTGACCCCAATTAGTAAAGTCCAATCCTTGCCCTGCATCTGAAAGGTTCTTTAGACTTCTCTGGGTGTTGTGGTGCACTCCTTATGCACTCCTTCCCCACACCTAATAGCTAGTTCTCTGCATTAGAAAGGAAGATGAGATTTACTCTGGATGGGATTACCACCAAGGGATACACCTTGCCCTGGGTATGACTAATCCCTTATAGATTTGTTAACTGCTTCTCATTGTCTGTAACCTGGCAACTAATCCATGAAGTGTCATGAAACATACATGTGTAATGTCTCCTTGTACTATAAATAAAGACATCTAGTTCATCCGGGTGGCACAAGTTGCTTGGGCTACCTAGGCTCAGGCTGCTTGTGTCCATTTCTACTCTATCCCTTTGTCTCATTCTTTCCAATTCCCAGGTCCTGGCAAGATGGAGGGCTTTCTCTTTCTCATCCTCTTTCTCTTCCTCACCAGCAGCCCCCTGATCATGATTCAGCCAGACCCAAGCCCTGGGGCGGACGCCGACACTCCTCCATTATCCTCTCGGGATCTTGGACACGCATGCACACGCGCCTGGCATGAGTTTTAAGCCACCGGATCCAGGACGCGAACTGCGGTCGACTACGTGGGAGTCCAGCGACATAGCCATTACGCTAACTGCTGGTCCCCACCCCTATACATTTTTCTTTCATCCTAAATTTGTGTGGTAATTGGAATTGCCATTTGACCTAGTTATTTGCCTTTCTCCTAAGAAAAAGTAAAACTCTAGCACAGGTGGCATAAACACTCATAATAACAGGAAAATAGGTTACTATTTATCTTGATGTTTATGTTTCAAAAAGATGGCTCCAAGGGCCTTAAGAAAGGAAAAAATAAATTGATTTGTAACCCAGCTAAGAGTTTACTTAACTTTAAAAAGGCTCACACATATTTCAAAAGGACAGAGGAATAATTTCAAACAAGTAAGTTTTCTCAAAGAAAGGCACTGAGAAAAGAGCAGTGGGGAAGGTTCTCTACTGCTGGAAATAAAGAAAAGTCTTCCTTATGCCTTCTTAGGCAGAAAGATCAGTTTTAAACATTTTCTTCTCTAACAACTCTAAAATGATTTATAATTTACATAGGGTGGGGGAGTCTTCAAAAATTCATGGAAATGCATATTATGAAAAAAACTGTGTATTCATTTCAATATTGTTTCAACACAAAAGAAAGACTTTGTACTTCAATTCCATTTTTTCATAAAGTTTTTGCAGTGTCCTTTTAAGATCCCTTTATATATATGTGGTGTGCATGTGTGTGTATGTGCTTGCACACACTGTATACAGCTAAGTTTTTCATCATGAGTTTAAGTAGTTCAAGAGATAATCTTCACCATATAAAAAGTGTTGCAGGTCAGCTGTAGTGCTGTGGCTAGATGACTGTATCCCACGTGGCTGTCTGTGCAGTTCGAGTTCCAGACATGGTGGCTTAAAAATATACTGACTGGCTGGTAGGTGGCTTGGTGGTTAAGGGTGCTGGACTCCCACATGGTCAACCACAGTTTGAGTCCCAGACCTGGCGGTTTGCTTTCTCACTACCTTCCCTCCTTACACTACTCTATTCCACTCTGGTCAAATTGAAATGAATGTATAAATAAGTAAAGTTATGGGATCAGCGGATGGTGTAACAATTACATCACTGGACTCCTATGTAGTTGACTGCAGTTTGAGTCCCTGACCTGGCGGCTTAAAACTCATGCCAGGTGTGTGTGTGTGCATGCCCAAAATACTGAGAGGAGAAGGGATTGTGGCATAGTATCCCCACTAGCGGGTGATTTGGCACTTTCTGTCTCTCTGTTTCTCTCTGTCTTTCTGGCAAGCATACATGCTCCATAGCAAAATCCTCTCTACCATAAATAAATAAATAAATAAAGTTAAAAAAATTCTTGAAAAAAAAAAAATAAAAACACTGACTTTTGAGGCCAGTAAATGGTGCAGTGGTTACATTGCTGGACTCCCACATGCGTGACCATGGTGTGAATCCTGGATCTGGTGATTTGAAAATCATGCCAGGCATATGTGCACGCAAACCTAAGATCCCAGGAGGAAAATAGAGGAGAATGAATTGCAGCATGATCATCTCCTTGGGGAAGATTTCTCACTTTCCCTCTCACTGTCTTTGTCTCCCTCTCTCTTTGGTGAGTGCATATGCCCTATGGTACAACCTCTTAATAAACAAAATACACTGATTTTCTCTTTTTTTTCTTTCTTTTTCCCCATAGGAAGCATGACCTCACTGGAGAAAGAAAGAGAAAGTGAGAAATCACTCCCTGGGGGCATGGCGATGTTGCAATCCCTTCTATTCTATTCTCTGAGCATTTGGTTTCTGCTGCACAAGCACCTGGCCTGATTTTCAAGCTGCCATATCCACAAGAACCATGGTCAGCACTTTTTAACCACACACCATTTGCTGGCTCCCAGAGTCATTTATTTACTTATATATGAATCTACCTATCTACCTATCTATCTATCTATCTATCTATGTGTGTGTGTGTGTATATATGTATGTATATACATACATATAGTGTGTACATGCATGTGTGTGTAAGAAAAAGGTATTTTATTATTTATTTTTTAAATATCAAAGCAAGGTTCAAAAAAAATTGGAAAGTATTTTTCTCCTTTGGAAAAAGAAACATTGCGGCAAAAGGAAAAAAGAAGAATCAAAAGAGGAATTACAAGAATTGTGGAGTCATTCAAACTTGACACCTAAACACTCATTTGTTAAAAATATCTGTCTGAGGACCAGCAGATGCCATAATGGTTATGTTGCTGAACTCCCACATAGTTGAATGTGGTTTGAGTCCCAGTCCTTGTGGCTAAAAACTCACACCAAACATGTGTGTGTGCCCAAAATCTCAAGAGGAGAATGGAGAAGGGATCGTGTTGTGGCCATTCTTCTAATAGGGTGATTTTGTGCTTTCTGACTCTTTGTCTCTATATCCCTGGTGAGCAGACCTCAGGTTAAAATTAGAAGCCTAGGGGCCAGCAGATGGTGTGGTGGTTAAAGATGCTGGATGCCCATATGGCTAACCACAGTTCAAGCACTGGACTTGGTGGTTTCTCTCTCCCATCAAATTTAAAATACAACTACTGCTAATAAAAATTTTTTAAAAATTCTTTTTTTTAGAGAGAGATTTTTGCTATAGGGCATGTGTGTTCGCCAGAGAGTCAGAAAATGAGAAATCAGCCCCCACCCCCAGGGGAATGGCCATGTGGCAATCTGTTCTTCTCCATTCTGCTCCTGTGATTTTGAGCACACACACACAAAGACCCGACATAAGTTTAAGCCACCTGGTCCGGAACTCGAACCGTAGTCGACTGCATGGGAGTCTAGAGATATAACCACTTTGTCATCTGCTGGTCCCTAAATAAAATAATTCTAAAAATACAAATGAGAAGCCTGAGTGGCAAGTTAACCAAATCATTTTTGTTTTCTGTAAAGCAAAATCTCACATGGTGCTTTTTTTTTTTTTGACATGACTTTTTTATTATTTATTTACCTTTATTTATCATTATTATTATTTTTGTGCTCTCATTCTTTTATTTTTTATTTATTTATTTTTTTACTTTTCTCATTGTACATTTTAATTTTTTTCCATTTTATTTTTTTCCATACATTCAATCACATTATTATTTGTCTTACAAAATGGATATTTCAACAGGTGAACATTTCTCCCTAGTACCGTTGATAAAACTACGAAATATCTTCAACAGATAATACCACACCTCTTTGTGCCATTAATGCATGTTGCTTTTAAATTCAATTTATTCTTTTTTGTTGTATCTCTTGACAATCATCTATTTAATTTTAATTCTAAAATAGATAGCTATGCAACTTGTTAAAGCAAAATATAGAAAGATCAATCATTGGCTGTTATTTATTAGCTGATAGAGCAGTAAAGAATCGGTGGATTAACTAGATCAATCTCCAGGGTTGCCCAATAACAACTTTATAAAATAAAGCCCATGGGGTTTGAAGATAAGAGGTACATGGCTATTAACATTGAGTACAAGTACCATGGACCATGGGAGACCATTCTTCTGAAAACTCAATTTTTGTTTTACTCAAATATTTAATTCTACCTTTCCTAATTTTTTCTTTTTTCAGATTGTAAGGACAATCACACGTTAGAGAAAATATCAACCATGGAAACTCATTGAAAGTATTTGCTTGTGAAATGAGTCCTTACATCACTTGTTGGGGTAGAAGGGACAATGCAAGTAAGGGAAACACGACAGTAAGATTTTATGCCAAGCCTTTGCTTCATGAATGATACTTCCAAACAATCCCAAGGACATGTTGGTATCCCTAGAATTAAGGTATTTGTAGAATATGTCCATTTATAAATGTTCAAAGAGCCTGAGATCATGGTCGAAGGTTTCACACCATCTTCATAGATTTACCAGAGCTCGGTACTCACAGTGATTACAAATGAGATGCCCTTGTTCTCCAGACAAGTATCCCCATGATATCTTAGTGACATGGGCTCCAGTTTATCGTTACTAGTTTAGGTATATCCTTGAAATATAACTACTAATGCTCTTTGTGTAAATTTAAGGGTCATCAAGTAGTGCTATGGTTTGAAAATACCCCCCCAGAAATGCATGCATTGGTACTTGATTATACTGACCATTGTAAAGGTGTGAAGTGAAAACCTCACTCCTTCTTGGGGTCCCAGGGTAAAGCTTAATGGGCAGTGATTGGTTCATAGTGATTGCATCATAGTGTCAATGTCTCAGGAACATACTCATGATATTTCCTGAGACTCAGTGAGTTCTAGCGTTCCTGCAAAAGCTTAGTTCTCATTAGATGTAGATGTTATAGAACAGAGATCAGTCAGGTTCTCTCTCTCTCTCTCTGTCTGTCTCCATGCGCATGGCATCCTCTGTGATTCCATCAGGCTGCACTATAGGCATAAGACTTTGGACTTTCCAGCCGCCAGAATTGTGAGTTTGTAAGTAAGTTCCTATTTGCTTTATTAACTCAAAGAGCCTCATGTATTTCTGTTAGCAATGTACAAACTAAGTAAGTGACTTTCATTGAACTATCATAAAAATCTTAATAGGCAAATAATTTTGAAATGCTATATAATACTTTATACAAGTAGATAAGAACATTTGCATGGTCCTAGTTCTGTTATAAGTAATTTTCCACCTTGGGAAAGAAACTGGTTAATAAGAAGGCATTTCATTTAATTGGGCAGCATTCCAAGAAAGGCAGCATTTGCAAAGCAATATGCTTCTAAAGTAACCTAAGATGTCACTTCATTTCATTAGAGTATGTATTTTAACTTAACATGTAACTCTTAAGAAATCAAATAGATGATTACATTTTCTGTTAAATTTCTTTACCTGCTGCTCAAGAGCACAAAACCAAGTTAAGAGCACCACATTTCAAAATCATGGACAATTCCTAATATTTATCTCTTATTTTATCTATATAAATGCTCTGTTTATTCTCCATTTGTCTGTCTGTCTGGCTGTCTTTCACTCTGCCTCAGGCTAGATAGTGAGTCCTAATTACAAAAGATAATTCAGTTGCCCAGGCAGATCCAGTCTTCAAAGGTAATAGTGTATCCAAGAAAAAGTTGTCTTTCTTTTTCCGAGGCAAAAACTGTCAACAGATAATATATGACCAGGACTAATTAAAGTTATGCCATTTAAGTCAGGCCTGGACAAGATGAGGGTTTGAAACACGATTAGCAAAATATGTGAATGTTCTTCATGCTGGAGAGGAAAAAAAGAAGTTAAGTTAGGATTAATGCATCTTTGCTAATGTTTTAAGAGGTCGATAGCAAAAGAATCTTATAAGTAGTAACAGTATGGGATGAAATATACTGTATTATCTTGTACAATAGTTTCTGTCATATAATACACCCATAGTAGAAAATAAAATTGAAGAGGGAAAAAGGAGAACAGAAGCTTCTAGTAATTTAGTAGCAAGCACAAGATTTTACAACAGAAGTAGCATTCTTTGCTAACTTGGTCCAGAAGGCTGTTTATTTAAGTATAAGAAAACACTTGATGTATTTAGGTCCACTTGGTGGAAGGTTGCTGCAAAGTTTCCTTAATAGCTGTAAAAATAAACAGAGACTGTCCAGATGAAAGCAAAGGCTGTATTTCCAGAACTTGCTGTAGTAAGGGAGTTGACCACTATCAATTGCACACAGTCCAGACTCAAAGGCAGGCAGGAGAGAAGGAAAGCTTTACAATGGGGAGAAAATGGATGCTTCAGAAAAACCCTGATTGGTGATGGTTGGCACAGGGAATTGGACATTGGGCTAACTAGAAACAGAACATCCTACTGATTAGTTAGGGCACATACTTAGCATTCTAGATTGGCAGCTTCAAGGCAAAAGTGAGGGAAGATGGCAGTTACACACTAATTCCTGACCACTTTAAATTATAGGGGCTGTGTTTGGACTGATTACTTCAAAGGTCAGTTTGATTTTTATATATATAGGATGATTATCGCCATTTTGTTATGTAGTATTGCATAGTCACTCTTTCATAACATAAAGGCAGAAATTGCTTTGGAGCTCCAGGTAAGGGGCTCTAGAGGTCAGGATTTAGTGCGGTCATATAGTACTTAATCTCTGCCTTCTGGACAAAGTAGTCCAAAGGCACATTATTCCTCCCATCTGCATTGATTGAATCATCCCAGTTCCCATCAACTGATTAGAAAGGTCCAGAAGCTAACACTAAACTGGAAACCAGAGTCCTTTAGTAAACATTTGAGCCTGAATCAAAAAGAGAGGAAGACTTGGAAAATGCAACGACGGGAACTTAGGGATCAACAACTCTACATCTGAACTGTGACAGAGGGAAGAGATGAGACTGAATGCCTGGAGAAAACAGTTAATTCAGTAGGAAAAAAGAAAAAAAAAAACAGAAAAGGGAGAGTCTATGTTTATACAATCTATAAAAATGAGCCGTACACTTGACTTTCCTGAGATTTTTCCCATGAAATAATTAACTTCTCTTGTTTTCTCTGCCCAAATTCTTTCTGTGCTGGTTTTTGTAGTCAAAGGAATCTTGATGATTATTTGTCCAGTATTTATGAAATTAATGCCATGTGCAGACACCGTGGTACCTATTACTGGTGTTCTCTGATATGCGGTTCTTTTTTCTTCAAGGTGCGTGGAGATGGCACTTTCACCTCCTCTCACTTGCAGCTGGTCAGAGCTGGGTGACTAGTTCTGGGCAGTGACGAATGAGCAGAAGTGACATGTGTCACTTCTGAGCTAAGGCTCCTAAAGGATGTAGCAATAATTTCATCTCTTCTCCTGATAAATGTTACGAAAGAGACCTCAAGTCACCTCAGGGACATGGAGGCTGATTGGTAATGAAGCTGCAAGGTCACCGAATGCTGATAAGTGAGGATAGGTTCTTAGACTGGATCCTAAAGTCACTCAGTACACAGCAGGTATTTTTGAGTATATGTGCTGTTCAAACCGATGTGCTAGGACAATTGAAAGTGGTTATAGTCTCTTAAGGAATGGGGTGACATGATCAGATAGTTGTTTGTGATGGCTCATTCAGGTGTCTTGTACAAAACAGATTGGAGATGAGGAAGATAGAAAGTGAGAGATGAAACAGCTTTTATTTCTGCATGAGACATAAAAGATGGTCAAACTTCCCTTAACTGCTTTTTCATATACAACAGTAAGTGTTCTTTGGGTTCTTACAGGTCACAGAGCAAAAGAGAAGCAGGACTAATAATAATAATAAAAAAAAAATACTGAAATACTGGCTCCTAAAGATGAAAAAAAAAAGTTTATAATTTAAGGAATAGTTATGTGGCAGCATGTTTATAATTGCAGTTTTATGCCTGAGAGTGCCTTCCCTAAGCCTACTCTGGCACACTATGAAACAAATTCATTGAAACAGAACAAAACCTATTAGACATGAGAATTGTAGTATCAGATTTGACACATGGCTACAAAAGTTAAGCGTGCAATTTTACATCTACAAGCACATTGAATTCAAAGATGCTTTGATTGGATTTAGGCAAATTAATCAATAGAAACACTTTTTTGTTTAAAGCACTTCTTGGCACAGTGAATATGCTTAATCTTTAAAACACATGAATATAATACCCCAGGAAAAATCTGTTCTCTAACACATTGTCTCTCAAGTACAAAGGAAATAATGAAGAGGCAGCCTGTCTCCTATTTCAGTGTGATTTAGCATATATAAACAAGTCTCTTTGCACATAAAGTAAAAGGTAGAGCTCTAGAGTATCTGATTGTTATAGGTTTTTTTTTTTTCTTTCTTTTACAAAAAAAATAGCGAGACAAGGGGAAGAGACAATTTAGGAGAATAATCATCCTCTAACTGCTAGCTTGCAGAAAAGTAAAACAAATAGCAATGATGTAAAAAAGTTGTTTTGACACTTGATGAGTGAAAATGTGAGATGAATAGGAATATATTAGAAGTGTGTGTACATCTGAGGCCTGTGAAAATTGCTGATTGTAAGGGAGAGAGTTAACGATCTCTAATTGTGTTGTAATTTGAATGCAATATCATCATAATGAAGATCTCAGATTCATATGTTAACTTAAGATATTTCAGAGCAGTGAATGTACTGTGTTTGTAATAATTCATTCTATCTCTCTCTCCCACGTACATACACATATATAACTTAAATCAATTTTAAAGGCAATCCAAAGAACAAAAATAGACTTATCACAAGCTTGATACAGGTGCTAAGTATACTTAAACTATTCTTTTTATGTTCTCCGTGACTATCTCATTTAGTTTCTATTGTATAGTCTTTTAATTCTAGGGTGTTTTTTTTTTTAAATGGATTGAATAATGCACAAAAATCTGCATAGGGGGTCCAGCAGTTGGCGTAATGGCTATGTCGCTGAACTCCCATGTAGTCGACCACTGTTTGAGTCCCTGATCCGATGACTTAAACTCATGCCGGGTGCATGTGCATGCGTGCCCAAGATCCCAGGAGGAGAATGGAGGAGAAGGGATTGTGGCATGGCCATCCCCCCTGAGGGGTGATTTCTCACTTTCTGTCTCTCTATCTCTTTCTGGCGAGCACAAACGCTCTATAGCAAAAACCTCTAAAAAAGTCTGTGTAGGAATATGGAAAGTTTTTATGAATACAAGTTTTTATGAATTAAAGTTTTATAATAAAAGCCATTTAGAAATTTTATCCCATAGTAAATCCTAATAAATTTGCTGGTTGTATGGGTTTTTTTGCTTAAGACTGTGTGTGTATATATGTCTTAAAATTACATTTTAAGAAGAAAAATGTAGACAAATTACAATAGTAAAAATATTTGTAATGGTGTTGACCAGTTTCAGCTTACAAGCTAAGTGATATATAGTGATGAAAAGTATAAAATAAATTAAAATAATAAATAAGGAATAGCCTTTGAGAATGATAGAAACATATTATTTAAAAACAAACTGCCACCAAGAAATGGACAAAGACATTTAGAGCTGTATAATGGTAATTTAAATTCAAAAGTGAAATTTACGGTTAGCCCTGTAGCCCAATGGTCACGGGGTCAGATCCCACATGACCTATGTTGGTTTGAATCCCAACCATAGAAATTTGAAAAACATGCTGGGCACGTGTGTGTGTGTGTGTGTGTGTGTGTGTGTATACCCAAATCTCCACAGATAGAGAACAAGAAGGGAAGAGATTGCAATGTGACCATTGGAGGGTGTTTTATTTCTCTCTGTTCTCTCTCTGTCTCTGGCAAGGGCATGCCTCATCTGGCAGTTAAAAAAATAAAATAAACAAAAAATAAAATTACTCAGCTCTGTACCTAAAAGCAAATTACTACCTTCCCATGATTCTAAAAGACCCTTCAAAACAGCAACAATTTCATCATTTTATTTTATTATGCACATTGTCTAGGTGAATGTTCCACGAAATTATTTTCCTTGGGTGACTTTCAAAAATGCAAGAAACTGTCCATTTTCCTCTCCAGTTATCACAGCATTTTACGGAATCACTAAAAACCAAACCAAACAAACTAAACTTTCAAGATTATTTACAAAAAGAACTTTGGGTCCATTTGCTTCTAACACAAGACATAGCAATCTATCTCTTCCTGTCGGTGATCTCTCTTCCAAAAGTGTGAAGAGTAAGTTCAAATTTGTGAAAAGACCAGACACTGCCACCACCTGGGCAGATGAAATAAAGCTTACCTGCCTAAGATTTAAAGAAGCAAAAAACATGTTCAAGTTCATGGTGGAAAGATGAATGCTATTGTCTAGAACACGTTTCAAGGGTTACATACATAGTGACCTTACCAATGGAAAACATTACTACAGGTCATAGAAGGAAGGGCTTCATGTCACATTCAGAAAGGTCCACATTCCAGACAAAATATGTCTTAAACAGACAATTTGAGTCATTCTTTCAGATTTCTTAGACACATGCCAGGAACTAGCCTGTCCAGGCCTGATGCACTTCATTTATCACAATTACAAAATATGCAGTTTGGCTGAAGGGCAAGGTATAGGTCAGTGTGTTCAGATATAGCAACAGGACTTATTAATCATCCTCAGCTCATGAAAACTAAGAAAACCTGCTTGGAATTTATGTATTTAGAATTAGAACATATCTCAGGAACTAGAACAAGGGCCACTTACCCTGATCTCTGGAGAGCATGAGATCACTAAGAAAACCTGCTTGGAATTTATGTATTTAGAATTAGAACATATCTCAGGAACTAGAACAAGGGCCACCCTGATCTCTGGAGAGAATGAGATCAGCTCTGAATTTCACACTGTACTCCTTGATACACATTTGACTCCGTGCCTGTATCTCAATTCATGCTGAGCTTGAGCAGGGGAAACTGAATATTATTTAGTAGACTCCTATAGCAGCGGGATAAAACTAACTGCTTTAACATACGCTCTTCAAAGTTAAAGGGGCTAAGAAGGCTACAACTTATTACTCGTGAACAATATTTAAATAAAGGTATTTCTGGCTGGTAGATGGCTTTTTCTACATGGAAATTCAAGAAACTGCCCTTCTACCTCAGAGTTTCAATTTGCTATAGGGCCGCAAAGTTCTCCATTTACTGACAAATGCAGAAAGGATGGATAATCAGTGAGAAATTCACATGGACCACCAGTCCTACACGTGGTACAATTTAGTGAAGAATCAGTGATAAGGAAACATGGTCAAGCTATGTTCCCAAATAGAAGAAACAAACAAGTGACAAGCTAGCAATCTGTGCCTTAGCTTTATGTAATCCAATTCTGTGGTTCACAGACTTAGAGAAAGACTGAACAGACCTAATATAATGTAAAAGAACACAATATATTTTGTTTTTATTAATATAGCTGGTTTGTCTACCACAATGATCCAGGTGCCTGTACATTTCTTAGGGCAATGGGAGTAGAGTAAATTATAAGTCTTTTAATAAGACATGTTTTATTTGAATATGAGCAAGACATAATAGTCCCTTGTACTAGTAGAAGACCCTTTCTATAATCCATTTCCTATGTTTGTGATATTCATAACCCCATTTCTATGAAGTTTTTTTTAAGAGAGATGTTTGCTATAAGGCACATGCACTCACTGGAGAGACAGAGATAGAAAGTGAGAATTCACCCCAAATGAGGATGGCCATTCCACGATCTCTTTTCCTCCATTTTCCTCTCAGAAGTTTGGGCCTGCACGCACATGCGCCCATTGTGAGTTTTTAAGTCCCCAGGTCCAGGACTCAAACCATGGTCAACTCCATGGGAATTCAGTGATGTAACCATTGCCACCAGGTGGTCCCTCTTTCTGAAGATTTTATCTATTAACACTTTATATGATCTCATACAAAAATAAATATAATAAAATATTTTCAATTATCCAACCGAAATGAGAGAACCTATAAAATTTCTAAATTTGTCCTTTAATATCCAGTAAACATGATCATTAACTCTCATTTTTTAAAATCAGCATATTATTTTATCCATTTCTACTGGTTAAGTCAGCGTCATTCTGTTTGTTCTCTGCTCTGCTTGTCATTCTTCCCTCACCGTTGTTTGCCATGTCTACCATGTTATCGTGTGGTGAGAGCTCACTATCCCAATACAGACTTATCACTATTCCATAATTTCATCAGGAATAGCACAAATTATAAACCTATAATTAAAACTTACTCCTTTTTTCTTGTTTGTTAAAGCTAAAATAAATGCATAATCATAGAGATAAATATTATTCTCCCAGTCTTCTAAGTATTTGTACCCTCTTCTCTGTGTTATGCTTCATTCATTACTGGGTGAGTGCACTCAAGGAAATCTCATTGGAATAGATAACATGAGAATAGTGTCCAGTTTTATTCTTATTTTAAAGCAAAAAGTAAACATCAAATTAAATTTAAAAGAAATCAGAAAATGTCTGCAAGAACAAGGGAGCAAAGCAAGTCCTGAAAGAGTTTGCATCTTAGCAATCACCTTTATTGGAAGAGTTGCAGAAAATTAAAAACGCCATTAGCCTAAGAAGCTGTAAGTTATCTTAAAATCAGTCCATTTAGGAGTGAAGGAATCTTCAATCATATCAGAATGTATGCATGTTTCTCCTTTGAAGGTCTAGTACACTGAAAGAGGTAACTGTACAAGGTCTCCTATTTTCCCTGCAAAAGAAATTATTTGTTTTATCCAACTCTCAATGGAAGGGCAACTAATACAACAAGATTTCCCAGATGAAGAGCATTGTAATATTCCATTCCACTGATGTATATATCACATCATATGTTTCTTTATCAAATTCTATAGCAGTCGCAGTTTCTTCCACGTCTCCCAGTATCGTATTTAAATGTTGATCATAAGCATGCAATCTGCCTGGAAGCTCTCAGTCATTTCTTATTTTCACATAAATTTTCACTCAGGCTGAGCCTGATGAGATCCAGGGGCTTCTCTGTGGTGTTGGTAGCTTGTTGTTGTGCGTGCTAGTCGGAAGCTAAGCAGAGATGATTATGAATTCAGCACAGGGCAGTGCCACTGGTCCATGTTTTCGCCATGCTGCCCTTTAAAGTTGAACAATATGAGATCTGTTAAGCTACTATAACAAACATCCTCTAAACTGCAGTAGCTTAATTAATGTAGTTCATTTCTATTTACTGTAATAGTCAATAGGTAGAGTTTAATCTTGCAAAAATGTCCCATTCTAAAAATACATTTTAACCTTTATTCAGATGTAGAGTACTGTCCTCATTTGCATGTGTAGAAATTAGTATTTTATCTGTAAAATCTATGCTCTATTTCACTGGTGACAAAAAACTACACTTCATCTGAAATCTATGCTCTATTTCACTGGTGACAAAAAAAAAACACTTCATCTGCGAGAGAAAACGACAGTCCTGAGAAAGGGGACTCACATCTCCCTATATAATATCTTCTTTTATTTCTGTCCCAGGATCATTTTTATATTAATTATCAAACCCAAACTAACAAGTTGTATAAAATAAGGGCAAAATTAGTTAACTTTGGGGGTTATAGCACCTGGAAAATAACATATGAGTTCCTGCTATTCAGTAATGTGCCACCACGTCCTATGCTCTCGAAAGCATTTCCAGATTCATGTTTCTCTGCTATGTGAATATAAAGTCTCTAGTCATTGCCTACTACCAATGACATAACAGTGGGAAGTACTGAAATTAGTGTTTAGGAACATGAGAAATATATACAAGAAACTGCCACTGAACAGTAACTCCATAGATTGTACACAATGTAGCGTAGACATGTTTGCCACAATTATGGCTGGGTTGACCAGATTATGGTAAAGCAAAGATCAAAGCCACCTTGTGATGCATCTGCCCCCTGACTTCTACATGATAAATATGACTTGTTACCATCACCCAATTTCTCCTTCAGTAGATTAGGAAGATGCTAACAATATGCAAAATACTATGGGAAACATTCCACCATGTTTTATACTGTTAGTGTGAGTTTAGAGTCACGAGTGGGGAGACAGTGGTTGTTTATGACTCTTCTTATAAAGGCACTAATACTTGAACTGTTTATTTCCCCAAGGTCCCATCTTCAATCATCATCACTTTGGGGATTAGGATTTCAACATACGAATTTTGGAGGGACAGGAACATCTAGTTTGTAATTCATGGGATGCAACCTGACCAAAAATATTAATGGGTAATTTGATAAGGTAAGAGAAAGCAGTAAAGCATGGATTATGTAATAACTCCCTGTTACTCAAGAAATTTACCCACCAGTACATCTCCTGTCTAGAGGCAGTAGTCACAGTAACTGGGTCATGTCAGGCGACACAGAAGGTGAATGAAAGTCTGGCGTAAATGACGTTCTGTGAGAGTTACACAATGTGTCCTTTGTTGACCTTTCTTTGTATAGACCTCTCTTGCATCAAAAAAATGTCAACCTAGGGAAGGCCTCTTAAAGTCAACAGGCATTTGTTCCTCACTTCTTGGATATCCTTAGTGAAAGAACTGCCCAGGGTCCTTGTGAGAGAAGTCAATGTCAATGGCAACCCCAACACAGGAGGAATGAATGATCGTGTTGACTGAATCTTACATAACACAACTTAAAATGTCAAGGAATCTACTTAAACAGGAAACCGGGATAAAGTTGTCCAAACTAATGATAACTCCATAAAATTTAAAAGATGTTAAGAAAATGTCTGTTCTGGGACTGGCAGTATTGCGATGGTGAAGGAACTAGACTCCCACATGGCTGACCATGGTTCAAGTCCCAGGCCTGGTGGCTTGCTTTCTTACTTACCCTCTCTCTTTCTGTCTCTCCCTGGTGAGTGCATGTTCCCTACAGTTAATTATAATAATAAATAATAACAATTATAAATTTTAAAAATTCTTAAGTAAGTAAAGGAAAATGTGTGTTCTAAATAATGTAGGGAGTTGTTGTTTTCCATAAACTATCCTGGGCATGAGAATTATGAGCTGCAAGACTGATAGCATTCTAATTTACATGAAAATAAATGAAATACAAATGCTGCAAATCACTTTTCTTTATCATATGTGCATATCACTAAAGAAAATGAAACATCAAAATAAAACAATACATAGAATACCAATTATGGAGAGTAGGTGGTGCTGCTGCAGTAATGCAGCTGTTCCCACAGAGGAAGGGTCCTGGGTTTTTCCCCCAGACCTCTCAGAGCACAACTGGCATGCATGCACCTGTCTGTGATCCAGCCTTGTTGAACCCAAAAGTGGATAATGATGTGAGGGCCCTATTAGAGGTGCCTGTTTCTCTCTCTCTCTCTCTCCTATGAATGAAAGAAATAAAGAAGCTTAGAAGTTAGAAGTTTGATCATTGCTAATATTTTTTTAATAAAGAGAAAGTTTTAATGATTAATCACAGAAGTATTATTGATGAGTTGTAATGGTGAAAAATCAAGGAGAGCTAATGTTTATAGGACTTTCTATAAACTAATAAAGAGCAGGGCTTGTTTCAGTAGTACTTAGCTTTATACGTGCATTTGAAATTAAATTATTAAAAGTAAAGGTTATGATTGGAGGTTTTTCAGATTCTAATTATAACAGATATATAATTGGTAAGAAAGTAAATATAGAACATGAATTTTATAAAGTTTTATCAATAGTGAGAAAAATGAGAATTTTGTGGAATTTAGCTAGGCAACAAAAGTTAGGAAATTGTTATGATTTTTCGGAAAGTCTCCACACTTGGCCCAGCAGATGGTAAAGTGATTACATCACTGGACTCCCACATGATTGATTGTGGTTCAAGTCCCAGACCCAGTGGCTTGAAACTCACATCTGGCAAGTGTGCCTGCACGCCTAAGATCCCTGGAGAAGAATGGAGGAGAAGGGATTGCGGCATGGCATTCCCCCTGCGGAGTGATTTCTCACTTTTCCCTATTGAAATATCAGTTTTGCATGTGTTGTGAAGTCTAGTAGTAACCTGGATAAAAGGCCTTCACATTCAAATTACATTGGGGGAAAAATATCCAGGAAAAGAGGTTTTATTAAATGTCTTTTAACATAAAATAGAATTTTTGCGTGACCTCCTAAACCAATGTATTTGCTTTCATTCCTATTTTATAATAAGGAATATGAGGTATTTTCTTTTCCAGATAAAATCTAGTAAAAGAAAGTGAAATGGAATTAACTTGCATCATGGTAAAAGTAGAAGGACCTTGTACACTATAGTATGTGAAACTAGAGGAATCTAACTGGTTTATTTTTGAATTTCAAGCTTTTCCAAAGACACAGTATGTGTGTGTGATATAGGTGATAGATACTGATACTGACAGACTCTGGAGTTTTAATATAGCAGGAAAATAGAAATATTTATTTACAGAAAATTCTCAAAGAAATTAAGATATAAACCTGAGATGTAACTTGTTCCCCAAAATTAGGAAAAATAAAATATTTATGAACGTCATCTGAAAAATATTTCATGTTGTAAAGACTTGAGAACCTATAACCTTGTTTATAGGTGGCACAACTAAGATCAAAGTTAAATACAATGGTTTCCCTTCCTCAGCATTAGATGTGATTTATTCCAAACTGAATCATGATTGTCAATTATTGATCGAAATTAATGAAGATACAGAGTTCATAAGATCTTAAGTCATTTGAATATTATGAATAGCTTCACAAGAAAAAGAGGACTTGTGTTATTTGTATGAGTTTATAAATAGTTTTCCACATAAATCATTTATCCTCTTAGTCAGGAATAAGTGAATGATGTACGACTTTTATTTTGGATTGTTTTATTTATGAATTACACGAAAGTGCTTCAGAAATGTTCTTAAAACACTGTCTTAATGTAGCATGAGCCATCATGCAACATACAACTTTCCTCTTCCTTCCCCTCCTGGTGAAGCCATCATTGCTGAATTTCTCTTTACTGATTATCTTTCTCAGTTGCATGACCTAGCTTATTGAAAAGTAGAGTAGTGCACCCTATTCACTTATTTCAGCCTCTCTAGGTCATTGTGCAGGCGTCACCCTCCAGCCTATTTGTTTCTGCAGAATCTACATATTTAATACCTATGACTTTTCTTTTCATAATATTTGTTCACTCATCCACATCATTAATAAAATTATTAAGTAAGGACAAGTTCAGCACTGATACTCCCATACCACCTTGAAATATTGCTGATGTAGAGGTTGTATCTGATTTAATTCTTCAAGGATTATTGATGTGGAAGTAGTTCTTCAACAATGGAAATCTTTTGTATATATTTAAGAAGAATTGATTTAATGCTCAGCAGGGAAATGTTGTCCAAAATAATACTGGGAAATGCAGGTTTGAGTCCTGAGTAGTTGCACTGATGGAGAATCACTTTGTTGAGATAGAGAAGAAAATAAATAAGTAAATAACGTCCAATAAAGGCAAAAGACAAAAAATAAATGGAGGAGGAGGAGGCGATAATGAAAATACTACTTGGCCTTGCTGCTTTGTTAAAGAGCAATTCTGAAGCATTTTCCTTTTCTGAAGCTCTAAAATTATGCACTTCTTATGAGTTGCTTAGATTGATAATAGTCCAGTTTCCTTTTAAGTATTGTTATAGAATAAACCCTTTTTTTATGGATGAGGTGTTTAGATTTTTAACCTAGGAAACCCATTTCCCTGTTATTGAAATCAATATGTTCTGTGTATACATATATGAAGCATGTTTTTATATATCATTTAATGCTGATCTATATAAAATTGCTTAGTTATTTTTCCTTTATGCTGATGGTAAGACATAAACCGATTAAAGGAGTGATTTTATTTTTTCTGTAATAAACTGAAGACAGAGAAGGTTGGTATTTATTTTAGATAATATGCAAAGCTTCCTGAAACACACTCTAATTCAACAACACTATTCTCCCTGAGCAAACAGAATAAACAAAGGATAATATATAATCAAGGGAAAATAAGGCATGATTTTAAGAGAACACCTTTTCTCTCTGACACACCTTCCTCTTACAACACCCATTAGTCTATAAAGGGTGCTACTAACAAGAATCAATTTCCCTCTGTTTCTTGATTAAATTATCCCCTACTCTTACCATCCATTTGCTAAGCATGTAAAAGTAAGAAAATGAAAGATTAATATGAGATGAAGAAGTCTAATAAGTTTAACTTTACAGCGACCAAAATCCTGTGATACCTAGTGAAAAGTACCATTACTCAACAGAAAGTAAAAGGCAAACATGCTAAAAAATATAACAGTATTCTCAACTGGAATGAAATGTGTATCATGCTGGGTAAAGTCTCTTTATGATCTAAATGATGTATAGTGATTAAATGTATAAATAATAATAACAATAAACAAACAAATAAATAAATAAATAATAATCAGGATGTCCATGCAAACACATGTCTTTACTACTTTTCAGAACTAATTCAGTGACAGAATTTGGTGAGCAATTCATGATTCAAACATGTTTTACTTTTCACAGTTTTCTAGGTTTTACACTAATTTTTTATGCCAATACATTTTTTTTGGCCAATAGTCCATTTTTCTCATTTAGAAGCAGATTATTCTGTTTGTCTTTTGTCAATAAATATTACAAAGAAGGAATATTTTGAAATATCAATATGAAGAGGCATCTGAAAATTTTATTCAAGGTGCTTTTATAAATGAGAGAGGGAATCAAAGGGAAAAAGTTGCAAAGTATGTAAGAGACACAACAATGGAAAATTATCTGTTGATGATAATATATATGGTAATATCTTTGACTGAGCCAATATACAGTGTATTCAGGATGGGAAACCGTTTTGTATGTTGTAATCGTACACAGTGATTGAATGGAATAATAGTAATAAATAATAAGTAAAACAAAATTTTAAAAGGTATTTATAAAAAATTTGGCTTAGATTTTCATCTCCAGTGAAAATATATTCTGGTTAGGAAAACTATTATTATTATTCAAAAAATAAATAAAAATAAGTGACCTAATGTTAAAGATTGTAATACTACCTTGTTCTTTTGTTTTCTGTTTTTAACTGGCCAGAGTTCATATGTGCTTGCCAGGGAGTCTTGGAGTTGGGGGAGGTTTGCAGGGAGGGGGAGAAAGCACCCCCAATGGGGTTCTCCACTCCATGGTTACATTTCACTCCTCCATTTCTCCACTCCATGGAGATTTAGGGTGCACAGGAGTCCAATGTGCTTACTCAGTCTTAGGGGCCAGTACTCTTAACTGTGTGATTGATGATATGGGATCCAGCTTCTTTAACCCGTAGGTCATGGAACTGTCCTGTTATTTTTTTCCCCTGTTATTTTAAATTTAAAAGAGAGAGAACTTTCTTCCATTTGTTCTGTTCTACTTCTCATTAAAAATATCATAAAGGAGAAATTCTCTCGGTGACATTTATTTCAAAAATAGACTTATCACACACAAGGATGAACATTGAACTTTTCTTAGACAATTATTACTAATGCAACTCAAGAACATAACCATAAGTATATAACATACAATTATTCAAGCAGTGATGTGCTGAGGAGATACCTTTTTAAAAGACTTGGCCTACCAGCTGCCTAACACTCTGCCTCAAAGTTCCCAGCACTTACACAGGCTCTATTGGATTCACATGTTGGAGGAGGCAAGTTCAGAAATTCTCTTTTCCCTTAAACCACATATAATTAGGCATCACTTTCCTTGCCTCATGATGGGCTTTTGAGAGGTCACTGCACAATCTAAAAATTCACTTGGATGGCTCTTTCCTACATCTTCCAAATGTCATGCTCTCCTGGGAGCAGGTTGGAAGTCCATTGAGTCACATGGTGATGGGAAGTCATGGTTGGTTTCTGTACGCCTTGTATTTATGCCGTTGGGGAAGGGCTAACCAGAGGCCAAGCTACTAAAGCCCAGGATGGTAATCATGGAATTCTTAGACCTTTGGGTTGCATCCCTGCCGATTTTGAGTTAAAGTTGTGAAAGCAAAAAATTCAAAGCAGCCTGTAGTTTTCATGATTTTGTGCAATATAATACAGATCATGTTAACATGTGTTCCATTATAATCTTTCATAGTAATATACAATAGCATGCTTTTTGAAACAGTATCATTATCTTGGTTCTTATAATGATATTTAGCTATGACCAGGGCTATATAACAAGACTGTATCCATTTTTACTTTTGTGTTGTAAAATATCTTTTTGTTTCTACAAATGAATTAAGTAACTTTTAAAAAATTGTTTTGCAATTGAGGCATTTTTCTATTAGCAATGAGAGCAATCAGTGCTCTCTACATCAATGGCTGCCTCCTGGGATCACGTGATTCCTAGGCGCCCCTAAAAGAAAGTAACTCCAGCAAAGAGACTTGAGGAATAGCACCTTACAGCTGACTAGAGCTAAAGAAGTGTAATACGCTGTAAAGATATATGTGACTCAATGCAATATTAAAAGGATTATGAAAATAATAAAATTAAATTTAAATAAAAGCTGACTAGAGCTGACAATTATTGATATTCAGAGTTGGGAATTCATGAGGATATAGTACAGAGTTTCTGAATATGCTCAATTACTAAAAGAATATTTGGATTAAGCTAACCATTACTGTTCCGAAGGAAAAACCCAAACATAATACCAATAATAAAACTTAGCAATGCTCTATCTCCATTGCCAAGATTAGTCAACATTAATAATCTATTTTATGTATTTGAGTGGAACCAAATAAGACTTATTCTTTTCCACAATTTCGTGTGTTTGTGTCAAATGAGGCATGTGCATAAATTCCATTACAAAGTTTCCAGCATTTCTCCTAGGGAAAAAACAAACAAGCAAATATACAAATGAACTAGAAATACTCAAAGTGATTTAAATGAACTAAAACTGCCTGATACCATTTTTCATAGTAATTTTTAAGGAACAAGGTGCTAAGTTTGGCAGAGTGCTATCTAATCTTCCTTCTTCAACAGTGAAAAAGACCTCTCATCCTTAGCTCAATACATGACCAGCCAGAATACATACTACATTTCCTATGCTTTCTTTTATTTGTTTATTTATTTATTTTTGTAGAGTTTTTGTTTGTTTGTTTGTTTGTTTTTGCTATAGGGTGTGTGAGCTTGCCAGAAAGACAGAGAGAGACAAAGAGACAGAAAGCAAGAAATCACCCCCCAGGGGGGATGGCCACGCCGCAATCCCTTCTCCTCCATTCTCCTCTCGGGATCTTGGGCATGCACGCACACGCGCCTGGCGTGAGTTTAAGCCACCGGGTCCAGGGCTCGAACCACAGTCGACTACATGGGAGTCCAGCGACGTAGTCATTACGCTAACTGCTGGTCCCTCCTATGCTTTCTTGACACCAGGCACAGCACGTGGGACAGATTTTGTCCTATGAAGTATACGGGGAAGTAACGTGGGACTTCTGGAAAGCTGATTTAAAGGGGGAGCTTGCTCTCTGCCGTGCCTTTCCTCCTGGAAAAAAGTAGCTGTGATCACTGGATTTGTTGCAGCCATATAAGACCATGAGAAGCAACAACATTTTCGGGGGACAGCAAAGCAAAAAAGATAAAATGATGATAATCCTAAGAAAACATATCTTCCCATGCAGAAATCATATCTGATCTTGGGTGTTTGCCTATATCTGAGAATAAAAATGTCTACATTGTGCAAGTGCATTCTCAGCCTCACTGCACATGAGAATTATCAGTTGACTTTCAAAATATATGAAATGTCTAGTCCCATCAAAGTCGCTGGGAACTTTTCCATGATCTGTAATTTTCCACTCAGTCAACTCCAACCAGAGTTTATCTCATCTGCCTGGTATATCCAGGGACCATGTGCTGCTCCCATGTCATTTTGTTTTTCCCACCTTAGGATGGACGACTGAACTTGCACTCTGACCTCCAGTGAGCAGCAGGGAGCTAAACAGTACCTTCCCTCTTCTGACGCTTGTGTTGCAAACACTTGTCAAGAAACACTGAATATGTGTTTCAGATACAAAAATAAGATTTTTTTTACAGTCAATGATTTTAGAATCCTGACACAGTGTATCAGGGTAGGTCCCTGGTGTCCCAATGCAGTTATCTGGCTGTTCTCTTTTCTCAACTCCCGGAGACTGCTGGGAAAATGCCTGTTATTGGGTATTCAGTTACAGAGTTGAGCATAACTGGTTGTTAGTGAACTGACGAGCTTTGGTGTCAGGAAAAGTTGAATTCCAAATCATAACCCACTCGTTGCATGATGTGTGGCAAGATGATAATCTTTGACTCACAATTTTCTCATCAGAAAATCAGAAAAACGTATAAGGTTTAAGAGATTTTTGTGACTCTTTAATTATTGATATCATTATGATTCTTACTAAATGTAATTGTTCTTAGATTTACTGTTATTCAAATTACTAAATTATAGAAAGCAGTTTATAAACTTGCACAGTGCTTGGAACCTCCTCAGCCTTAAATAGGTGGTAAATGTAACTAATTTAACATTAAAAATTGTAATATCAGTTTGTTGTTATTTTTGTTGTTCGTTTTACTTGGGTTGTGTGTGCTTGCAAGAGAAGTGAAGGGGGCAAAGTGGTGGGAAGGAGAAGAAAGCACTCCCTTCTTCATTTTCCTCATTTTAATTATAAAGAGTTTATTCAAAAGCTTAAAAATGCAACTTTTTTTGACTGTCTTGATTGTCATCTTATTTCAGTAAAAATAAATGAATTCTTTTATTTAAATTACAGCACATGCATATTTGAAACCCATAGGTCTAATTACTCTGAATTAGTTCAAAAGTCATTTACATGGCCATCAGGTGGTGTGGTGGTTAATGTGTTAGGGTGCTGGACTCCCATATGGCCCAGTGTGGTTCGAGTCCCAGACCTAGGGGCTTAAAAATCACGCTGGGTGCATATGCGTACATATCCAAAATCCTGAGAGGAGAATGGAAAAGGGATTGCAGCATGACCATCCTCCTGGGGGAGGGGGGTATTTCTCACTTTCCCTCTCACTGTCTCTGTCTGTCTGTCTCCCTCTGGTGAGCATACATGTTCTATGACAAAAACACTTTTTAAAAAGATATTAATAATATTATCATTTGATTAAAAAGAACTGTAACAGTCACAGTATAAAGGACCTGCACAGGTTTCAATCCCACTGTGATAAAGAGCCACGAACTTACAATTGTTGGATTTTTATGTTTTACTTTGCAGAGTTTTCAATAATTAAGGATCAAATGCCAAAGCACCCCATAGCCTGAGTATGAACAGAACACATCTTTCCTGAACAAGCACAGGCATTATAATTTAATTGTATTAACACCGATGAGTGCACACAAAGAAAAATCAATTTGTGGGAGTTTATTTCATTGTTATTGAAATTGTATCTTCCTTGATAAGCTTGCCACAAAGTGCATAGTTTGTCTCTTATATTCATTAAATTATTCTTTTACTATATTCTGTGGTGTTATGTAGTTTTTTATGGGCTTGCTATTTGGATGTTCAAAATTGCTTTTCCAGCCTACAGAATATTAACTCTCACTATCTACCAAAAAAAAAAATCCTTCATATATTATAAAGTCATAATAAAAGAGGATACAATGAATATAAACATCTAATTTTTCCAATGTCATTCTGGAATTATTCTGGAATTATGAAAAGAATAGGCTGAAAACTAGAGTTTATAACATTCATTATTTTTTCGGTCAATGTAATAATACCGTTAAAGTTTGCTCAGTGTGGTTTGTAAAACTATACTTGTATTGTAACTATATGGCAGAAAAGAAAAAAAAAAATCTGATGTACTCATTGCAAACAAGATAAAATACAGCCACACTCCCACAAAGCAATTGATTAATCACAGGACTTGACTCTGACTCGTTCGACCCATAACGGCATCTGTCGTAAACTCGATTGTGCCTTCATTACGGCCCTTTCCAGAAGAGCCTCTTTATCCTCCCCATGTCCTGCATGTCCAAATCCAGAGCTGGGAACTCAATCTTACTTGATCCTCATGCTTTTTGGAAAATTATAATTTCTCTATCCTGAAATAGAAAAGCACTTCTCTGAGGCACATGGAAACATGTGTCCTTCTAGATCAAGACTTTTAGTCATACTGTTAGCAACGAGCTCACAGGTTTTTTCTTTGATGTTTCCACTGCCAAAGCTCTGAGCCCTGTAGTTGTACCAGATAATGTCTGTAAACTCCATGCCCTCTATCTTCCCTCCATTTATGCCTTCCTTTCTCAAGACCACCCCTCTTACTTGTTATCTATTTCTGATTAACATATTAACCCTAATTTAGTGGATTAAAACAATAAGCATTTATTATGACAGATTCTATGAGTCAAGAATTTTAGCAAGGATTCTGAAGCTTTCCAGCTCCAGACCTCTCTAAGGCTGTAGACATGAGCTTGGCCAAAGCTGCTCTCATCTTTTTTTTTTTTTTTTAAGAATTATTTACTTAATTTTATTTACTCATTCAATCATTTTCATTTGATCAAAAACCGACAGACACACAAAGAGAAGGAAAGTGAGAAAGCAAGCCACCAGATCCGGGACCCAAATGTCATTGGCCATGTGGGAGTATCCAGTGCCTTAACCACCTCGCCACCTGCTGGCCCCAAAGCTGCTCTTATCTAAAGGCACAGTTCAGGAGTGTCTGCTTCTAAGAACACTCCTGTGGCTGTTGAAAGTGCTCAGGTCCCTCCTGGCTGTTGACTGGTGACACTGGTTCCTTGCTACCTGGACTTCATACAGCAGTTGCCACATGGCTGTTGCCTTCCCTTAGAATAAGAGACTGCAAGAGAGGGCTCCCGAGACAGGAGCCATAGTTTTTGTGCAACTGAATCTTGGAAGTGGCTTCTACCACTTATGCTGTAGTCTATTTGATAGAAGAAAATTAATATATGCAGCCAGGACTCAAAGGTGGGATATTCTTCAAAAGCATATTCATGTAGGTAAATAGCACATGGGGGCAATTTTAAAGAATGTTTACCAAATGACTGAACGTTGTAATCCAAAATCTGTTATTCTTCTGGAATCACTAAGCCAAGCACACAGCTGTTTGATCAGTCTCCTGTCAAGTCAGCATATGTCAATTCCCACTGCAGCTGCTCTCAGTATGGCTTCCAATCCATTGGCACCTGTGTCTCCTCCCATTTTTTTAGGGGCTATCTGTGGATACTCAGTGCCCGTGAGCACAGACTAACTGTGGCTTTTCACGACCTTGGCTTCATGTTAAAATTGTCTGAAGAGATTTAAAAAAAATACCAGTGCCCTGGTCCCAACCAATATGAACTGAACCGGTATCTCTGTGACTAGATACTAGACATTTGTATTTTTCAAATGCTTCTTGCATGATTCTAATATGTAATCATATTGGGAATCAACATGTAGGTTCTACAGTCAAATATTTCAAAGATTCTGTCACCAGTAACCTTAATTAGGGACAGGTAAATTGCTTCCCTTGGGCCAAATGCAACCCACTACCCAATGTTTAAATGAAACACAGCCACTTTATGTATTGTCTTTGGCTGATTTTTCACTACAATATCCTAAATGAGTCTTGCTGCAGTACCATTAGAGCTCACAAACATTAGTAATCTGTCTCATTATTTAAATGCTTAACCTAGCCCCATTCAACATCCCTTCTAGCATATTTCCATTCTCTTCCCTACAACAATTCAACTGTTTGATTTCTACATATTTTTAAGTCTTTGAACATTATTAAAGAAAATCATAGAAGTGAACAACTTGATACTATTTTAAGATGATGATCATCAATACGAACTGGGTTTTTAATTATCCTCATACATCTTTTTCAAACATTCCCTGCTATTCTCTCATTTCTGGCATCCTCCTCTCTCCTCATTTCTCTTAGCAAATAGCACTGCGACTATAACACAGAGAAAATGTAAGTCATCACACTCAGTCCTTCAACGATCAGGCACCGAATCAATATGCCCACCTCCATTTGCAGCCATTACTTTGCTCACTGATCCTGTGAAGGTTGTTTCACACTCCCCATGTGGAAGGCTAACTTCCTCCTCTGAACTCAAGATCTGGTATTGATTGACTTGTGAGGAAATTTATATTGTTAATAATCATCTTTTTCTACTCTAAATGTAATATTTCCTTCCTACCACATGCTTCCTACCATTATCTAAATAGATCACAAGGTTGTCATGAACAGTTTTATGTTGGTGGTATTCACTTCATATAGCCACCCTTTTTTTAAGTTTCAAATTTATAGAAACCAAATTTCTGCTCAACTCACAAACCTACCTTATATCAACAGGACGGATCAGCCCCTGAGAAGTGAAAATCAGTTATATAACCACATGATAAGCTTTTCTAGATTTCTGTGTGGTTTGAATGACTTCCCATTTCATTAGCTTTCCTCTTCTCGCACATAAAGACATGCAATTTCAATAAAAAAGGAACGTCTATACTAGATGCTTGTTAAAAGGGCAAGGATGACTTTATTTGAGACTATTGCAATATAGGAAAGACTATTTCAATAGTGGAGACACATTTAATTTCAATAAAAGATGTATTAGTTCAATAAACAAAATAAATAGTTTTACTAGATGCTCATTAAAAGGACAAGGGTAACTTTATTTGAGACTAGCAATATGGGAAAAACTGTTGAAATAATGGAGAGACATTGAACTCTGAACTCTGATTACAGCAGAGAACATGAGGGGAACGGTGGAAGAACCTGATTATATAAACACACACGCGCGTACACACACACACACAAACACATACACATATAAACTTTATTAAATGGTCTCCACATTCTGAGTTTTACTGTTTTATTTTAGGAAAAATAATTGTGGAGCAACCGATAACAGAAACATTCTGTTTTTTGCTATAATATCCAATATGGAATATCCTAGTAAAATTGATGTCTTTTCATTTCATTGGAGGTTTTAAAATAAGGATTAAATAATTGTATGTTCAAATATTACCATTATTCTGGAGGAGACCTTGTTCAGATGTGAAAACAGAGTTTGCTACAGTGTGTTTAATATGGCCATTAGTAACATGAGTTTTGTAAATATTAGGAAAGTCAGAAGTTTCTAGAATAAAAAGTGCCTATCTTTTCTCTCATTTACACGCTGGTTGAATTATTGAAATTCTTAGTTTGTATTAAACCATCCAAAATGTTTACATGGAACATATTTCATTTCTTGACTCATTACCAATGGTCATCCATGTGGAAATTCACTGGAGTTTTTGACACAAAACACTGTCTGCAGTGTAAGATTGCAGGATATCTGGGATTATTGGCTACCACACTGGAAATGCTCCTGGAGCTCTCTGATCGCTTTGTCAATGAAACACCCAGAAAGCTCCAAACAGAAGCTGATGCCAACATATTTGCTACATAGTATCTTAGAAAGGCAAGTTACAATTGCAATACAATATCAAAAAATTAAAAAGACCACAAAAGTGAATTTGATTAATTTGACAATACTAAAATCCCAGTATAATCTATAATCTAGCTATGTATATTAAGTAATATATTCAGACCTTCAGTTGATATTTTCATTTTCTACCCAGATGTTTTATCTACTGCCAGACTTTCTGATCCAGTCCTTCAACTTCTCATCATGATAACGCCTGTGAAAACTTTCGTTAGACTCTTAGTCAATGAGCTTTCTCAATTTAAAATAAGAAAGAGTCAGAGAGGGAAGAGAACATCATTTGTGCATCTGTTCTGTTATAGGTACAGTGGTCAGCTCTAGGTCATACCAATTTTCTTCTTAAACCAATACTAAAATGTTCTGCCCTCTGCATTTTTTTTTCCTTAAATGAAAAATGTGCAGTTGGCCCAGCTACAGTGTATGCCAGTCGACCCTTTCACACGATAGGATGAGTACACGTGGAGGCCTGCTTCAATTCAGACACCCTACAAAGTCAAGCTCAGTGACATACGCCGGTATTAAAAGCTACTCAAGAAGCTGAGGGAGTTGAATCAGGACATAATGAGACTCTGGACCAGAGTGGGAAAAAAATTGAGGTTCAAAAGTTAATTAGCCAGGGACCAGCAGATGGCATAGTGGTTATGCTACTAGACTCCCATGTAGTTGATTGTGGTTCAAGTCCTGGGCCTGGTGGCTTAAAACTCATGCCAGGTTCATGTGCCTGTGTGCCCAAAATCCCAAGATGAGAATGGAGGAGAAGGGACTGCAGCACAGCCATCCCCCCAGGGGTGGTCTCTCTGTCTCTCTCCATCTCTCGGGTGAGTGCACACATCCTATAGATAAAAACCTCTTTAAAAAAAATAAGGATAATTAATTCTACCAAGAACCTCAGAAACAAAAGAACTGATGTCAATTTTCAAACTTTTTGACAAAAATCTTTTTATTACATTTTACTACATATCTGAAAGTATTTAGGTAGATATAAATAAATATTTAAAGCTTAAAACAGAAGTTAACTTCCTTTGTGTAAATTATATAGGAATAAAAGTTTTTTTTTCCCCTCTTTGTGTTGTGTATTTTCTATTTTCAAAGGTATTAAGACATATTTTATACACAGCTTGATAATTTGGCCCAGCCTCTTGAACAGCCATGCTGGAAGCCATGCTGGAAGCCACGTGCTAACCACACTTCAGGTCCCCAGTCAAATTAGCCCAAAAGCATATGAGATGCACGTGCCTAATGCTCAAGATCCTTGAAGACTGGAGGACTGGAGGAAGAGGAGTATGGCATGATGAAGCAAGCCAGGAGATAGGGATACTAAACATACTGATAGGGTAAAGGCCCAAGATGGAATCACAGTGGCGAAGTTTTCACAAAGAGCTAGCCGCACGAAACAGCAGGTAGTGTAATGGCTATGTCGCTGGACTCTCACATAGTCGACAGCAGTTCGCGTCCTGGACCCAGCGACTTAAAACTCACACCGGGCGCGTGTGCGTGCGTGGCCAAGATCCCGGGAGGAGAATGGAGGAGAAGGGATTGTGGAGTGACCATCACCCCGGGGGGTGATTTCTTGCTTTCTGTCTCTATGTCTCTCTCTGTCTGTCTGGCGAGCGCATGTGCCTTATAGCAAAAACCTCTCAAAAAAAAAAAAAAAAAAGAGCTAGCCTCAGTGGGACTCAAAATAACTAGAGATGAGGGCAACTGTTTTCTATTTGCTAACTACATTCTAACAGGAAGTACACATCGCTTTGGTCTACTGACTCCACAAATAATAGGGCAATAAATCACTAGGCTACTATGTATTCACTTCTGAAGGCCACTTCCCTATCTAAAAGCCAGCCCTTAATTCAGACTGTTAAGATGTAAACTCTGGGAGACTAACAGATGGCATAATGGTTACACCACTGGACTCCCAGATCCAGAAGCTTAAAACTCATGCAAGGCTCATGTATGTATGTGTGTGCCCAAAATCCCGAGAGGAGATTGGAGGCAAAGGGATTACAACATGGCCATCCCCCCTGGGATGGTGATTCCTTGCTTTCTCTCTCTCTGTCTCTGTCTCTCTAGGAAGCACACATGCCCTATAGCAAGAATCTCTCTTAAAAGGTAAAAAGATATAAACCCTAGTCTAAGGCCCTTCAATGGCAACCCACTCTGGGACTTCTCCCTGCCTGTTTTGTTTTTGTTTTTGTTTTTGTTTTTTCCTTTCCTTGCTTTAATAAACTTCTGCTTTGCTGCTCCTTTGTGTGTCTGGGTCTCTAATTCTTTATGAGCAGAAGACAAGAATCCAGATACCACTCAGTCCTGAATCCAATGTTGGTGTGGGGCCTGATTATCCCAATTTCCCTCCTCACTAGCTTGTGAAGGGTCCTTCTCTCTCTCTGTCTCTGTGATATGCGTGCATTCAGCCTGTTGTGAATTTAAAAAAAGATCTTTCAGCAATCAATGTCTAAATTTAACATTAAAATGTTTTGAATGAATAAGCAACAGTGATAAAAAATATGCTACTCTTTCTTAAATTTTTATTTATTTAATTTTATTTATTATTATTATCATTTTTTAAATTTGCTATAGGACATGTGCATCACCAAAGAGAGACAGAGAGAAAGACAGAGAGAGAGAGAGGAAGTGAGAAAGCAAGCCTTCAGGTCTAGGACTCAATCCATGGTTGATTGCATCTAGCGACTTAACCATGACACCACCTCCTGGTCCAAAAGTATGCTACTCTTTACCTACATCATAGTTATTATTAATACACATAAAAACATGTTTTATGGAAATTCTAAGGTAGTATGTGTGATTTCTAATAACTACCTTTACAACTTACTGCGGTTATTCTCAAAGATCACATCAAATCAAATTATATACATAGCAACATTCAATTAAAATCTCACTATCTTGATTATCTCTCATTTTGGTCCCAAACTTTTCCCCACACAAACAAATAAACAAACACATTCAATCATTTTTGCTCCAATATGTTCTAATATGTTTAGAAATAATATATATGTTTCTTAAATCATCTTGCCATGTCAAATCATACAATAAAAATGTCAGGACTGATGACAACAATGGAATTAGGGAAAACGTGCAAACTTTATTGATAATCCATGACATGATTGCAGCAGGTAGTAGGGTGTCACCGTGTGATGCTGGAGCCATATGGGAGGCCCACAGTCAGATTCTGGGTCATACCTGACCACTGGCCCGTGGCCTTAGCTGTCTAGGCGACTTGGAAAAGGATAACGGCATGGTAAGACCCTTTTGAAGTTATCGCTCAATGCCTTTCGTTCTCTTGAAATACATACATAAACCTAAAAGGAAACAGCACAGTTCCACACAGGTTTAATGGTCAAATCCATCCGTGTACCATAAATATGACTCTTTACCTTAAAAAAACACCTGTAATGTGCTTGTGGAAGTGGACATTGGAGAGGGTTACAGCATTTGAATGTGAGTTACTACAAAATAATGGAAGGAGGGTTTTCTGTAATTTGGTGGAAAACTACAGCAGGTTTTTTGTTTGCTTTTAGAATTCATTATTTCTTTCATGAGAAGGACAGAGAGACAAGAACCCCCAGCCAGGCCTTCACGCAGCAGTTCATCCCCAACCTCAACTGGTCCAAATCATGGGCCAATGTGCACCCAGCATGCTCAGGGAGATCCAGTAAATGAACCCAGGACCTTTCCCACGTGAATCCAGTTGTACTCCCACTGTGCCATCTTGACACTGAAAATAACACTTGTTGTGGATGAAGGTAGCTCAATATGTGTTATTAATAACTGAAGCAACTGGTAGATGGTTAATTTGTTTCAATGTTTGTCTTTTGTGTATTCATGTGGACTCCAAATCAGTTGCATGTGTTCCCCTACGTTTTCTCTGGGTAAAATCTTGCATAAGAAAACCCAGCTCCACCTTATGGAATAATTGTCCCCAAATATGTCCATTGTAGGAGCAAGTTCATATTATCCAAATAAGCATGATTGTAGAACTGATAATAGTTCAACTATATTGGTCTTGGTTCTGCAAATTTGATTTTTATTTCAAATTATTTAACTCATAAATATTTTAGTCTATCAACCATTTTAAGGAAACAAATATTTTTAAAATGGCTCAATGAGGGATCAGCACCAGCATGCGTGTGTGCGTGTGTGCCCAAGGTTCCGAGAGGAGAATGGAGGAGAAGGGATTGCAGTGTGGCCATCCCTCCTGGTGTGTGGGGAGGTGATTTTTCACTTTCTCTGTCTCTCTGCCTCTTTCTCTGTTTCTCTGCCTCTTTCTCTGTCTTTCTGGCTAGTGCACGTACCCTATAGCAAAAACTTCTCAAAAAAATGGCTCATTGAAGAAAATATATACTGTAGCTTAAACTGAAACACCTTATTTTAATAATTTAAAAAGAAATGCATCTCTCCTAAAAGCACAGCAAAAATTTTAAGTACATTTGCATGTACAATCATTTTGAAGTAAATATTTTTATCTTAAAATAGAATATTATTTTGATTTTCCTAAATTAAAAAAATATTGATGACTTTTACTTTAACCATAAATTCAGTTTTATATATATTTTGGGAGATAATTTAATTTTATAAGAAATTTCAAGAAATGTACAGTGGAAATTTTATTTTGGGACAATAACCATTGATGAAATTTATTCCTGCTTAGTTACCTATAATTTATTCAATGACTAAATGAGTAAGTTATTCAATAGAGTAATGAAGTAATTGCCTATAAATTCTTATAGTCTATAAAATTTTTTCTGTAATTTTATTATAAAAAGTGAGTCACTCAAAAACTTTAACTCTAGCTGATTCCAAAATAAAACAAAGTAACTTTTACTTTTAGTTAGATAGTTCATACTCTGTCTACATATGGAACCAGTCCCAGAAGTTTGAGCAGTACTTAATGAACCTTTAGTAGGTTATTACTTGAGGAAAAAACTCCCTGAGAATTGTAAAGAGTATAAAAAGGATGATTGAGTTCAAGTTCTGTTAAAAAAAAAAAAAATTACTGCTCATCTTCAAAATGCCTTCTTATTTTGCTCTTTGTGGTCAGGTTAAATGATATTCTTTGTCATTTCTCTTTTTTATTATTAATTTATTTTACATTCATTCACTGAGCATCATCAAAACATACAAAACGTGATTTCCCATCCAGAATACACCACATAGTGACTTAATTATACGTGTTGGTCAAAGACAAATAATTTTCCACTTCTTGTTTCATATATATATGTATATAAATTTCTCCTCCTATTTCTCACCCCCTGTCATTTCCCACCCTCTTCCTACACTGTCTCTGGTATCTACAGTTGTTTTCCACTCTTTTTTGTTTTTCACACATTGTATTGATTCACAGCATATCTTAATTAATCTAACTACTTTCAATAACAAGTTTAGCTGATATATACATATCAGTGAATACATGTCTGACTTTAGTCATGAAGCTCTGAGTAGAATGGATATACTATAAAGTAGAACCTAGCTGATGCAATATAGCTTACTGCACTCATTAAATAGGTATTTTTTAACATTTTTTTTAATTTTAAGAAAAGCAATTTTAGCTTTAATAAATCAAAATTTAAAAAAAAGCAAAGAGATCTTTGCTTAAAACTTAAAGCCGGGGGGAAAAAAAAAAACATAAAGCCAGGAGGAACTAGCAGATGGTGTAATGGCTACATTGCTGGGCTCCCATCTAATCAACTGTGGTTCGAATCCCAGATCTGGTGGTTTGAACTCATGCCGGGCACATGTGTGTGTGCCCAAGATCTCGAGAGGAAAATGGAGGAGAAGAGATTACGGTGTGGCTATCCCCCCTGTGATTTCTCACTTCCTGTCTCTCTGTCTCTCTCTGTCTTTGTGGTGACTGCAGGCGCCTTATAGCAAAAACCTCTCCAAAAATAAAGGCAGAAAACAGGTTAGGATTCTGTACAAATAGCAGGTGCATGAACCTCTCAGTAGCTCAAGACAAGATAAAAATCCTTAAATCTGGAAAACAAAGCACAGAAGAAAATCAGTGATGTTTTAGTCAAAAGTCATAAGATTCTATTTCATCAGTTCAGTCTCATGTACTTTTTCTTTTGTTGTGGTCTGATCTTCCCGTTTAAATTATGAAACATAACCTTCAACTTCAGACTTGTCCTTACCATTAAGTCAGCTAATTTCTTGGTTGTTTCTGGACTCCTCAATTCCCACCGAATCTGACTCACAAAGAGAGAAAAATGAATTAGTATAGAGATTGCAGATCACCTCCTCCAACACACCTCTGAATGCTCAGATTGAACTTTAAGAATTAGGAAGAAATGTGCAACCCATCAGATGACCAGAAATAACTGGAGGGGCATAAGAAATATGAGAAAGCAAGAAAATACTTCTCCTCCAAGGGAAAACAAAAGCTCCTCTTCATCCACAGACAGTAAAATGGAACTCATGGAAATGTCAGATAAAGAATTTAGAATATTCATAGTGATGAAGCTAACAGAGATGCAAGAGAAGAGAGACAATGAACTCCAGAAGACCCAGTAGAAAAAGCCGCCAATTTCCAGGAGCTGAGAAAGTTCTTACAGCTCTGAAAGAGGAAACACACACCATAAAAAAGGGTCAAATGGAGCTGTCAGAGATGAAGGTTGTAATACAGGAAATCAAATCCTCTCTTAAAAGTATTAAAAGTAGACTAGATCATACAGAGGATTGAATCTCAAATGTAGAAAACAGAATCACTGGCCTAGAAAAAACCATCACGAAGACTGAGAAAATAGCCCAGAAAAATGAGAATAACATACCAAAAATACTAGACACCATTAAACATCCAAACATCCAGATAATGGTATCTCAGAAGGTGAAGAGACTCATAAGGGCATTGATAATCTATTCCATGAAATCCTGGAAAAAATTTTTCCAAATCTAGAAAGGCATTCAAAGATCCAGTCCTGGCAAATATGAAGGATGCTAAATAGAATCAACCCAAGAAGATTTTCTCCAAGACACATTATAGCCAGATTGACCAAAACCACAGGCAAAGACAAAATACTGAGATTGGCAAGTGAGAAATGTCAAGTTACATACAAAGGATATTCCATCTGGCTAACAGTAGACCTCTCTTCAGAAACATGTGACCAAGGAAAGAATGGGAAAATATATTTGAAGTGTTAAGGGAAAAACAATTTCAACCAAGAATACCATACCCAGCAAAATTATCCTTCATGTGGGAAGGAAAGACAAGAATATTTTCAGATAAACAAAACCTGAAAGAATTTACCAACACCAGACCGACTCTACAAGAAGTCTTGAAGGGAGTGCTATACCAGGAAAACTAAATACAGACACACAGAAATAAGAGTTCAAAGACACTCATTGTCATTTCTAGTATATTCAAATTGAGGTAACTCCTTCACTCATAGCAAAGTTACTCCCATTTTGTAACACAACCTCTAGTTTGTAATTCTCAGCCTGACCCTGTCCACGCCACGTGCCCCTACAGTACTGAGATAGGACACATCTTTGAGTCATATCAAAACCCATGATACATTAATCATTTATTTTTTATGGATTTTGTTTTTAAATGTGTTTTATTTCCAGGGTGAATGACAGGGAGAATGAGGAGTCAGAGAAAAATACACACACGCACACACACACACATACTCAAGCACACATTCTGGTAGAGTTTCACACTGAAATCCACTCCTGCAGTCCTACAGCCAGCCAGGGTCGAATACATGTGGTGTGTTCAAGCAGATTCAGGATGAGAACTTGAAGCTTTCCCACTTGGCTTTCGTCATGAGACAGCAGCCAACACTATGGTCTGTACCACCACAGCTAAGTTCCTTGTGACTTTAATGTGTGACTTAGAAAACCAAAGAAAGAAGGAAATTGCCCTCCCTCCCCTAATATGGTTGTGAATGAGCTTTCTATCTCTTCAGGTAGAAGAAATACACTCATCCACAGAAGGAGGAAATGACGGTGCACGCACAAGGAAGCAGAGCTAAGAAGCAGAGCCTCAGTCACTGTAGTCCTGTCCCAGGTTCCAGTTGCCAGGACCCATGAGCAAGGTCTGCTTGCTAGAAATCACCCTGTGCACCTTTGACATGTCCAGGATCTTCCAATAAATCCTCAGTTAGCCCAAGGTAGTGTGGTTTGGGGTGCTGGCAAATGAAAAAGCTCTAATATTGCTGCTCTGTCAGATAGGTTATGTGCATATTAATTTTAATTCAGGAGACATGAGATCAGCAGATGGCATAATGGTTATGTCAATGGACTCCCATGAAGTCCACCGCAGTTCAAGTCCTGGACCCAGCAGCTTAAACCTCATGCTGTGTGCATTTGCATATGTGCCCAAGATCCTGAGAGGAGAAGGGACTGAGGCATGGCCATCCTCCCCTTGAGGGAAATGATTTCTTGTTTTCTGTCTCTCAGTCTCTCTCTGTCCCTCTGGTGAGCACATGTATCCTATAGCAAAATATCTCACTAAAAAATATGTAGGTGACATATTTGGATAATACAGTGATCTAGTGACTTCAAACTGTAGCATATAAGCACTGGATTATAACAAGACTGTCAAAGCATCAATTCTACAGATTACTATAAATTGCAAAAGAAAATTTTAAGTCAACAACAATTGAGCCACAAATATAGCTTAGCATCAGTAAACAAGACAGCCTGCCATGTGCCTACTGATGTGGTAGAGAACATACCATGGGACCAGCAGGTGGCATGGTGGTTATGTTGCTGGACTCCCACATGGCTGACTGTGGCTTGAGTCCCAGATCCTGGTGGCTTGAAAATCACACTGGGCATGTGTGTGTGTGTGTGTGCCTAAGATCCCCAGAAAGAGAGTGGAGAAGGGATTGTGGTGTGGCCATCTTCACTGGGGTGATTTCTCACTTCCCCTCTCTCTGTCACTGTCTTCCTCTTTCCAGTGAGAGCACACATCTTATGGTTAAAATCCCTAAAAAAATAAGAAATATTCTTCAAAATATTTAACCTAAAAGTAGTGATGTATCTAAACTTAATACTAATCGTGCAGGAAATGGAAGAATATAGGCACTAACTACTGAACACCAACAGGAAAGGATCAAACCATTTCATAATGATTATTCTGCAAAAAGTCAGTATTGGTTTAAATGGTGGTGAGATTGTTATAAGGAGAGAAAAGGATGGGACCAGCAGGAGGAGTGGAGGTTAAGGTGCTGGAATCTCACATGGCTGATGACGGTTTGATTCCAGGACCTGGTGGCTTAAAAAATCAGCAAGGCACATGGTGTATATGTTCAAATCCTGAGAAGAGACTGCAGGAGATGGGATTGCAGCATGGTCAACCCCCTTAAGTGTGGTTTTTCACTTTCCTGCTCCCTCTCTGGTGAGTGCACATGCCTTATAGGAAAAAGAGAGAGAGAGAGAGAGAGAGATTCAAATGTAGGGCCTTCCCTTAAGTGCATCAGTTAGGAATTTCACAGAGAAAGTCAGATCCCACCATAGCCTCCTACGGTAAACCAGGGTTTGCGCTTATCCCTGTGAGCTTGAAAAGCACGCTGTGGGGGCGAGTAGGCGGTGGGGTGGTTAAGGGTGCTGACTCCCACATTGCCCACTACGGAGGAAGTCCCAGACCTGGCTGCTTGAGTTCTCACTTTCACTCTCACTCTTGCTCTCTTGTTCTGACCCTCTCTGGTCAAAATTAAAATAAAAAAATAATATAAAACAATTCTTAAAAAGGTTGTTCTGACCCTCTCTGGTCAAAATTAAAATTAAAAAATAATATAAAAAAATTCTTAAAAAGAAAAAAGTGAAAAGGAAAGGAAAGAAAGTAAGAAAAACACTCTGTGTGTGTGTGTGTGTGTGTGTGTGTGTGCATGTGCCCAAGATCCTGACAGGATGGAGATTTGAAAGAAAAAAGTTTACAGTGTGACCATGAGTAATACAATGACCTAACACCCAAATACGAAGCATGAAATTAATTAGGTACTATTTTCTTTACTTCTTAAGGTACAATTTTAAATAACTGGAAAAGGCAGGGTATAGACTAGATAGTGGACAATATTATAAATTATTATCAATTTTAGTTGTCAAAATGATTGCTGTTAAGGTTTTCACAGCTTGGACATTGAGAGGATTCACATGATTGTGCAGAGCATACTCACATAAGATTTTTAATTTAACGCAAGATATAATAGAACAAAAGAAGCAAGTATATACAGGTCCCAACAGACTTCTGGGCACTTCTATCCAAGATTTTTAGTTTTATTTTACCTTTTATTATTTATTTATTTATTTATTTTTAAAAGAATTATTTATTTATTATTATTGTTAATATTATTTTTCATATGAGTTTTGCCAGAGAGAGAGAAAGCCGCAGATCTGGGACTCAAACCATGGCCGGCCATGTGGGAATTCCAACACCTTAACCACCATGCCAACTGCTGACCCAGTTTTATTTTACTTTTTAAATTATTTATTAATTTTATTTATTTATTTATGCATTGGACATTTATTAATTTTATTTATTTATTAATTCATTGGATATACTTCATCCTAGTACACACTTGGTGGAACATGATCCACCACAATTTTTGTAAGGAACCTTGGTTTAAGATGAACATTCTAGGACCAGAAGATGGCAGATGTTCCATTTCTGGACTCCCACGTAGTTGAATGTGGTTCAAGACCTGGATCTGGTGGCTTAAACCTCACACCAGGTGTGTGTGCATGCATATCCAAGATCCTGAGACGAGGAAGGAGAAGAAGGGATTGAATGAGGCATGGAAATTCCCCTTGGGGGATGATTTCTCACTTTCTGTCTCTTTGTCTCTCCTATGGGTACACATGCTCTATAGCAAAAATCTCTCTCTAAAAAGAAAAGAAGAGCAAAGAAGAACATCTCCATATTTTCAGACAGACATTTCTGGCTGACTAACTGGTTATCCCTAATATAAGCAAACTGGCCAGTTATAGAACCACAGGAGTTTCGTACTTCAGTCAGAACATTGCTAAGCTTACCTTTATCTTGGTCAGGAATCACTACCAGATTTAAGCTGTTTTGGGAGACAATGATAAAATTGCTTCGGTCTAGCAGCAAAATAACTGTATTATCCATTGGCAATATGGGTGAGTGCCCTAATTCACTGGTGATTTATGCTGAGATGTTTTGGGACTAAATATCCAGGTATCTGTTACACTATCCATATGTCTATTTATTTAAAGAGATATAAAGAAAGTGAGATGAATGAAATATAGGTGAAAGTTGTGTGAATATCAAGTGAATTACTCTTTTAAGTTTTTAATATGTCTGAAAATGTGTCTAAGAAAAATAAGGAAAACCAATAAAAACTCATTAAATTGTTCTTTGAACTTAGTACAAGACATTAGTATAAAACTTGTCAAGAGAAAATATTTTTTTTTCTTTTTTTTTTTTTTTTGGAGAGGTTTTTGCTATAGGGTGTGTGCGTTCACCAGAAAGAGAGAGACAGAGAGACAGAAAGCGAGAAATCACCCCCCCAGGGTGGATGGCCATGCCGCAATCCCTTCTCCTCTATTCTCTTCTTGAGATCTTGGGCATAAACACACACACGACCTGCGTGAGTTGAAGTCTCCTGAACCAAGACTCAAACCATGGTCGACTACATAGGAGTCCAGCAACATAGCCATTATGCCAACTGCTGGTCCCAGAAGAGAAAATATTTTTCTATGTATCAAGTCACATATTTTATAAAGGATCTAAATTACCTCACCTATTTTAAATTCTTTTAAATTCTTTTCTATTCTAGAAACAGTATTTTTGCAGTTTGCAGACGCACACACATATGCATACTAGACATATAGCTGATGTGCAATATCTGAAGTTTTGCATAATGTGAATATATTATAGATGAATAAATGATTAAATATTCATTGGTAATATGCATATATATGTTATATAGTCATATGCAAATTTACTGTATTAAGTCGAATCAAGTCTGTTTACCTTCTCTGCTCCTTCTCTCACTTCCTTCCTTTCTTCTTTCCTTTCACATTCACAGCAGAGACAGTATTGCAGTGTCTCAGTTGATAAAGGAATATGTGAATAAGGGGGTCAGCAGGAGACCTAGTGGTTAACACTGGACTCCCCCATGGCTGACAGTGGTTCAAGTCACAGATTCAAAGTGTGTGCATGCATGCCCAAAATCACAAGAGGAGAATAGAGATAAAGAGGCTGGCAGTGTGGTTGTCCCTCCAAGGGATGATTTCTCACTTTCCCTCTTTCTGTCTCTGGCAAGTGCATGCACGCTATGGGTGGAGGGGTGGGGAAGGGGGTGGAGGACAAGAAAATAAAATGTGAATAAGAATGCCAAATACATGACACTGTCCAGAAGGGAAGTCTGGCCTCCTCTGTCAGATAACTGCTTGCAATTCCTGGAATATAGAGACCCGTTTTATTTCTGAGGCAAGATCACACATCATTTTATCATTTTTAATGATAAAAATGGCAGACGAATATGTACCTAGAAAATATTTTAAAACAAAGAGTATAATGCATTTGTAATTGCACCTCTTCAAGTCCAGACCCCTTATCTGAAACTACTGAGGCTCCATTCATAACAGATCATGTGGCCAGAAATAACTGGCAGAATTTGGAATGGAGCTCATAATAAAACATACACGGGGACTGCAAGAAGATTGTGGGAAAGTGGAATTAATCTATGAATTTATTTTGGTGCAAAAATTTTTGGACCGTATGCACAATTTTTTCATAATACATATTTTCTATAAAGCTTTTCATGACTCTTCATATTATGTTTCTGTCATATAATTGGAAAATAGCTGCATAAATAAAATTCTCATCAGTCTACCTGTAATCAAAAACCAAAAAATGATTTTAGATCAGATTTGAATTCAATGCAAACCATATTCAAATAAAGAAAACCAGGCCAGCAGGTGGAGTGGTGATTAAGGGGCTGGATCTAGCATGGCCATACCTGTCAGTCCCTTACCTGATAGCTTGAAAAACATGCCAGGTGCACGTGCATACTTGGCCCAAAATTCCAAGAGGAGAATATGGAAGAGAAGGAATTGCTGCGGCCATCTCTCATGGAGGGTGATTTTCACTTGCCCTCTGTCTCTCTCTGGCTAGTGTACATGCCCTATGGCAAAAAAACTCAAAACAAAACAACAACAACAACAACAATAAAAACACAAAAACAAAACCTTGGGTTGGTGATTAAAGGCAACGATTGAAGATGCAGCCATTGACCAACATCATCCATTAAAAACTACATGTGTTCCCGACCACGGAAGGCTAAGTCCAGAACCTGGTCACAGAACTCAGTAAGAGTCATATTTCCTCAGAGAAAGTTTGTTTGTTTGTTTGTTTGTTCCTTTGTTTGTTTGAGAGGTTTTTGCCATAGGCACCTGTGCTTGTCAGAAAGACACAGAGTGACAGAAAACAAGAAATCACGCCCCCCAAGGGGAATGGCCATGCTGCAATCCCTTCTCCATTCTCCTCTTGGGATCTTGGGCATGCATGCACATGCATCTGGTATGATTTTAAGCTACCAGGTCCGGGACTTGAACTGCGGTCGACTACATGGGAGTCTAGCGACATAGCCATTATGCCAACTCCTGGTCCCCTCGGGGGAAATTTTATTTGAAATATTGTCACAAAGACAAATAGAATCTAGTTGTCTTGTATGACTTTCAAACTATATTTATAAAATAACTTTTACTTAACTTTTTTAGAAATCAATTTTATCAAGGACATGGATTACAATCACTAATCACGCCTTCTAAAAAATCTATTTCCAATAAAGTTAACATTTAGATATATAATTGTCTGTCTCCTGAGCACTTTTAACAATACAATTGATTTGACATTCACTTTTTATGCTGTATAAGTAGAAAAATCAAGGATGATCAAGGTAATGCTTAGAAAAGAAAATTGGCAATATCCTAAAAAGTATATTGATGGCTGAGGTCTAAAGAAAAAAAAAAATCAATATGATGATGTCCACACAAAAGACCAGGCCCCTGAAACATAAGCAAAATATATGCTTGTGTTCAGATGAATCTGAGCAAAACAATAGAGAAAGAAACTGTCACAAAATGAGTCACAGACTAGATTCCTGCAGAAAGTAATTTAGCAGAAAACATCAAAATACAAAAGAGATAGAAATCTTTTATTATCAAACCAAACAAATTAACTCTTATTTCTTGTGCTGAATCTCATGCAATATATTTTTATATTACCGTAAAAACTTGGAAGTTCAACTTCATTTATTGTGATGTCTAGAATAGCTTCCTACACATAATTTGTAAGACAAAAATAGAAATCTTTCACGTTATATATAATTATATGTTGAGAAATTTATGAAGATTCTTTCTTATCAAAAAATAGCTAAAGCAAGAACTCCTCATTTAAAATGGAAATTTCAGAGGGTATAGTCCTGGAGTAGATTGTAATTAAGGCACTCTTTCGAAATGCAGTGAATTCACTAAACATTATTTTTTATGAATTAGCAATTGTTTATTGAACACCTCCTCCCTATCAGGCACAGAACTGGCATCAGATATATGATTTTGAGGGGACAGAAGTGGCACCGTCTTCTTAATCTTAAGTGAGAAAAAAATGCTCCTTGACATAAAATTCTTTCCAATTGGGAAAAGTGGTTTTTAATAAACAAAAAATTGGCCTTAGAAAATAAGTAAAGAACCCTTCTAGAATGAGGAAATAAAGTTCCCCTGAAGCACTGTACAGAATCTGCAAATGAAAGCGAGTTAGCAAAGACAAGATAGAAAAAAGACTGAGGAGCATGTGCACAGTTCCTGAAGCAGGATAAAGCTAGGGACATTTGGGGCGATTTTAGGAAGTTTTGACCCATCATAACAAGTTGGTGATTTGATCAAATTAAGAGACGCAAATAGATCAGGTCAGCCAGGTGTCACGGTAGTTAAGGTGGCTGAATCCCACATGACTGACTAAGCAATTCCAGTCCCAGACTTGGCAGCTTGAAAAAAACATATCGGGCATCTATCTATACCTGTGTGTCCAGAATCCTGAAAGGAGAATGGAGGAGAAGGGATGGCGGCATGGGGGTGCTTTCTCACTTTGTTTCTGTCATGTTAAGACTACATGTTAGAGGGATGGTCCCATGGCACAGTGGTTAGGGACGGTGCAGAGGGAGCCCCACATGAATGATTAGGATTCCAATCCCAGCCCTGTCCACTTCACAGAAAGCTTGCACATGTGTGACCAGGATCCTGATGAAATAGAGGATTGGAAGAGAGGTTGCCGTGCGATGGGCCCATGTTGGGAGGAGCTTGTTCTCTCTCTCTCTCTCTCTCTCTCTCTCTGTTCTTGTGTTTATACACTCTTGTCACTTAAAACAAAAACAAAAACAACAACAACGAGTGCTTGTAAGAGGTGAGTGCACTTCTCTGCAATGCTGAAGCCACAAGGGAAGCTTGGTTTCAGACCATGGATCAACCCAGACCAATCGAGGTACACTCATGATACTGCTGACTCCAGGCTGGGTGGGGATGGTATCATGCTGTGGTAAGACTCTGGTAAGGGGTTCCCTTGCTCTCTCTCAGCAGTAAAGTAAATTTTAAAAAGGAGACGTGTTAGAGTATCAAAATCCCCTAGGTAATAACAACATGAATAATTTCCAAAATAGAAGAAAAACATTAAACAAAAATATTAAAATAAATAAATGCAGAACAAGATAAGGAAAAATAGAGAGAGAGAGTCAGAGAGAGAGAGAGAAATAGAATGAATAAAAGGAAGAAAATATGACTGCAGGTAAAAAAGTGAGTGAGAGCGAAGCCAACAGGTGGAGTGGTGCTAAAGGCACAGATCCCCCCATGATAGAGCACGGTTTGAGTCCCGAACTTGGAGACTTGAAAATTGCACTGGGCACGTCTGTGTGCATGTCCAAAAACCCAAGAGGAGAATGGAGGAAAGGAGATTGGCATGGTCATTCCCCCGAGGGGGATGATTTCTCACTTTATTTCTTGCTGTCTCTGTCCTGCCCTCTCTCTCTCTTTTTCTGCCGAATACATGGACTCTATGGCAAAAACCTTAAAAAAATAAATGAGTAAGAGCATAAAAACTAATATGAAAGTAGTCAAAGGAATGTTACTAAACAGTTTGTTGAAGACTTTCTTCAGTTTATGAACATCAGTGTGAACCTGAGTACCAGGTGCTTCTCTAACTAAAGTAGGGGGTATTAATTAATATGAGTAACATGAATCTATGAGTTTATTTAGTCACAAAAATTTGAAGTCTATGCATAGTTTTTTCATAACATGCAATTTCTTTATTAATTTATATATTACCACTATTATTACTTAATTTGACCAGAGAAAGAGAGAAATACAAAGTGAGAAAGCTAGGTCCAGGACTTGAACCACAATCAGCCATGTGGGAGTGCAGTACTATAACCACCACATCACTTTCCGACCCCATAATGTGAATTTTCTATGAACTTTACAAAGACCCTTTTTATATCCCAATATAATCTAGATACATTGATTTCCAGGAAAAATAATGTAGGAAAGATAAAAACATACATATACTAGTCAAGATTTGTTTATCTTTAATAGTCATTATTTTCCATTTAAATGGATATTTATAGTTTCCAAAAGATTGAAATTGTACGTTTTCAGGTGAGCCCTAGTGACTGGTATGAATTGCTATTTCTTCTTGTTAAATGTAAAAGTGATCTGTCACATGGTTATTTGTCAGTAAAAAGATTATTTATCAAAGTACTTTTCATATGAGAATTGCGTCACCTGGAAGGATGAAAAGGAGTGGAGTCTCTAGCTTATGGCATTTGAGACATGATTGAGATCAGCAGATTCAAAATCACAACTAGTGATTGATGCTGTGTGGGAGCACTTGGCTTCCAACTTCTGCTGTGCTGACTCAGCTCTAAGCAGCTTTGGAAGCCATTTGAGAATTTCCATTCGCTGACCCAAGAGCCTTGCAGATCTCTGCTTACATAAGCTCATAAGCTCTTGTTTGCATGTAACATTCGACATTTCTAGTTTGATGTTTTAAGGAGTTCACTGCATTTAACTGGATATTTCAGTAACACATAATAATAGTTTTATCAAATAAACATAGAAGTTTGTGCCTCCAAAATCTCTGAAACTCTAAATTCCATTATCGGATCTATAGTAGTGTTTTTGATGAAGCTGCAAGATGAACGGAACAAAGGAGATTGCCACAATATAAAGAAAAACATTGCTATTTCTCCACTGCTTACTTTGGATGATGAGAGAGGTGTTTAATTGTGTCATGAAGGAGGAATCCCTTAAAGAGCTACTCCAAAGTGCTTTAAGAGATCGAGTTGCTGAAGGGAAAAGATAGAAAACAATTGGCTTAGCTGTTCAGAAAGTGGAGAGAATGTAATCTGTCATCTTGTGGGCAGACAAGTTGCCAGAAAATTGGATAAATTGGGAAATCACTGGAAGGCAGCTATTTTGTCCTTGGGTATGTTAGATATCTTAGGAAAAGGTTACTAAATGGTGAATCATTGCTACTCAAAAGTTTGTTGCTGTTTGCAATGTACAGGTACATAAAGGCAAAAAAGTCCATTACTATTCTAGTCATTTAAAAAATCTGAATCTAACGGATATGTCTGCTATGGAATACATTAATTTTATTGTTTCTAGAAAAAGGTTTTAAGTAAATACAGAATTTGTTTATGCTAGTGAATGTACATACAGTAAAATGACCTCTTTGCTCCTTTTCTTTGTTAATTTAGCTTATTGGAAATTCAGATTCTTACACCTCACAGCAGCTGTACCAAGTCCGCATTTTCAACAAGATCCCCAGGTACTCATATACGCAGGGAACTTTGAGAAACACTGCTCTATACTGTTTGGCTGGCCTATAAAACAAATTTGCCTCTGTTTACTCCTAAATTAAAATTCCTCAGCGTCTTTCTTGAAGCTACAAAAGAAGCGTCAGTTTATAGACGTTAACTAAACTTAGTTTTATTTCATCTCATCAGTATGTGTTGCTGCTCAACAGAAGAAAACTTACTTTCACCAATTCAAATAAAAAAGAATCACTTCAGCTTTGCAACTCTCTATTTGTAATAATCCTTATTCCAGGAACAACATCCATTTCCAAAGATCACATTTGTTTTCTTTTAAGAGTGATTATATCTCCACGGGTTTTTAGCGACCATGGGAATAGAAGATGTAATTTATATACTTTTTCATTCAACTGGTCACTGAGGAATCTAGTTCAGTCCCTCTTTTTACCAACAATTAGAATATGGACACTCCAACCTGAAGTCTGCAGTCAATCAGGTCACTAGAAAAGCACAAACAACTTGGAAAAGCTTTTACTTTGGTTTTCTTTTTAATTTGCAGAAGGTGCATTCGCTTGCTGGAAAGAGATAGAAAGAGAAAGAAAGCAAGAAAGTATTCCCTAATGGGTTATGGTCATACCACACTCCTTTTCTTCCATCTCTGATTCCTTTCAGAATTTTGGGCATGTACACACATGTGCCCGGCATTTTTCTCAAGATTCCAGGTCTGGTACTTGAACATAAAGTCAGCCATATGATCCAGCTGCCTGAACCACCAGGTCAGAGATTGGCCCTGTGACAACTTTTAATATAGAAAAGTTTGCATTTTGTCTCAATTCATGTCTGCTACTTTCTCTTTTTTATTCCACATTGCTTAATTTATATATTTAATATTGTATCACTATTCATATGTCAATAATAGACAATAATCATATCACTCTCTCACGTTTTTATTTACAGATACATGACTAGTAAATCCTGTCATGACCTCTGTTTTGCACATTATCAATCCTGCTTTCTTTTTATCTTATTTTTTTGTATACAGTATATCTTTAACAACCCTTTTATTTTTTAGTAATGTTTTGTTACATAATTTAAGAATAATCTCTCCCTTGTTAAATTTTTACTTCTTTTAGAAAGATTGGATGTTTTGCATTGTTAGAAATGAGAAAACTTTTCTACTTTTGCCTACAAACAATATCATTAATATACTTTTAATCTTAAATGAAAAAATAAACTCACACAGATAAAATTCTTTCTGATTGTAAAAATGGTTTATAGGGAAAAAAATGGTGTTAGAAAATCACTGAAGAAGACCCACTTAGAATGAGTTTCTTTAAGGCAGTGTCATTTAAATAGAACCTGAAATATGAAAGGGAGTTAGCAAAGAGAAGTTGGAGAAAAGACTTCAAAGAGCACGTGCACAATTCCTGAAGCAGGATGAAGCTAGGAACACTTTGGGGTGGTGGTTAAGGAAAACTTTGACCCACCATAGTGAGCTGGTGTTTGATCTGAATAAGTAATCAAGTAGTCAGCAAATGGAAAGTTGTATTTTTTCTTTCCTTACTATTTGTCTTTTTGTTTATTAGTTTTCATGCTGTAGGGCATGTGTACTCACTGGAGAGAGACAGAGAGAGAGAGAGAAAGTGAGAAAGGGCACACACACATACATGTACCTGGCCTGTTTTTCAAGCCACTAAGCCTGGGCCTCGAACCAGGCAGTTAGCCATATGGAATCTTACCATCTTAATCACTACATCCCCTGGCTGGCCCTGAAGGAGAGTTTTAATAGTTCAAAATTCAGTATGATGCTAGCTGTAAGTTTTTTATAGATAACTTTCTGATTGAGGACATGTTTTAGTCAGTTTGTGTTACTGGAATGGAGTATTTGAGATTAGGCTATTTATTATGAAAAGAAGTTTATGTAGCTCATATTCCAGTGGCTGGAAAGTACAAAAGCATGCTATGCCACAGCAGGGTGAAGGGAAGCAGAGAAGACAGGGGGCGTGGACAAAGACAACGCTGTGAGCAGCCATCTTGCTTTTATAACAACCCTATGTCTCAGCATGAAGTTTCAGGTGGACACAGTACTCAAACCATAACAAGATATTTCTTCGTATATAATGGTGCTGAGATATTTCACCATAATTCTGTCTGAAAATCTATCAAATGCTTTTGTGCCTTTATGAAAGTGATCAAATGTTTTTTCTCATTTCATTCAATGTGAGAATTTGACAAGTTCAGTTAGTGGAAAATTTTATTCTCATCATACACTACTTTCTACTATATAGACATAGATTCCACATTTACCAATAGTCTCCACTTTATAGCTTTATTGTCAACTATGAGAACTCACAATTTGATCTAGCACTTTAGGATTATACCAAGAAAAATAATGTTATTTTATTCTTTACAACAAAATATTAACCTTATTTTACTTTATTCTTACAGCCCAAAAGTCATTTAGGACACCATTAAACTGAAAGCAAAATGTCATGGTTGTTTTTCTAAATTTATGCCAGTCTTGGACAAATAAGAAATTCACATTTTAAAATAAAATGTCAAGAATTTGGAATGAAATTATTTCTACACAATGAATCCCCACAGGCAATTTTTGTTAATTTTATTTTTTGAGAGATTTTTGTTATAGGGCATGTGAGCTTGCTAGAAAGCCAGAAATCACCTCCAGGAGAGTGAGGAGGATGGCCATGCAGCAATCCCTTCTCCTCCATTCTCCTCTTGGGATACACACACATGAACCTGGTGTGACTTTTAGATTGCTGGTTCTCAGACACAAACCATGGTGGACTGTGTGTGATCTAGCGACATAACCATTACGCCAGCTGCTGGTCCCATTTTTGTTCATTTCATGAGTTCTCAGAATTGTTCTCATGTTGCTATTCTCTTCCTTCTGCTTCATAATTTTGAGTTACTCTGAATCAGGAATAATAAAATATCATTTCCAAGTCCACTGCTATAAAGAAAATAGATAATTACAAGTAAACACTAGTATGTTTTGAGGATTATTTATTAAAAATAAAACACAATATAAGCAATACAGGTTGTGGTATATCTATTTTTAACAGAATAAATTATGACACTTTACATAATTATTTTAAAAATTGTATATGCACTTTAAATGCATAAATACTTGTTTTAATATGATTTTATTTAACAAGTATAGGCAGATCAATGTGCAGAATAGAGCATTATTGTTCACGAAACCAAAGTTTGTAGTCTTATATAAACACAAATTTTACTTTTAAATCATCTGAAATTTCGAGTAACTTTTTAGGCTATAAAAATATTCTCATTTGGGACCAGCAGTTAGTGTAATGGCTATGTCACTGGACTCCCATGTAGTTGACCGCAGTTCGCGTCCCGGACCCGGTGGCTTAAAACTCAAGCCGGGTGCGTGTGAATGCGTGCCCAAGATCCCAAGACGAGAATGGAGGAGAAGGGATTGCTGCATGGCCATCCTCCCTGGGGGGTTGATTTCTCACTTTCTATCTCTTCTCTCTCTCTGTCTGTCTGGTGAGCACGTGCACCCTATAGCAAAAATCTCTCCAAAAAAAAAAAAAATTCTCATTCATTGAATACATTTGTCAATTGGATTATATGAAAGAATATTTAAATTGTAGTGTGTGTTTGTCTACATAGGACCTGGATAATACATGGTCATTTTATAAAATTTAATGAATATACAGATTTGTTGTATTATATATTTTATATATTATTTATATTATATATTTATTCAAACACATGAATACCCTTAAAGAGCTACTCCAAAGTGCTTTAAGAGATCGAGTTGCTGAAGGGAAAAGATAGAAAACAATTGGCTTAGCTGTTCAGAAAGTGGAGAGAATGTAATCTGTCATCTTGTGGGCAGACAAGTTGCCAGAAAATTGGATAAATTGGGAAATCACTGGAAGGCAGCTATTTTGTCCTTGGGTATGTTAGATATCTTAGGAAAAGGTTACTAAATGGTGAATCATTGCTACTCAAAAGTTTGTTGCTGTTTGCAATGTACAGGTACATAAAGGCAAAAAAGTCCATTACTATTCTAGTCATTTAAAAAATCTGAATCTAACGGATATGTCTGCTATGGAATACATTAATTTTATTGTTTCTAGAAAAAGGTTTTAAGTAAATACAGAATTTGTTTATGCTAGTGAATGTACATACAGTAAAATGACCTCTTTGCTCCTTTTCTTTGTTAATTTAGCTTATTGGAAATTCAGATTCTTACACCTCACAGCAGCTGTACCAAGTCCGCATTTTCAACAAGATCCCCAGGTACTCATATACGCAGGGAACTTTGAGAAACACTGCTCTATACTGTTTGGCTGGCCTATAAAACAAATTTGCCTCTGTTTACTCCTAAATTAAAATTCCTCAGCGTCTTTCTTGAAGCTACAAAAGAAGCGTCAGTTTATAGACGTTAACTAAACTTAGTTTTATTTCATCTCATCAGTATGTGTTGCTGCTCAACAGAAGAAAACTTACTTTCACCAATTCAAATAAAAAAGAATCACTTCAGCTTTGCAACTCTCTATTTGTAATAATCCTTATTCCAGGAACAACATCCATTTCCAAAGATCACATTTGTTTTCTTTTAAGAGTGATTATATCTCCACGGGTTTTTAGCGACCATGGGAATAGAAGATGTAATTTATATACTTTTTCATTCAACTGGTCACTGAGGAATCTAGTTCAGTCCCTCTTTTTACCAACAATTAGAATATGGACACTCCAACCTGAAGTCTGCAGTCAATCAGGTCACTAGAAAAGCACAAACAACTTGGAAAAGCTTTTACTTTGGTTTTCTTTTTAATTTGCAGAAGGTGCATTCGCTTGCTGGAAAGAGATAGAAAGAGAAAGAAAGCAAGAAAGTATTCCCTAATGGGTTATGGTCATACCACACTCCTTTTCTTCCATCTCTGATTCCTTTCAGAATTTTGGGCAACTCTTTTATTTATGCATATTAAATCTTGAGACCAGCAGCTGGCTTAATGGCTATGTCACTGGACTCCCATGAAGTCTACCGCAATTTGAGTTCTGGACTTGGTGGCTTAAACTCACGCCGGGCATGTATGCATGTGTGCCCAAGATCCTGAGAGGAGAATGGAGGAGAAGGGATTGCGGCATGGTCAATCCCCCCCTAGGGGGTGACTTTTTGCTTTCTGTCTTTCTGTCTCTTTCTGGTGAGTGCACGCACCCTATAGCAAAACCTCTCCAAAACAAAAACAAACAAAAAAAAACTTAATGCACATTGCCTATCATAGAAAAGTTAAGCCAAGTTGTATAAGGTGTTCACTTTCTCCCACACAATTATTATCATCATGCTATATCATCCTATTCTTAAAAATTTTTATTTGAAAAAAGTTATCTCAACTTAATTGCTTTTCCTTCTGTTTTCATAGAGATTGCACATGTCTTCAAGTTTTTTGTTTTTTGTTTTTGTTTTAAATTATATGTAGTCTTTCCTCTGTGCAATTCCTGTTTCTTTCCTTAGGCATTTTTCCATTGGAGAGTTCTACATTTTCTTTTCATTTTTAATCTTTTATTCAAATATAGTTTATTCACAGAAAAATGTACATAAATTTACCTCAAAGAGTTCTAGCATGTTGTGATCACTGTCTTAGCTCTTTTCTGCTCCTTTAACTAAGAATCATAGACTGGGTAACTTATGAAGAATAGAAATTTATCAGCTCACACTTCTGGAAGATGGGAAGTCCCAAAGAACTATGGTGGTATCTGGCAAAAGCCACTCCTTGGTAAAGGGGCAGAAAGTGGAAGCAAGTACAGAAGGTAGAAAGAACAAGAGGAGGCTGCTCTAATAATAAACTCTCCCGAGAAAACAAAGCCACTCTTAACAGAGCAGAAATAATCAATTAAGAACAATATATAGTTTACAACTTGGATTAAGTTACAACATAAATTTTGGAAGGGTCACATAAACCATAGAAGCCACCCAGATTAAGATCATTCTCTTATCATACACCCTTCTAATTTTTATTCTTCCCTGCCAGATTAACACTGTCCTATCTTCTTCTTCCAGAATAAAGTCATGTAGCATTTAATACTCAGTGTCTATTCTCTGGCTCAACATTGCTTGCAATATTCATTGACTGTCTGACATACAGTGGAAACCACTTGTTTTTATTGCTGTATAGTATTCTGTTATGTGAACATCCACAGTTCATCCATTACACTGGTTGGCACTGACTATAAAATTAATCTGAAAAATATACTTGTTGGGTTAGACATATAAAATACATAAAATGGTAGAATTGCTCACCATAGTAAGCTTTTTAAATAATTACCCTTGTTTTTTTTTTTAACTTTGATTTTCAGTTCTTATTTATCCTAGTGTTATTGTAATGTAAGAGTAAAATCAACGTGTATCCTACAAAAAATTGTTTCTTCACCCATCATAATATCAAAAGATACTTCATGTCAAGTTGGGTAAAAAAGGAAGGGAAGAAGCATAGATGAAATTCTTTCTTAGGAGACAAATTAGTAATCTGCAAAAATTACACTTATTGAAGAGATAGAAATCACATTAATAAATAAGACAAAAAGATTACCATTCAAAAGTAAGTTTGGGGAACCAGCAGTTAGCATAATGGCTATGTCGCTGGACTCCCACGTAGTCGACCACGGTTCGTGTCCCGGACTTGGTGGCTTAAAACTCACGCCGGGCACGTGTGCGTGCGTGCCCAGGATCCCGAGAGGAGAATGGAGGAGAAAAGATTGCGGCGTGACCATCCCCCCTGTGGGGGGTGATTTCTCGCTTTTTGTCTCTAATGTCTCTCTCTGTCTGGCGAGCGCATGCGCCCTATAGTGAAAATCTCTCCAAAAAAAAAGGAGTAAGTTTAATCTTACTATCTTACATTTACTAAAATGTTTTTCAGGGTTTTCAAAGTTTTTGACTATAGTCATGGATGTTGGGGTGCTAGCATTGTATTTATATAGAATAAACTGAACAGTATTTGGTAATAAAATGAAACTGAGCTTTCATTGACCCTTTCAAAATTGTACTTTCTAATTCCTTCAACATAATTGAAATGTTGATTTGCTTAAAAAGATAAAATCACCTCCATTATTGTTAGGAATTTTTTTTAAAGCTTAATAGCAACAGAACATCACTTTCAACACATCGAAACCATTTAAAATAATTTCTGCCTCTGGATCTAGTAATTTCATTATTCAACATTTATTCTAAGTAAATAATACCACACAAATAAAACATCTTAGTATCCAATATTTGATTGTGGTAAATATAAATATTTCCATATCCCATATAGCTTTTTTTCTGCACATCCTCAAAAATAGTGCAGTGACTATAGATTCATTACATGGAGTATCTTAACACATTTTGTTTTGCTGTGCTGTATCAAATATACTTATCCTAATCCTTTTATTTACTAGTTTTCTTAAAGGTAGATTTTTTTTGTTTCTTCATTCAGGTAGTCTGTCTGTTGGGATGTCTGGAAGGTCGTAAAACATATTTGCAGAGAAAAACAGAAAAATACATCATGACTTTCCTAACGACCTAACACTTCACAGTAGTCTTTTAAATGATGCCTCTTTTTTTTTTTTTTTTTTTCTCTCTCTCTTTGGGCTAATCATCCTTGACTTTAGGCTTTGTTTTTTTTAATAGGCTTTTTACCTTATAAGGTTATCTGCAACCCTAGCTAAGAGGCAAAGTGGAAGAAATTTTAAATGCTAGCTTCCCTTGGTTTTTAACGTACTTATTTATATACTACTTTATTTATTTATTTATTTATTTTTTAGTTTTCTGAAAACATTTACACATAGACATAAATTTAGAAGCACACGAATTGATGTGAGTATTCACTCCTGGTCTGGTCCCATAGTAAAGAGGTTGAGCACTGCACAGAGGAAGCCAGAACGCACTCCACTAACCAATTCAATCCTGGACCCAGGTATTGATAATCTTCTCCAGCATGCTCAGGATTCTGCAGGATAAAGAATGGAGGGGTGGGCGGGATGCACAACAGTGTGACCAGGCCCTGGCGGAGATTCTTCTGCTCTCTCTCTCTTTCTTTTTCTCTCAAGGACATTTAGAAGAAAAATAGGGACGCAAAGCATTAATGGCACAAAGAAATGTGGTATTATCTGTTGACGATATTTTGTAGTTTTATCAATTGTACTAGCGAGAAATTTTCATCTGTTGAAATATCCATTTTGTAAGCCAAATAATAATGTGGTTGAATGTATAAAAAAAAAAATAAAAAAAAAAAAGAGCACACGCATTCAGGAATGTGAGCCCTTGGTAAAATAAAAATAAAGTGTTCACCTCAAATTGGGTTTAAATGGGCTTTAAATTTTATTTGTGCTTTTATACACACACACACACACACACACACACACACACACACACACATATAATTGCCAGAGGATGTGTGTGCTTGCTAAAGAGAGATAGACAGAAAGAGAGAGAATGAGAATGAGAGAAGAAAGAGAATGAAGAGAAAGAGAAAGAGAGAGAGAAAAAAGAGAGAGAGAAATAAGAAAAAGAAAGCGTTCCCCAACGAAAGATGGTCACGTCACAATCCCTTCTCCTCCGTTTCTCCATCCTGGCAGGATCTTGTGTACCTGGTATGCATGTTTTTCTTTTCTTTTTTTCTTCTTGCCTTGTCTTTTCTTTCTTTTTCTTTCTTTTCTTTTTTATTTTTTTTTTTGGGGGGGGCGGTGCATGCACTTGCTGAAGAGACAAAGAAAGTGAGAAATCACTCCCTGGGGGGATGGTCACAATGCAATCTTTTCTCCCCCATTCTCCTTTCAGATTTGGGGCAGGCACACATTCATGCCTTACAGGAGTTTCAAGGGGCAGTGTCTGGGCTTTGAACAGCAGTCCACTCTGTGGGAGCCCAGTGCCTTAACCACTACACCACCTGTTGGCCACAACTGGCATATTTTTCAAGCTGCTAGTTCTTGGCTTCCAACCACAACAGACCATGTGAGATTCAGTTTCCTTAACCTCTAGGCTATAGGAAAGGCCCTCTATATTTTAAATTTTCATAATTATTACATAATATCTTTGATAAAATAGAATTGTTTAGAATTAAACTACATTAATAGCATGTTTTTCTTAAAAATAATACAAAGTAATGATAATAGCAAATAAATACAGCAATGAGCAATTTTAAAGCCCCAACTACAATAATAAATAAAATGGAATAATGGTGATTTTATAAATGATGAATGAAAATTTAATATTTCTGTTTCACCAAGAGCAACAACAAAAATATAAACCCTTAATATAAAATTGCCTATCTCAGAAAGCTAACTTTCTATGATCTTCTTCCTAGGAATTTTTAAGCTACTTATAAGAAAAATGTATAATTTGTGCTACATTCTACATTTTATTTCATTGTATACATTAGCAAACTGAATTATATCAGTGTTTATTTCCAATGACTGTGTTTTCATTCCTTTTAAAATGTTGCATAGATAAGTCACATTGAGGAATGATTTAAATTGTGCCTCTTGATTTTGCCATTGATGAAGATGTGTTTCTGCTGATGATATTCATTAAGGTTAACAAAGCTCTACTGAATTGATGAGTTTATTATGTAGATCATTTAAATCTTAAATTGTCACCAGCATATGAAATAGGAATATGGGAAATTATATGTATTTTTGACTCATTAATTTAAAAATTAATGAGAAATGCAGACTACAATACTTTCTTCAATTACTATGTTATTTGTAAACCAAATCTAATTTAACAGATATTTCAGGTAGTACTTGTAATTATCAAAGAATTACAACAATCTAATCCAAGAGAATCAAAGACATTTTTCTATAACACAGGCATATCAGTAGCACCCTGGAGGGTGCATCAAAATAAAATTGAAAATTATTACTTCAAGAAAACAGTACACAGTTTCTTGTTGAAGCCATTTGTGTTAGCTTTAGCTTTATTTTCCAACATTTTTCTTTTTTGTTTCCTGTAGTTTATATTGTCTTTGTTTTTTACACTGGATTCTTCATTTTTATTTTTGTTTTTGTTTTTATTCTGGTTCCTTTGACACTGATATTTTGTTCATTCTAACTTTTGATATCTTGCTCAATTTATTTTATTTTCATTTTTTAAATTATTTATGTATTTATTTATTGAGAGAGAGAGAGAGGGATTGAGCAAGACAAGTACCCTTCACAGGACCTCATCATGCCTGCATTCTCCATTCTCCATTCACCTCGCACCTAGACTTCCACCCTGTCAGGATCCAAAACACCCGTTAGCACACCCACTGTGTGCACACCTGCTGTGGTCAGCCAACCTGAGGTTCTTTCCTGGGGCTTCCCATATGGCTCAAATATTGTGCAGTGGTGTCCTCTGCCTGGGCCACTTCAGCTGAGTCAATTTCTCTTTTAATTTGAATGGAACATTTATAGATTTTTTACACATGATTCTTTGAATATAAAAAAAGCATTTTCCATCCAACTTTTTTCTTAAGAATTCTGTTCCTGGGCATCACCCTACCTCTATAGGCTGATGCTGTTTTAGACTCTTAATATCCATAATTTTAATTTACCATGAAGTTTTTTTTTGTTATTGTAGCAACTAACTGCTTTACATGATATTCAAGTCATATTTCTATTTCACTAAAATTTCAAGGTTAATGGTTAAATCAAGTTGTTTTGCTGCTCACTAAATTCAGATATTGAAACAATAGCTAGTATGTTTTATACTAAGCCAAAGAGATAGAAATAGAAATTTTGTTTAAAATTCGACTTGCGATGGGTGGAAAAATATCAGAGACTTTTAAAATCTTATTCAATATCAAATTTTAATTAAACAAGTTTGACAAACCAAAATTAAAATATCAATTTACTCATTACATTATTCATTCCAAGCAGAGAGCTAGGCTGAGGGACCCTTGGCTCTTCTTTTCAGATGACTAACAGTTTAGTTCACAAGCCAGGTATAAATTAGCTATTCTAATGCAGCCAAGTAAGTGTAAAATTCAAGTTGAACCTTACTTATTTTAAAACGTTGACCTTCTTTAACAGAAGTACTACAAACCAAGGATTCTCTAAACACATTACTCCATACCACTCCTATGTGACTTTAAATATGTCGTTCCCACATACTAGATTATCCCAATCTACCTTGACTACCTGGTTTTGCATAATCTTCTTGAAAATTCTAATGCATGGGACCAACAAGCCAAGTGGGTTGGTGTTAAAGGGAGTGGACTACCACATGGCCAACTGTGGTTTGAGAGTTGGACCTGGTGACTTGCTTTCTCACTCTCTCTCTCCCTTACACACCCATCTGGTAAAATAAAAATAAATAAATAAATAAGTAAATTCTGAAAAAAAATGCTAATACATGCATTACCTCTTTGTGAATCCTTCCTTCTCATGTCATTTCTTTCACCCATCATCATGGGACCAGCAGTTGGCATAATGGCCATGTCACTGGCCTTTCACGTAGTCAACTGTGGTTTTAGTCCCAGACCTGGTGGCTTAAACTCATGCTAGGCACATGTGGATGCGTGCCCAAGATCCTGAGAGGAGAATGGAGGAGAAGGGATTGCAGTGTGGCCATCACCCCCACCCCCGGGGGTGGGTATTTCTCGTTTTCTGTCTCTCTGTCTCTCTCTGTCTTTCTGGCGAGTACAGGCACCCTATAGCAAAAAGCCTCCAAATTAAAAAAATATATATAGCATCATTAGCACTGGCAAAATTATATATTTTATTCTGATAAAACTTGAAAAATAAGATCTTATAGATCTCTATAACAACATCACCATGCACAATAAAAGTATGATTATTACTCAAAATATTTTCTGTTGCAGAAAGGATATTGAGAGCAGAAAGTAACTGAATTGAAGTAATAGAGCATTGCTACTATTTTTCAATATTTTAATCAGAAATAGTTGGTCAAGTAATTAAGAAATAATGTCTACATAATTAAAAGTATACAGGGTTTGTCAGGTGGCATGGTGTTTATGGTATTGGACTCCCACATGACTGACCATGGTTTGAGTCCCGTACCTGGTGGCTTGCTTTCTCACTTTCCTTCTCTCTTTCTCTATCTCTCTCTGGTCAAGTTAAAAAAAATAATAATAAATATTATTAAATAAATAATTCTTTAGAAAAGCTGTATGTAAATATGCAAATGTTAAACCTTAGCAGGAAGAGGCTCTCTCTCTCATTATATGTGTGTAAATGTGTATGCATGCATGTGAGTATGTGTAATCTATCAACTTGCATTTTAAAATGGTACATATAGGGACCACCATTTGGCATAATGGTTGTGTTGCTGAACTCTCATGTCGCCGATCGCAACTCAAGTCCCAGATTTGGCAGCTTAAAACTCACACCAGACACGTGTGTGTGCATGCCCAAAATCCTGAGAGGAGAATGGAGGAGAAGGGATTGGAGTATGGCCATACACCCGGTAGAGTGATTTCTCACTGTATCTCTGTCTCTCTCTGACTCTCTATGGAGCACAGGCATCCTGTAACAAAAATATCTCTCCAAAAAAAATAATAAATTGCACATTTAAGGAGCAGATATTATAAAGAGAAACATTTATCAGTGTTTATAAAATGTTAGACTTTAGTGTGTGCACACCGATGCACACAATTTTGAGAACCGGGCTTTAAAATAAAACCTCTTCATTATCATTTGTGAAAAGTTTCTTCACTAAGAAATTTTTTAATATGTACTTATTTTCTTTGTGCTGATTTTTACTTAGATATTAAATATTATCGTATATTCCATAGATTCTTTTAAATATCATTTTATTTAGTCACATATTAGGGTTAGGGTTGAAATACACAACATTTTTGTTCCAGTGCTGAAAAATGCATATATTTTGAAATGTATTATCACCACACTCCAGATGAAGAAGTCAAGATTTCTGCTGGACAAGTTCATTGCAGTCTGGAAAAAGAAAATACAGTAGTGAGTGAGTTTATAGAAAGCAAATTGCTCGCATATGAAATCAAAACACAACTGTATCGGTATTTGTAAAATAAAAAGTTACATATTATTTGCGATTCCCTGGAGATAACTACAAAATTCAAGCAACACTTCTATTTTTATTTTCCAAATTGGAATTATGAAACTGTAGCACTTTCATTGTCTTTTTCTCATCTTAGCAGTTTTACCTGAAGCGTCACAGAATTCTATAAAGAGTGTTTCAAAACAGGCATTTCACTTATTTCCACATCAAGAAAAGGAATTTGTACTTCCATGCCCTGGAGAATTGACTTTCTGTAAACTACATACGGTGGTGGATCTTTTTTGAAAATAAAGTATTTCTGTTTTTATGCAGAATAGGTTTTTTATTTAAATTCATGAAAACATATCAAAAACTCTGTCATGATAATACAGAGCAATCGATTGAAGTAAAATAGAATTTAAGCAATAAAGGGCTTAAACAAGTTATATTTTTCCATTTATTTTAAATGAACATTTCAGAGAAGATACTTCAGAATATACTGAGAGCACTCACTCACATGTGCACACTCACGTCACCTTCACATACCCTCACATCTAGCTCAAGGAAATTATGCCCCAAGTAATTATTTTAAGCCTGGGAATGAATGTTTCTTTTGGACTTTCAGCTGAAGTTCAGAGTATATAAAAGTACTACAGTTGTTGAATACTATTAATCAGTAATACACAGAAACTTTAGAATACCTACATTTACATAGCTTAACTATCAGAAAGGGAACCCGAGGCTATTTGTGTCAACATGATTTAAAAATTTATTCCAGAAAATTATTTTTCAGGAAGGTAAGGCTTGTAACCAATAAATAAGTTTATTGTTTGCTTCAGGATATTCCTGCAAATCAATTTATGTGAGCAAGTAACTCTCTTTTGAGACAATAGATTGCTCACCTGGGCAGAAATCTGTTTATTAAAGAGCAGTTTTCATACGAAGACTCACTTCAAGGCCCTTACTCAGTCTGCCAACCCTAGGTGGAAGTCAAAATTTGCCATAACTATTCTAATCAGTTACTGGCTCTGAAAGACCCCACATAACCAGCCAGCCTAGACTCCAGTACCCTATACAGTAAATATCATCTTGTCATCGACTTTTCTAAAACACTACCATGAGCTGGCATTCTTTCTCATAGTTGCATGTCCACTGAATTTAGTTTTGCTTAACATGTTTCAGCTGGTGTGATGGGGTGCCATACAGGCAAGGAACACCGTGGTTCTACAGGAACCAGCCCAAACCACCCTTCCATAATGGTTCAAGATCCGTAAGACAGAATTAAAGATTTTCACCGAGGATGCTTAAACCACCAGCTTGGGCAGTTTCCTGATGATAACAGCGAAATAAGTTTGGTGTTGGATCTGAGATGGCATTTATTTTTATTAGACTCTCAAGTTCTATGTTTATTTTGATTCCTGAAAATAAAGAATTGTTTTTAAGAATTCTTTGAACATTTGATCATATTTTATCCTTGAAAAAAAAACCTATCTCATTACACAGAACATTGCTGAGCTTCATCCTGTATTTCTTAATCATATTTTCTATGAGCCTATAAAAGGTAATTCATAGGAAAAATTGTAGGCTCAGTTCAAATAAATTTGTCTCTCTTCAACCTTAATGACAGGTGAGTTTGGAAAAATCTCATTAAGGCATCAGCAGATGGCGTAATGGCTACATGACTGGATTCCCGTGTAGTCAAAAGTGATTCAAGATCCAAACCTGGCAGCTTAAAACACTCCAGGCACACGAGCAAAGGTGCCCAAAATCCTGAGAAGAGAATGGAGAAAGGGTTGCAGTGTGGGCACTTCCCCTGGAGTATGATTTCTCACTTTCTGTCTTTTTGTCTCTCTACCAAATGCACATGCTCTATAGCAAAAAAAAAAAAAAAAAAAAAAAAAAAAAAGTCATTAAAACCAAAATCCTAGGAGCCAGCAGATGGTTATGTTGTTGTACTCCTTCATGGCCAACCACAGCTTGAGTCCTGGACTCAGTGGCTTGAAACTCATACAGGCATGTGTGCGTGTGTCCCTAAGGAGGAGAATGGAGGAGAAAGGATTGCAATATTGCCATGACCCCTGGGAGGTGAACTCACTTTCCTTCTCACTGTCTCTGTCTCTCTCTCTCAATCTCTCCCTGGCTAGCACATGCATCCTAAGGTAAAAAACTTCTGAATTAAAAGGAAAAAAAAAAAAAAGCATCCTTATTGAAAACATTTGTTTCAGGTCACCTATAAGAATATATGACCAGAAGATGGTATAATGGTTATTACGTCACTGGACTCCCATGTCCTCGACAATGATTCAAGTCCCAGACCCGGCAGCTTGAAACTCAGGCTGGGCAAGTGTGCATTGTGTCCGAAATGATGAGAGAAGTATAGATGAAAAGAGATTGTGGCATGACCATCCCCCCCAGGGGGGGTGGTGATTTTTTGCTTTCTGTCTCTCTGTCACTCCAGCCGTGTCCTTAAAACAAAAATTTTAAAAAAAAAAAAAAAAAAAAAAAAGAATATATGAGACTATTTCCGGGTCTTGTCATGTTTTATTTGCAAAAGCTTGTTACTGAAAAACAGGTCCAAAAATTCTGCCTGCTTGGAATTGCAGATTTATTGGTACCTAGTTAAAGACACCCAAGTACTATGCTGGAGACCAAGATAGATTTCAAAAACAACTTTTCACTCATAGTCCGGTTGTCATGAGCTCACCTTAGTTTAGGTTTACAACTTCTACAGACTGGCTCCTGCTTCTCATATAGTATTTATAATTTACAATAATTATGATTTGTGTTTTGCAAAATTCTGAATGATAATTACACCAAGTATCAAAAAATTATGGTAGCCTCTTTAGAGACCCTTTTATAAAATAAAATCATTTGAGAAATTCCTTAGAATGATAATGAAGCAAAAATAAAACCAAACATCCAATGTACTAAAAAATGTTATTGCTCCATAGATGCTTCCAAAAGCAATTCAGACCCCAAGTTTGCTTACCTAATGTAAAAATAATAATGATAACAAAAGAAAAATCCTAAGGGCAAGGCAAAAGAAGGAATGTAAAAGAAACTATATGAAATGAGCTTGCATTTCATGTCTCTTCCTCCCAAATTTTGATTTGAAATGAATGGTTTACAACATAATTTTTTTTTTAATTTTTATTATTATTATTTTTTGTATCTTAAAACCAAGAAGAAAAATTAATTTACATGACTTAGGATGCTGAATCCAAATGCTATGGTATTTTCTTTGTCAGCTGAAAAAAAAAAACACACTTAAAATGTTAGATCTAGCATTTGTTTTTATAAAGAGAAGGAAATAAAGATAACAGACCTCTAGTACAATAATCATAATTCTGTTTGAGAATTTTTTATTTGGTGATGATTTGATAAAGTTGTTACACTTAAATTGACTGAGTTGTCAATTAAATAAAACCATATAATAATACTTATATAACAACTTACTGATAAAAAATTATTTCATATTGAAGTTTTATGTACTTACCAATTCAGTCACATCCTATGCAAGAGACAGGCTCAGAGATTCAAATATTCACAAATATCTCTGTCCCATTTTGATGAACTTACAGACTATATATTTTAGCCCTTTTTACATAATATTAGAGGATAGGATTAAGTTTTGAATAACGGGAAATTAATAGAAATAATGCATTTTTTTCTTTTTAGAGATTTTTGTTATAAGGCATGTGTACTTGCCAGAAAGACAGAGACAGACAGACAGAAAGTGAGAAATCACCCCAGCGGGGTATGGCCATGCCGCAGTCCCTTCTCCTCCATTCTCCTCTCAGGATCTTGGGCACACACACATGAGCACCTGGCGTGAGTTTAAGCCACTGGGTCCAGGACTCATCAACTACATGGGAGTCCAGCAACATAGCCATTACACCAACTGCTGGTTCCAATAATATACTTTTTTAAAGTTTTGCTATAGGAGGCGCGAGAAACAGAAAGAGAAAGCAAAAGTTAGAAATTACTCTCCTTGGGAGGTGGTCAGGCCACAATTCTGTCTCCTCCATTGTCCTGTCAGGGTTTTGGTTCCACATGCATATGCATCCAGAGTGATTTTCAAGCCACCGAGTCCAGGACTCAAACCAAGCAGCCAGCCATGTGGGATCCAGCACTTTAACCTCCACACCAACTGCTGGCCCCAGAAATAATGTATTCTATATCCACCCAAACCCACATGCACTCTTCCATCTATTTTTTTCCAGTTCAGTAGGCTGGGATGGCCAACCTAAGGTATTGTTGGAGGCATTGTATTACAGATTGGAAAACTTTATTAATTTAGATCCTTGCATGAGGGCACAGAAGAGGGATGCCTTGCCTACCTGAAAACACATTGTGTGAGTGAGAAAATTCTGTTTTGTTTAAGATATATGTGGTTAAGTTTAGTTGAAAAAGCAGTTATCATTATTCAAGCTAATACAGAAATCAGTATCTTGAGTTGTTCCTGTCATAACAAACCCTGAAACATTTCCACAAAGGTAACATTAAATTAACAAATAAATCACAGAGGATTAAAAGGTGGAGACTTGGAGTACTCCATTAAAAAAAAAAAAAATTGCAGAAACTGTCATCTAAAATTAACCAGAAGTGTAACCAAATGCTATGAGGTCATGATCTTTGGGGAAGAGTTGGGAAAAAGTCAGGTTAATGTACATTTGTTTATATGTACTCTGTTTCATAATAATTTACAAGAAAGAGATGAACTTAGCTAAGAAGAGCTAGATTTTAAGCACAAAATCACCTGTTTAGTGTAAGCAATTCATTATACTCTCTGGATGTGTTTTACACAGACGCCAGCACCGTGACACACTACTTCAAGAATTAATACAATTATTGGGACCAGCAAATGACATAAGGTTATGTCTCTGGACTCCCACATAGCCATCCAGGGTTTGAGTCCCAGGCCTGGTGGTTTAAAATTCATGCTGGACACTTCCGTGTGTGTTTCTAAAATACTGAGAGGAGAATGGAGGAGAAGGGATTATGGCGTGGCCATCCTCTCTGTGGGTGATTTCTTGCTTTTGGTCTCTCTTTCTCTGGTGAGCATACATGCTCTATAACAAAAGCCTTCAAGGCCAGCTAGTGGCATGGTTAATATCGCTGGACTCCTACATGGCTGACAGCGGTTCAAGTCCCAGAGCTGGCGGCTTGCTTTCTCGCTTACTCTCTCTCTCTGTCTCTCTCTAGTGAAATGAAAATAAATAAATTAATTAAGTTAAAAACAATCTCTCTCTAAAAAAATTAATATAATTATTTATGTGGATTTTAATGATATATTCAAAAATAATAATAAGTATCTTATATTTTGTTCCTTACTATGCACCTTACATTATTAAAAAATTTTTAAATATTTATTTAAATATGCGATCCTTGAAACAAACATGTAATGTGGGTGCTAATAAGAAGAAAGATTGAGAATACATAAGTTATTTTAAAAAGTACCTAATTCTTGGGGTCAGCAGATGATGTGTTAGATAGGGTGCTGAACTTCCACAAGGCTGACTGTGGTTTGAGTTCCAGACCTGGTGGCTTGTTTTCTCACTTTCTCTCTCTGTCTCTCTCTCTCTGTGTCTCTCTCTGGTCAAATTTAAAAATGATAGTAATAAATAAAATTAAATAGAAATGATTCTTTAATTTTTTTAAAAAATGAAAGTACCTAATTCTTTTCTATTTCCAAATTATAATGAATTTTGTAGGAAGTTAGTTTTTGTTAACATCAATTAAATGTTCAATGTAATAATAGAGTTCCTCGATGTTCATTCAGAATCATCACTCTATCAATTTGAAGTTAATTCATTTGTTCAAAAATATACTTACTCTCATTAAGACTATACATTGGTTGAAGTAATGTCTACCCTAAAATGCCCACGTCCTGATCCTAAGGATTTGTGAATATGCTAAATTGCAAATGGGGTTTTGCAGTGTGAAGATGTTAAAGAAGGTGAGATGAGAGATTATTGTGATTTTTCTTGTGGCCCAATCTAGTCATCTGGGTTAAAAGTAGGAAAGTAGGCCACATTTATTATTATTTTTTTTTGGAGAGGTTTTTGCTATAGGGCTTGTGTGCTAGCCAGACAGAGAGAGAGAGAGATAGAAAGCAAGAGATCGCCCCCCAGGGGGGATAGCCATGCTGCAATCCCTTCTCCATTCTCCTTTCTGGATCTTGGGCACACGCACACATGCCCGGCATGAGTTTAAGCCACCAGGTCCGGGCCTCGACCACCAGTAAACTTCATGGGAGTTCAGCGCTATAGCCATTACACTAATTGCTGGTCCCAAGGCCACATTTTTTTTTTTAGAGAGAGAGTTTTTTGCTATATGGCATGTGAAATCACTGGAGAGACAGAGAGAGAGAAAGCAAGAAATCACTCCCCAGAGATTCTCCATTTGCCTGTTGGGATTTTTGAGTCCACACACACACACGTCCAACACAAGTTGCAAGTTGCAAGGTCCAGGACTTGAACCATGGTTGGCTATGTGGGTGTCCAGCGATCTAACCATTACACCATCTGCTGGTCCTGGGCAAATCTCTTAGCTACAATCAGAAGGAGAAATGATGGGAAGAATGACCAGAGAGGGCTGGACAGCAGTGGCATTTTTTTTTTGAAGTTGTGCCTCTAAGAACCTGCATTCCAGCCTGGAGGTCTCTGTGAAAGCTGGACTTCCTGTGAGCCAGGCTGGCTATAGCTGGGGGTGGATGACAGGGTGAGGCTCCTGTTAAGGGTCCCTGTCTTTCTCTCTCTGTGTCCTCTCTCTGTTTCTCTTACTCATGGAAGCAATAGCATAGAAAATAAAATTTGAGAGAATATAAAAAAGAATGGGTAGAGAGCTGCAACATTGATGGCTTCAAAGAATGTAGAAAGGGGACCATAAGCCAAAGAATGTGGTAGACTCTGAACCTTGGAAAAGGCAAAGAAATTAATGCATCCAAGAAGCTCCAGGAAGGGACAGAGCGCTTCCCACACATGCTTTCAGCCCAGTGAGACCCAGGTCAGTCATTTGACCCACCGAACTCTGCAACAATACGTTTCATTGTTTCCAACCAGTGTGTTTGTAGTGATGTGTTGTAGTATTAGTAAGAAGTGTTTTGACAATGGAGATAAAAGGATAAACAAGGGTAGAATTTATTTTTTTCACACTGATTATAATGTAACAAGAGAAGAAGCATGAAATACTCAAAACCACAAGAAATGATTATACTTTTATTCCATTTCAGTTGGTGCAATGGAAGGAAACAGAAACAGACTGGCAATTACGAACACAATTAACACAGTAGGAAGGAAATGCTTATTATTGAGTCCTAAGAAGGTTCCAAATAATAAATGTACCATAGTTACAATAAGCCAAACATGGAAGTTTGTTGGAAAAAAAAAAATTAAATTAAATTAAAAAAAAAAAAGTACTGACGTATTGGAAGGAAATAGAATCAACGAGAGTTCAGGCATTAACTATAAATTGCAAGGAATTAAAAAAAATTATAAGCAATTTGACTCTTAAAAAATGTGTACCTGATTTTCAAAATTATGAATGTCCTGTAAAATTACTAATAAAAGTTCATCCTGATTAAAGTTCAGGGGAAAATATAACTTAGATGATTTGGGCAACAAACTGCATCTAATAACAGAAATTAATTCGATTGCGGCCACTTTCTCCTGTCAACTTCTTTTACAGCAGCAAGGATGTGACTTAATTGTCCTTCGTTGTCATGGAACACAGCCTGAGATGCACTGATGAAGTTGCAAACTGAATAGATAATCAGGAGAGTTGGAAAAAGAAATCATTGCTTAGTAGAGAAGGGGAGTCTTATTTTACACTTTCTTAACAACTGAAGTAACAGGAAGCCACTTGCCTTTGCTCCTTCCCTGCTTTGCATATGTTTTGATTGTGTCAGTTGAGTTGTTCCTCAAGTGATTTTCTATCTGAAATCTAATACAGACACTCATTCTCTGTTACATTTTCTTGCATATATTCCAGAGCGGCAAAAACCCGTAACTGTAAGCAAAAGGGATGTCTGTGTTGTTTGATTTTTTTATGTGATTGCTGTTTGTGATTGTCTTTTTTCAAAAATGACAAGTCATTTTCCATCACAGATTATTTTTCCAAAGAATTACATTCCCATGTTTTGAAGAAGATGCCTATTTATTGAAATGTGAACTTGAATTTCTGGAACAGAAATGACAAATTCTCAAACTAATCTGTAAAGTAGCTATATATTGTTATTTTTTCCAAAGGAAAACTTCTCTCACTATGACTAGCTTTGATATATAATAGAAATAATAGTTTATTCCTCACAAATCATGAGCAGAATGCTGCAGATTGAGTATGTGTGCACGCATGTGTTTGTGTATATAAAAAGACATATACAATCACATTAAGGGAAAAAGCTAAATTGTACAAATAAAACACTACTAAAAAACTGGAATTTCTTTTATTATCGAGATCCTCTTCCCAAGTAAATAACTAGCACAGTCAGTCAGGGCTAGACAGAGGCTCAATGGTAACAAAGTCCTCTGTGATGCCAGACTCAAAGGGAAGTCCTAGGCTCACATGTTAAGACCTCCATTTACACGCCAGGTATACACGCATGTACCCGTGATCTGGGTTGTGTGAGGCTGGAGGTGATCACAGCTTGATGACCTTGATGTGGGTCTCTGCCCATCTCTCCCTTTTTTTTTTTTATTTCTTTTTCACTCTCTCATGAAGAAATAAATAAATAAATAAATAAATAAATAAATAAATACATAAATACATTTTAAAAGGGGGGTGGGGTGGACTATAAAAAGCATGATGGTTAGGGCGCTGGACTCCCACATGGCTGACCATGGACCACAGTTTGAGTCCTGGACCTGGCGGCTTGCTTTCTTACTTTCTCTCTCTCTCTCTCTCTCTCTCTCTCTTTTCCCCTAACACTCTAGTAAGCACACATTCTGTAACAAATTTAAAAAATAGTAATAATGATAAATAAAATTAAATAATTCTTAAAAAAATCTAACTATTGCCATTTGCTTCACCCACCACACAAACACATGATAGAAATAAACATGTCACAAATTAATGTATAAGCTTGTATAAAAAAATACTACCAAATGCTGCTTGTTGTACTTATTATACTACCAAACTCCTTATATAACATAATATAATGTAGTGTAATATAATATAGGGCTATGCATATGGCATTTCACTAGAATGCACACCAATGAACATTCTGTTTTTTTCTTTTTTTTTTTGAGAGAGAGAGAGAGATTTTTGCTATAGGGCACAGTGCACTTGCCAGAGAGTCAGAGAAGGACAGAGAGATAGACAGAGAGAAATCATGCTTAGGGGGATGACCATGCTACAATCCCTTCTCCATTCTCCTCTCAGGATTTTGGGCAAACACACACATACCCGGGGGGAGTTTTAAGCTGCTGGGTCTGACACTCGAACTGCAGTCAACTACATGGAAGTCCAGTGATGTAACCATTATGCAATCTGCTGGTCTCAGCCAATGAAAATCAATTTTGGTTCAGTCTAGGGTATCCATATCATTTGAATGAGCACCTAGAGTCTAATACATGCTCAGAAAATGTCTAACGGTCCAAACTGGTGGGATTATTCATATAGCATAATCATTACTTTACAAAAGATGTCTTATTTAGCAATATTTCATATTTTTACCATTAAGACTACCTAAAATATCATCAGACAACTTGTTATTCAAGCAAAACGAAGTTTATAAAGACTCACGGTGTTGAGAACATACACTTTCACAGATCTTCTTTCGGGAGGACTAAGAGGAAGATTTTCATGGCTGTGGAGGATGTCTCCAGTGAACCAATCTTTCAACATCAGTAATTGGCCCAAACCAGGAAATTTAAAGCACAATAGTTTAGGATTGGGGACCACGATATGATTAGTCTTGAAGCAAGTTTTAATAAGCAAATTATGGCCAGATAATTAAGCTGCTTGCCTAGGTTGTTGCAAAAAAATTGCTCTTCAGTAATTTCTTCAGGCACAGTGAATTAATACAGCTGTTTGTGCTCTTTTCCTTCAAGGGCAATGGTTATTAAACACAAAATCCTAACCTCTATTGACACAGGTTGTTCATATCCCATATCTCTTCTTTATTGTCCCTTTTTGACCTGAGATGAAAGTAAGATTTTTATTATTGAAGGACACAATTTGTCCACCTCTTCAATGCTGTTTGAAGAAACGTGAATATATGTCAGACTTGAGTTTAGAATTATTTTGACCACCATGGAGTCAGGATTTTTGTTTGTTTGTTTGTTTTCTGTTCTTTTGTCTGGAAGGCCATCTGTTCCATCATATGGCACAGAAGTATCTGCACAAAAGAAAGTCAAGAATTTAAGATTCTGGAAACCACATATTTGAACAATGTTGCATACAGACCCTCAAGGAAAGCTGGTGATCAGTGTTTTAAGTCCGCTTCTAAAAGAGCCAACCTAGCCCACATTATACCAAAAAACAGACGGTGCTGTCAATCTGATCATCCTAGAGAAACAGAGGCGGAAGTTGTATTTACTGTCTAATGCTGCATGAGAAATTAGCCCCAACTTTAATGACTTCATACAGTAATTTACTATCCTCCCAGTACTTTGAGGGTAATAATTTCAGGAGAAGCTTTTTTAGACGGCTGATTCTGACCAAGGATTCAAGTGGTCACAGTGCATTTGCTGGGTGGGACAGGGATCATATTTCCTTATAGGTTTACTAATCCTGTCACAACAGCATGATATCATGATATTATCTCAACCAGATTACCTCCAAGGCTTATCTTCCAAGACCACCATCAGGCTGGGGGTTAGAGTTTCAACACTTTGGGTTTTTTGTTTTGTTTTGTTTTGATTTTGTTGTTTTTGTTTTAGGGTGGGAGGGACATAACATTTCATCTGTAACAGTCCCATTCCTCCATCTTCAGCCAGCAGTGGTGGTTCATGTCCTCCTCACATGACATTATTCTGGTCTCCTTTTTGGTCTCTCTCTTCTGATTGCAAAGAGAGTTATGACTACATTGAGTCACCTAAAAATCCAAGAAACACTCTTAATTTCATGGCACTTACATTTAATCACATTTGCAATCTCTTCAGTCAGGTACAGTAACATTTTCATAATTTCTGGATACCAGGACCTAGGTGTTTTTGAGGTCTTATTATTTGACTAGTATCTGCTAAATTTGTTATAACAGTCAATAGAATTAGGTACCAAAAATCAAGTAGCAGTTCTTTTGACCAATTTTATTGGTTGCTTCAGCATCATTTTGTTAATCAGGTAGGAATATGTCAGAGTGACTAAGGATGCTAAAAGAAATATGAAGAGTAGTAATTTTATATGTAAAATAATTAAATATAAGCTTAAAGCACAGAAAAAAAGAGAAAAGAAGACAGAAAAAAATAAAGAATCGAAGTGCACAAATTAAAACCCAATCTCTAGGTCTTATTTTGTGAAGCTTGTTTGCCAAATATTTGTATCTCACATAGTGATCTACTTGTTCTGGAGATCTTTAATGAGAGTCAGGTCTGACGAAGTGACAAAATGTTCCCAAATTCTTTAAGAAGAATTCTAATACAACAGTTTCTCTGTATCACATCTTCCCAGAAATGATTTTCTCTTTTGAAAGAATCCTAATAATCATTAATTTAAAGTTTCTGGTTGGGATAGCCTTCCAATGATTCAAAGATAATTTTATGCCTTTTTACTTCAAAGATAGAAATCCAAGGTTCAATCTCTTGATGATTTCTGGCTTTGCTAGTTGTCAGGGCTACCTAATAGTCACCTTTCCCTTGAGGTCTTTCTTTGTTGTCTCTTCAAGACCAGGAATCCATATTTGAGAAATAATTCTGCAGGTATGTTTAGAATAATATTGAGAGTCCCAGCCACTGTGGCACAGTGGCAATTACACATGCCCTTCAAACCTGGAAGCCACATGGGCAAACACAGGTTCAGGTCCCTGAGCTGGCTGAACTATTCTAGATGCATGCACGTGGGTGACCATGATCTAGGAAGAGCTGGAGGCTAAGGGAAGAGGATTGTAGTGTGATAAGAGCCTATGAAAGATGCTTCTTCTCTCTTTCTCTCTCTCTAGTGCATGAGTGCATATTATTATTTTTAGAAAGAGGAAAAGTATTGAAGAAATGCTTCAGTAACTGTTGGTGATAATAATAGAATTCATGAGTCCCTATGGCATTTAATTTTAAAAGTTTCAAATTTGGGATGAAAGATAATATTCCCAGGTACATGGTTCAGCTTGGCACTAATTCAGAAACTGCACATGAACCGCAAAACGAGGATATACCTTAGACCAAGAAAATCTGAAAATCTCTGCAAATCTTGGCCTACTTCGGTTTCAGAATTCCATCTGTTCTTTCTACCTTTCCTGAAGATTGAGGTTTATGTAGAGAGTGAAGTCTAGTTAAGTGACAAAATATTTCCAATTTCTTTAATAAGAATGCTAATAAAATGGTTTTCCTATTTCTAGAGAGATATAGAATTCCCTGGACTGAAAAGAAAGCTCAGGACCTAATTAAAATCCATTGCCAGCCCTAGTTATAGGAAGTTTGGATTTCTTTTCTTTTTGTTTTTTTTTACAAGTTTATTTTGGGGAGGGGTATGGAATTTTTTTTAGAAGTTTATTGCATGTGCTTGCCAGAGAGAGAGACACAGAGACAGTGATAAAGAAAATGATAAATTCCCCCCCCCCAGGGGAGATGGCTATGCTACAATCCTTTCTACTTCATCATCCTGCTAGCATCTTAGGCACTCATGCACATGCAACCGGCATAATTTTCAAGTCACCAGGTCCAGGACTTGAATCACAGTTGGCCATGTGAGAGTCCAGCAGCGTAACTGTACACTATCTCCTGGCCCCTTCATTTAGCTTTTACCAAGAGAATGATACTGTTTTGCTCTATTAAATTGGTTGAGACAAGCTATATAGATATATTTAGAAATTTTAGCCAAAATTTTCCATAGCTATTGATTGAGTGTATTGGTCAATTTGTTCTACTGGGCTAAGAAAACTGAACGACTCTGATTAAACTTTTATGTTAACCTAGACCAGTAGAATGGAAGAGAGTAAAATTCTTTCTTAAATTATAATAGTCAAGTTATAAGAATATAGTGTAAAATGTCCCCAAGACTAAGAGTATATTAAGAGGAGGATGGATATGACAAATCCAGGTTTATTGCTTCTATGTGCTTTATCTGTATCAGTTTGATGAAGTAATTGAAATCTAGAAGCAAAATAATTTTGTAGATATTTACTGCACTAGTTTTCCTTCTTGAACATGAATGTACTTCTTTTTTATTTTTCCATAATTTCCAAAGGCTACATGCACTTGTCAGAAAGAGACAGAGAGAGGGCAAGAGGAAGAAAAATTACCTCCCAAAGGACTGTACTCAGGCCACAACCCCTTCTCTACCCTTTCTCCATGTGGAAATTTGAGGCACCAACACGCATGTGTCAGGTATGTTCCTCAACCAATTGGGACTGGATTTGACCTGCTGTTAGCCATGTGGGATTTGTGTCCCTTAACCACTAGGCTTAGGGCCAGTCTGCGTGTGTTGTTTCTTTTAAACTGAAACTACATGTTGATTAATATAATTTATATTAACATTTTTATTTACATATGAAACCAAGCTGCTCTTTGATAAATCTGGAAAGTAAAAGAGAAGAATGTTAAATTAATTACCATTTGGAAAATACAAAGAACAATAACATTATCTCAATATTTTCAGTTTTATAGGGTGTAGTAACAAAATAATGTATTACCTAGTGATTTTTCCAGGAAATTCAAAGTTAGTTTATGCATAGAGGACACGTTAAGAGCTTTGATTCTGAATTTTGGGCCCGAATTTGGAACGAAAAAAAATGATAAACATGCTCAAGGAGACGATATGGATACTAAGTCATTGTTTTTCAAAGTCAAAAATATTTATAAAAAATAATATTTTAAAACTTTACAGTTATAAATGAGTACCAAGTATTTCATCAGTATATTAAATAAAGAAATGAACATATATGATTAATTTGACGTATTAATAAATTCTAATGAAGCTTTCTTTAAGAATCATTTCATTAATTTGATTTATCATTATTATTTTTTTAATGTGCCATAGTGCACATGCACTTGCAAAAAAGAGCGGAAGAGAGAGAAAATATGAGAAAGCAAGTCATCAGGGATTCAAAACACGGTCAGTCATGCCAGAGTCCAGCACTTTAACCACCATGCCACCTGCTGGCCCCTAACAAAACTTCTTTGAAGTTTATTTATTTTATTGGGAGAAAGAAGGAGAAATAGAACGCTATCTTTAGCAAGGTCTTGGCAAGCCATTTTCCCCTCTCCCAGGACTCCAGACATTCAGGATCCTGAGTTCATGCACTTGCACCACTTTCAGATCAAATCAGGATATCACCCCTTGGGTTGGCCATATGGATTCCAGCACCATAGATTAGCACGTTGTCACTGAGGCTGGGCTTTAATAATTTCTTTTAACACTATAACAAAGTACCCAAATATTGTTTTGTCAGGAGAAAACCAAATATCTAGATACTTCCTAGGATTAATAATGAGGACAGGGAGCTATAAAGACGAAAGAAGCAGCAGCTTCAGTGTATCCCTGAAATCAAATTGTAAGCATTATTTCGATAGATAAAAAGACTCAGGGCCAGAAAGATTAAGTAATTTACAGAGTATAATATAATTAGTAATCATGAAAGCCAGAAGATGTGCCAGCTCTGTGTGACCTAAAGTATTTTCTTCCTGGTGCCAGCAGACGACACAGTGATTATATCAGTGGACTCCCATATGGCCCACCACAATTGAAATCCTGGGCCCAATTGCCTATCACTCTGGGTGTGCATGCATGAGTGTGTCTCCAAGATCCAGGAGAAGAATGGAGGAGAAGGGATTGTGGTGTGGTCATGGTTCCTGGGGGGTAATTTCTCTCCCCCCCTCAGAGAGCACATGCATCCTAAGGCAAAAACCTCTTTAAAAAAAAATAAGTATTTTCTTCCTTGATTTTGGTTTAGAAGAATAACTATTGTGTACAAGAAGAGATGGAGTGTAGGGAGCGTAATGGCTATGTCACTGGACTCCCACATAGTCGACCGCGGTTCGTGTCCCGGACCCAGTGGCTTAAAACTCACGCCGGGTGCGTGTGCGTGCGTGCCCAAGATCCCGAGAGGAGAATGGAGGAGAAGGGATTGCAGCGTGACCATCCCCCCTGGGGGGTGATTTCTCGCTTTCTGTCTCTATGTCTCTCTCTGTCTGTCTGGCGAGCGCACGCGCCCTACAATGAAAATCTCTCAAAAAAAAAAAAAAAAAAGAAGAGATGGAGTGTAGAAAGAGAAATAATAGTTTGTCTTCCAAAGTTTCATGTGCTAGAAGCTTGAGAACTGGTGGAACCTTTATAAGGTGGCTCTTAGTGGGTGTCGTTTGGATCATCACGAACGGATGAATGCTGTCTTGATGGAGGGAGTGTGTTCTCACTCTCCTGAAAATGAGTCATTCCCATGAGAACAAGTTGTTATAAAAGTAAAATGGCTGCTCATGGGTCCCTTTCTCTCTGTGCACACCCACTTTCCTTCCTGCTTCTGCTGACTCCATGTCTGTGGGCTTTCCAACCACCAGAACTGTAAGTCAAATAAACATCTATTCTTTTAAATTATGCAGACACAGGTTATTAACAACATAATGAACTAGAAGACGTATCACATAAATTTACTGTGTTCTGTCTGGTGTTAAAGTTACTTGTTTCTATGTTTTCTTTTCCATTATATCCAAATTCTCTTCCATTAGCATTACTTACATTGATAATTTTAAAAAATCAACATTGCCAAAATATAGCTATTACCAAAAGTTAAAAATATCTATTCTAATGATAGGAAAATAGTTTGATTCAAGATGAATCAGAATTCACATAGGAAATAACTCTAGGTCTTTTCACATTTATGAATGACATCTCTGGGGCTAACATTACTGCTATTCCTCAGTCCTCAAAAAATGCTCTACTATTGGGCATGGCATGAGGAAAGCCAAGAAAAATGACTGGCATCTTTATGAATGTTCTCCTGCATATCATATTGTCATGCCCTGCCAGTGACTCAAACATTAAATGTGAGGCAGAATTTTAAACTGCAGCTTGATTAGACAAACATTTTTTCTGTAAGAGTGAGGCACCATCTTTTGGGACTAACATCTATGAAAATAACATTATTAAAACATTAGACTTACGACTATTTTTCTAAATGATTGTAACCTTTGAAATAAATCTTTGGCCCACTAAGATAAACACCACACTTTTCATGGTCTTCAGTTGTACATCCATAGTGAAAAGTACTTGCTTGAAAGAACTCACTCTATCTGAAAGATGCCACATGTAACACTGACTGGCAGCCTTTTGATGATGGCAGACAGCTAATAAATCATTCAAAGCTGTGTGTCATTTGGTGTGACGTTAAAAACATACCCCTTTTCCCTTCACAAAGAGCATTTGAATGTCAAATAGTTTGTTCTGTTTAAACTTACACATCAACCTGAACATTCGGATGTGCAATGAAACTAATTGATTTTGCAGTACATTGAGAACTTAAGTAAAACTTACAGCAATATGCATTTGAAAGACAGATTTGGTTCATGAACCAATCAAGTTGTTGTATCAAAGTCATCTTTCAGCCATTATTTATTTATAGAGGATGCATGAAATTACATAAATACAAATATTCATTTTTAATCCCTGGATTTTGACATCTTAATATTGAACATTTTGAAGGAAGACTTCGAGATATTAAAAACTGTACAACTTAAATTTTTATAAGAACTAAGAGGAAAACATTCTGTGATGAACATAGACTCTTCTTCAGTAAAGGATTTTTTCTCTTGGCTTCTGGGAGCAATATTATAGAACAGTCTAGCTGTCAGCTCCTCCAAGGTTTGCCTCTGCTGTAAGAGATGTTTGGAATAATCTTAGACCCTTCCTGGAGCACCTGACATCTAAGCATTAATGAAGACAGGGGTATAAATGCCTGACCATTTTGACTCCATCTGGCCTGACTGTGACAGGTGCTTCCAGCTGAAGAGCAATGCCTGGCTCACACTCTGCCTATCTCTGCTCTTTACAGGTACTGAAGAGCAATGCCTGGCTCACACTCTGCCTGTCTCTGCTCTTTACCGCTGTTATTCCCACTTGTGTTACTTAATAAAATTGCTGAGTACACAGAGGCAGAAATGGAAACTTTATTTCTGGTAAAAATTTCAGAAATTCTTATAAAATGTTATATATGGGTGTGTGTGTGTGTGTGTGTGTGTGTTTATTTAGAGGTTGTATAGGCATATTTTCGAAGAGAAACATATAATGATAGAAAAATGAAGGGACCAGCAGTTGACATAATGGCTATGTCACTGAATTCCCATGTAGTCAACCACAGTTCGAGTCCCAGACCCGGTGGCTTAAACTCACGCCAGGCGTGTGTGCCCAAGATCCCAAGAGGAGAATGGAGGAGAAGGGATTGCGACATGGCCATCCCAAGGGGGGTGATTTCTCATTTTCTGTATTTCTGTCTCTCTCTGTCTTTCTGGCAAGCACATGCACCCTATAGCAAAAACTTATACAAGACAAAAAAGAAAAGAAAAGAAAAATGAAAGCAAGAGGATCCACAGATGATGTAATGGTTACATCATTGGACTCTCACATGGGAAACTCCGATTTGAATTCCAGACTCAACAGCTTCAAACTCACGCTGGGTGTGTGTCCATGCATGCCAATAAAACCCAGGAGGAGAATGGAGGAGAAGAGATTACAGCATGGCCATCCCCACTGAGGGGTGATTTATTGTTTTTTCTCTCTCTATCTCTAGCTGTCTGTTGAGTGTATGCACCCTATAGCAAAAATATTTCTAAAAAGAAAAACAACAAAACCTCATGACAGGCATATGTGCGTGCATGGCCAAAATCCCAAGAGGGAAATGGAGGAGAAGGGATTGTGGCATGGCCAGCCCCTGGGGGATAATTTCTCGCTTTCTCTCTCTCTCTCTGTCTCTTTCTTTCTTTTCAGCAAGCTCATGCACACTATAGCAAAAATTTCTCTTAAAAAAAAAAGAAAAAGAAAAAAGAAAGAAAAAATGAAAGCAGGAATAGTTTATTACTAACTGAGCAGTATTTCCATAATTGGGAAATACATAAATTGCATGTACAATATGTTCCTTCTTCAGAAAAAAATGTTATGCTATTTTCTTTTTGTATGTGTTAACTGAACTCCTGCAGTTTTTATGGATTCCTGTATATCAAGACTCTGAAGATACAAATATATCCAGAACTGGGAGGAATCATGGAGGGCTAGCATGGATACAAACAGGGAACTTGTTAATTTGACTTCCAAGAAATGATATTATAAGAGCCAGATGTTTCCCCTGTCTAAAATATATTTTTACATTTTTGTGTCCTATTTAAATTATTTAAATAAAATTAATAGCTCTGCTGATTATTTTAGAAGCAAAGAAGCTCGAATCCATATTGCTTTATTGTGTATTTCTAAAGCCATTTAAAGTTAGTTTCGAATATGAAAGAATAAATGCATTTTATAAGCTGCTTGGTATATGTAGTAGATCTGGTTATGTGCAGGACTTTCATTGCATGGAACAAAGGTAAAACTAGGTTGTTCAAGTGAACAGGACTGGAAGTGAGATGGGTTATTAATCCTATCCTCTCAAGCATTGACCATCTTTTATATTCACCCTGACATGTAACTAACACACTACATATAGTGATATTTTGATCTGTCTTTCCAAGTACAATTTAAGCTCCATGAGGTGACGTTTTGTTAGTTCATTCTTGTGGATCAGTATATCCCCTGTGTCTAGAACCATTCCAGGTATATAGTAGCTATTTAAAAATTATTTGTTGACTAAACAGCTGTAATTTTAAATAAAAGTCAAAATTTCAGTCTAATTTGAGGGGATACATGCTCGTATTTGGCCCCAAATTTGGCCCCGAATTAGTGTCTTTTCCCTTCTTCTTCTGTAGAAATATTGATTATAGAATCATTTAAAGCAATATTTTAATGTGTATTTCTTTCATCCAATAGCAAGAGGGA
>NW_006159907.1:352454-354673 GCF_000334495.1 Tupaia belangeri chinensis | reverse complement strand
GAGATAGACAGAGAGACAGTATCCTCAGCAGGGTCTTGGTGCTGCGACCCACCCTCAGGTAGATTACAGGCACATGTGTGCTTGGCAAGTTCAGAGAGTTCCTCAGACATGAATCTGGAACCCTCCCATGAAATGAACCTTGCAGAATGTCATGTTAACACTATAACATTGTATAACACCATTTTGAAGTAATTTTGCATATGAAGGATCTTTTTGCCTCCAATGGAAGTGAAAAAAAAAAGCAGTAGTAGTACAGACTTTTATATTAATTTACTGTATTCTTATCACAATATTCTATGTACTTGAAAAAATTTGACCATTTGAATGCTGATATTTAAGAGTGTGCAGCATGTAGAACTAGGAAGGTGGGTAATGAAAATTGGTACACTGCCTCTTTTCCTGTAAGATAATTTTGTTAGATTGATTCCCTACTCCCCAAGTAAAATTTCCAACAGACATTTGGGAAATTTTGTATATAAGGAAGAGAATTTAATACCCTACACAGAGAAAAGAGGTGACTTCATTTTGATTTTCCATTTAGAGTTTATAGTCTAATTAAAGGAAATGCACATATATCTAGAGATAATCATGGATGATAAACACATATAATTACAATTATCAGTGGATATTACAACAACAAAAGCACCAAAAGAAATTAAAAAGAATTATCAGCATTATGCAAATGCTAGTCCCTAAGAATTCCAGCTGTAGTGAAGGTATTTCAATACATACAGAGGATCTATAGCTTGCAATCATTTTTAAAAGGTATTCAAAAATATTTCTGTGTGCAAAATGTTCTCATAATGATCTTGTTTAAATGAAAGTATTTAGAATAGTACAGTAGAAAATTAAATTGCAAAGCACAATTATTTTTCTTCTTAGAACAAAAATAATAAAATGTAATTATTGGTGTTTTGTTCATAAACATGAATTTTAATAGTATGACTTGATACTGAATAATAGGGTACATTTTTGCTTAAGTTAAATGTAGTACATTAATTCTTTCTTTACTCAGAAAGCATTCTTCCTGCCTGGGCAGATGGAATCTGAAGGTCACACAGCATGAGCAGTGAAAAATAACTCACCTAGAATTCTAGAGAGATTTTGGAAACTTTTACTTATTATTTGTGTATTTATACTGCAGATAGTTCAAGAGTGAACTATCAAGTTCAAGAGCGAATGGTACAAAATTGTTCGAGTCTCCTCCTTCTCCCCAGGGTATCCTTAGAACAAGCTTCAAGGACTGCATCAACCCCTCACTCATTCACTCAATGGGAGAAGGTATTATTTGTAAGATTGGTGACTTTTCTGGAAGGAGAGTATGGGCCTGTTTTTTCAATCTTTCTTTTTCTTTATCGTCTTGTAGAGAGCAGTCACTGTGGTCTGTGCTTTACACAATGCAGGAAAATTAAAGAGCAGGCTCCTGTCCTTTGGTGCCCTTCTGAAGCTTCCTGGGGACATTCACACAGGTGATGAATAGGAACGGTCCCATATAACCACACTTAGGCAATTTTTCACACAATAAGTAATAGAGCTGACATGCTGACATTTTCATCTTTATCTGCCCAATCACTGCTGTAGTTTTATTGATTCTAACATCAAATGGGTAATAAATTTCTGTGTATTATCAAACTATAAACCATGACGTATACACTGCATGTCAAATACATGATCGCATCCCTATGTTCTTATAGCAGGGCTTTTTTGGTTACATTTTGGAACTTATTTATTAATCGCATGGTCTTTATGCTTTGAACCACATTTTTAATTTTTATTTATTTATTTAAGTTTTTTAGAGAAGTTTTTGCTATAGGATATGTGTACTCTCCAGAGAGACAGAGAGAGATAGAGATATAGAAAACCAGAAATCAACTCCCAGGTGGGATAGTCATGCTGCAATCCCTTCTCCTCCATTCTTGTCTCTGGAACTTGGGCACACATGCACACGAGGCCGGTGTGAGTTTTAAGCTGCTGGGTCCAGGACTTGAACTGTAATCGACTACATGGGAGTCCAGCAACATAGCCATTATACCAACTGCTGGTCCCAAAATTAAATATTTTAACAGATTATTTTAAATATTTTATTTAATAAAATAAAAATTCCTGTTATGACACCTAAAGACTTAGAGCAAACACCCTATAATGGTGTGTTGACAGACATGTTTGGTATTTGTTTTATATATTTGGTCACGATTAGAAAAATTAGTCTATTTTCCCTA
>NW_006159907.1:349083-352428 GCF_000334495.1 Tupaia belangeri chinensis | reverse complement strand
ACTAAATATGTGATAGCAAAATCATCCCCCGGGGGGATGGCCATGCCACATTCCCTTCTCCTCCAGTCTCCTCTTGAGATTTTGGACTCAAATGCACATGCACCTGCCATGATTTCAAGCCTCTAGGTCCAGGACTGTGACCATAGTTGGCCATGTGAGAGTCCAGTAAGCTAAGCACCATGCCACCTGCTGGCCCCTCCACTGTAATTTTTAATCCTACTACTTTTCCCTTTTAATATTCCATGGGCTTATCACATTACTTAAGGATTTAATTCATTTTATTTATTTATTTATTTGGAAAAGAGTGAGAAAGAGAAGAGAGTAAGAAGGAGATGTGGAGGAAAAGATAGGCTTTTTTTTTTTTTTTTGAGAGGTTTTTGCAATAGGGCACGTGCACTCACCAGACAGACAGAGAGAGACATAGAGACAGAAAGCGAGAAATCACCCCCCAGGGGGGATGGTCACGCCGCAATCCCTTCTCCTCCATTCTCCTCTTGGGATCTTGGGCACGCACACACACGCGCCCGGCGTGAGTTTTAAGTCACTGGGTCCGGGACGTGAACCACAGTCAACTACGTGGGAGTCCAGCGACATAGGCATTACGCTAACTGCTGATCCCAAGATAAGCATTTTTTTAAACACAGTCTTGCCATGTGGTCCTCTGCCCTGGACTCGCATTTAGGGAGGATTATAAACCCAGGCTACTGCACCTGGTCTGTTCTGGTGCCTGCAGCATCCGGACTTGGACTTCTCAGGTGGTCCCAGCCTCATGTAGAAGCACTCCACTGCTGATGCCACTGCAGCTGGACCTGATTCTATGGTGTTTTTGTTTGTTTGTTTGTTTGTTTGTTTTTGGAGAGGTTTTTTTCGCTATAGGGCGCGTGCGCTCGCCAGACAGACAGAGAGAGACATAGAGACAGAAAGCGAGAAATCACCCCCCAGGGGGGATGGTCACGCCGCAATCCCTTCTCCTCCATTCTCCTCTCGGGATCTTGGGCACGCACGCACACGCGCCCGGCGTGAGATTTAAGCCACCGGGTCCGAGACGCGAACCGCGGTTGACTATGTGGGAGTCCAGCGACATAGCCATTATGCTAATTGCTGGTTCCCTTTGTTTGTTTTTTAGTTTTAGTTTTGTTTTGTTTTTATGAATGTCATCAGAGACTGCTATTAACCCTCCAATGATTACAGTTCCATTCTTTATTCACAGAATCCCAACTTTAGCTGAACACAATACCACATTTCTCAGGATCCCTTGCATCTGGGCACTACTGTGTTAAGACAAATATTATGTAATTAATTTCTGGGGTCCTCTTGAAATGTTATGTGGAACCTCCTCTTTAGTGTGTCGATTAAGCATACAGTGGAGATGATGTGACTTTCTTACCTGGATCTGTTTATGTGATGGGGTACTAAGTTCAGTAGACTTAGTCAAAGGGACCGTATCAGGTTAAATTTACAAGTCACATTCCAAGGAAAATGTATCATCCAGAATGCTTACACGAAACACTCCAACTTATGAGAAGCCCTTTAAAATATACTAGAGGTCTTCCAAAAGTTCATGGAAAGTGGCTGTTATGAAAAAGTTATGCATGTGTTTTAAAAATGTTTGCACCAAATTAAACTTGTGCTTTAATATTCTCCACCTTATTTTAGTAGCTCCTCCTGTAAAATAACTGGGAGTGGCACCACAGCTAGTGAGTATGCAGATTCTAAGGCAGTCAGATATTCTGCCTTTATCTGCCAATGTAAGTGGAGTATCGTGCTGTATGTTTTTTATATATTTTTTTTATAGCAAGACACTAAGAAATATCCTCCTCTAGTATATAACAAAATAAGAAAAATGACTGTTTTTACAGCTTATTTGCTTATTTCTTCTATGACAGAGACAGAGGGGGAGCAATAGGAAGAGAGAGAGAGAGAGACATTCCCAACAGGGTCTTCACACCACAATGGACCCCCTAGCCTTGGCCAGCTAGAATCATGGGTCCATGGATACACGGACCTGACAGGTACACAGAGGCCGGGAGGTGTGAACTGGCACCTTCTTCTGTGGTTTCTGCATCAGGGAGCATTGCATGATTACCATAACTGTGCAGCTGGCCCAAGAAGGATATTTTTTTTTTTTCTTGTAAGTTGTAAAGGAGGAAATGGAAATACTTAAATAGAGAGTGATTTTGGTGGTGGTAGTCTATTTTGTGAATCTCTTTGCTGAAGCATTATTATGTACATAATTTTTTTTTCAGTCCACACTGTTGGATACTGAGGAGAGGGAGTAGAAAAGATGGAATAGAGGTCTAGCCCTGTAACCTAAAGGTTGAGGAAACCTGATCCTGGGCTGACCACAAGTGAAGTACCGGTCCTAGCAGCCTGACAGACACACTGGGCATACATGACTGTGTGTACCAAATACTTACAGAGTGGAGAAATGGAGGAACAGGGATTGTAGTGTGATCATGCCCCACCCACTGGGGGTACTTTCTCCCTCTCTCTGTCTCTGTCTCTCTGTATCTAAATAATAGAATAGAAGGCAATCAAGGAGCCAGCAGGTACCATGGTGGTTGGGGTGCTGGGTTCCCACATGGTTGACTGTGGTTCAAGTCTCAGACCCAACAGCTTAACATTCACTCTGGGCTCATATGCCTATGTGCCGAAAATCCCAAGAGGAGAAGGAATTGCAGTGTGGCTACCCACTCTGGGAGAGATTTCTTGCTTTCTGTCTCTCCATCTCTCTTGTGAACACACACTTCTTATAGCAAAAATCTCTCAAAAACAAACAAACAAACAAACAAAAAAACATCAACATGGACACAATAGTGATCCATAGATCCATGTGAGATTGGCCACATCACAAAATTATGTTCCGTATGTGAGGGTTCTATACACTGCTCATGTGCATGCATACCTATTGGCAAGGTGGAGGGGGTGGATCACAGTGTAAAGACTTTGTTGAGGGTGACCGTCTGTCTGTCTCTCTGACTCAGTCTTTCATGGAAGAAATTATTAAACTTAAAAATTAATTCATGGCTTCTAAACATTCATATTTGTTGTTGTTGTTGTTGTTTAAGAGGATTTTGCTATAGAGCACATGTGCTCACCAGAAAGACAGAGAGAAACAGAGAGACAGAAAGTGAGAAATCAACCGCGTGAGTGATGGCCACGCTGCAATTCCTTCTCCATTCTCCTCTCGGGATGTTGGGCACGCACACACACATGCATGGCGTGAGTTTAAGCCTCCGGGACCGAGACTGGATCCACGGTCGACTACATGGGAGTCCAGCGACATAGCCATTACACTAACTGCTGGTCCCCCTCATATGTGTTTTTTAAAAGGGCTTTTTTCAG
>NW_006159907.1:320577-349071 GCF_000334495.1 Tupaia belangeri chinensis | reverse complement strand
GCAGTAAGTCAATTCTCCACAATTCTAGAGCCCCTGGGAAAGTCTTGGGTTCGTGTCCTGAGGTCTCTCTGTGCACTCCAGGCACCTTTGATCCTGGCTGGAGCTATGGCTGGGGATGGGTTACAATGTGACAGCCCTGCTGGGGATGCCTTTCTAAATTTCTCTCTCTCTCACTCATGGAAGAAATAAGTGAAAAATTTTTAAGTTGCTTTTTTCATTGCTTAATATTTTAATTACTTTTATCACAGTGGTATGTGTTTGATTTTAAAATTTAAATATTTGTTATTTAATTGCCAGAGAACAAGTGCACTCACTCGAGATAGAGAGGGAGAGAGACAGAGCAGCTCCTAGTGGGCTATGATCGCGCAGCAGGCTTTCCTCAATTTCTCATCCCATCAGCATCTTAGGCATCCAGGCGCATGCATCCACTGTGTTTTTCGAGCCTCTGGAACCAGGATTTCAATCATATGGGATCCAGCGTCTCATGCACTACAGATAACTACTGCGATGTGGGGTCAATCCAAAAGTTAAAATGTTCAGTCATGGGAAAAGTCATGATGCATGACCCAATATTTATTCCATTTATTTTACATTACATTTAATCATGTATAATTTGACAGTGTATAACATTTCTTTATCCAGCACGATTACCATACATATGAGTCAAGACAAGACATGACTATCCACGTCAGCTGCAGCAAAGAGCTTTTCATTTTTTTGTCAACTAGACTACTCTTTTATTCTTTTTCTTCCTGTTCCCCTCTTCACCTCCCTCCATTATCAACCCCCATATTACCCCTGTCCTTACTATCTGTAGCATCTACTGTTGCCCTCCCTGGCACTATACCTTCCAAACTTTTAGTCTCTGCCATAGTGAGCACATAATCAGTATTTATTCAGTGGGGACATACAAAGTCTGTCTCTCATAGTCTGACTTGCTTCATGGAGCATTAATTCTTCCATATTGGTCCACTTTGTATCAAATGTCAGCGTTTCATTATTTTTGATGGATAAGTAATATTCCATATATGCCACATTTTTTCCATCTAATCATCTATTTTTGGGCATTTTGGTTGATTCTATGTCTTAGCAATTATAAATAATGCTGGAATACACATGGATGTGGAAGTGTTTTACTGACTGAGGATTTTTCTATCCTTTGGATGAACACGTTTATGTGGAGTTACTGGGTCATATGGCAGTTCTATTTGTAGGTTTCTAAAGAATTCCCATATTGTTCTCCAAAGCAGTTGTACTAATTTACATTCCCACCAAAGTGTGGGGGAATTCTCTTTTCACCACAGCCTCACCAGCACTTAATGTTATTTATTTTAATTACAGATCATCTGACTGGGATTAAGTGGTATCTCATTGTGGTTTTGATTTGCATTTCCCTTATGACCCAATATTTTTATGAGGCTTATTAACAAAACAAAAATCCCTTAGATCAACTCATTTACATCAATAGAGTTTCCACAGAAAGCAAGAAATCATCCCCCGGGGGGATGGCAACACTACAATCCCTTCTCCATTCTCCTCTCGGGGATCTTGGGTATGCACGCACATGCATCCAGCGTGAGTTTAAGCCACCCGGTCTGGGACTCGGACCGCGGTCAACTATGTGTGAGTCCAGCAACACAGCCATTACACCAACTGCTGGTCCCTAGAATTTCCACTTCTAAACCATATTTACAAATATATTTTGATACTAATAGACATAATGCATTTTTAAAAGTTTTTTTGTTTCATTTCACTTGTTTGTTTTTGTTTTTTGTTTTTTGTTTGTTGTTTGTTTTTGCCATAGGGTACATGTGCTAACTAGAAAAGAGAGAGAAACAAATAGAGGGAATGTGAGAAAACACCCCAAGGGAAATACCACGCTGCAATCCCTTCTACATTCCCCTCTGGGATTTTGAGCATGCATGCACATGTTCCCAGCATGATTTTCAAGCCACTGGGTCTGGGACTTGAACCATGGTTGACCATATGGAAATCCAGTGCCTTAACCATGTCACCTGCTGGTCCTGAGATAATGCATTTTTCAGACTGAATTATATTCTATTATTCAACTGCTTTCTGATCCACTTTGCATACTTTTTTTCTAAGTAAATTGGGGTAAGTAATCTCTGCCTTCATGATGTGATAAAATTGCTGCATATAGACCTCAGTAGGTAAGGTTTATCATGGTGCATGTATTTATTAATTTATTATTAATTCTTTTTACTTGGAATGCAAATTATTCTCAGAAAGTATTAATGTAGTAAGTAAATAAAATATAACACATAATATTATTAATTCTCCCATGTATTCTTTTTTTTTTCTTTTTTTGGAGAGGTTTTTGCTATAGGGTGCATGTGCTTGCCAGACAGACAGAGAGAGACAGAGAGTGAGAAATCATACCCCGGTGGGGAAATGGCCACACCACAATCCTTTCTCCTCCATTCTCCTCTTGGAATCTTGGGCACACATGCACACACGTCCAGCATGAGTTCAAGCCACCAGGTCCGGGACTCGAACCGCGGTCCACTACATGGGAGTCCAGTGACACAGCCATTATGCTAACTGCTGGTCCCATCCCATGCATTCATTTATTCCACCTACAGTAATGTCTTTTGAGTAATCTTGAGCCAGATTGTGGTGCAACAGTAACACAAATGGACACACGTGGGGAGATCTTAGGTTCGCTTTCCAAGTCCTGCCTGTGTAAGTCAGGTGCTCATGCAGATCTCTGTGATCTAGCTGGATGAGGCTGGGGTTGGATCATGGTATGAACACCTTGTTGGAGGTGTCTCTCTGTCCTGTTCTTTTTCATTTGCACATGAAATAAATAAGCTTAAAAAATGAAGATGAATAATCTTGATGTAGCAATCCACCATTAGTTGCTTTTACTTTTCCTTTTTTGGGGGAAAATTAGTACATATTCATTTTTTAAAAAAGAAAAGTGAGTTGTACACACAGTTAGTTTCCAGGCAATGCATTTTTGGGCAAATTAGTGACCTCAGCTAATTATATCCTAACAATTGGAAATACATTTATAAAGTGATATTGTAAAAATTAAGTAAATAAAGAAATGGAGAAATAATCAGTAAATTATTTGAGAAAAATAATTATTAAAGCATTCCCTTTTATAATTTTTAAAATTTAAATTTCATTTCTGTTTAGGAATGAAAAAAACATGCATGGATCTAAAATTTGAAGTATCACCTTCCATTAATAAATTCATGCTTCAAAATACAAGCATAATAAGTAGAATCAGGCATTCAGGTATAATGTGGAAGAATTTCAGAAACAGTCCACTGGGTCCGGCAGGTGGCATGGTGGTTGGGGCACTGATTCCCACATGGCCAACTGCGGTTTGAGTCATGGACCTGTTGGCTTGCTTTCTCTCTCTCTGGTGAGAACATGTGCCCTGTAGCAAATAATACAGTAAAAAAATAAAATTGAATAATTCTTTTTTTTCCCTCTTTTGAGAGAAGTTTGCTATAGGGCATGTGTGTGCTGACCAGAGAGAGAGAGACAGAGAAACAGAAAAACAGAAAGAAGGAAATCAACTTCCAAAGGAATGGCTACTCTGCAATCCCTTCTCCTCTGTTCTCCTCTCAGGATTTTGGGCATGCATGCACCCGGTCCAGGACTCCAACGTCAGTCCACTATGTGGGAGTCCAACGACATAACCATTACACTATCAGCTGCTCCCAAAATTAAAAAAAAAAAATTCCTTTAAAAATTAAATAGAGCCCATAATAAAATAGAACATTTTGGGACTGGTGAGCTAAATGATTTTAATTCAGATCATGCTTAAGAATTTACATATTTGTATTGGTTAGTATACTTGCTTTTACCAATAAACTGTATACTAGGTGGAAAAAATGCAAGAAACAGAAAGAGAGATTAAATTATAAACTATAACTTAATCATTTGCATAATTTGGAACAAAAGTTAATTACAAAGAAGATTTTCTTTTCATTTTGAATTTTTGTCTAGCTGGATAGATAGTCGATATCACCGAAGAATCATAAACACTTCATAGCTCCTATGGTAATTTGGGTACAAATAGTCATTGTATTACCTTTATATTTCGAAGAATACAATTGATTTAAAAAGTATATCCGCCCTATAGCAAAAAACTCTCAATGTTACTTTTTCCCAATGGTAGCAATAGCGAGCACTGAGTAATAAACAGGCCTGTCTCTTTCATCTTTGGCCTTGGTTTATATATGTTTAATGATTGCATTGAATTCTTTTAACTCTATCCAGAGATTAATTTGTGAATCGAAGCAAAACAAATCCTATGAAGAGCCACACAATGAAAAGTTTTTAGTTGTAGTCAATGTAACACTTAATAATTTTACATTAACCTTGGGCCAAAGAGAATAAAGAATAATTGCAAAAATAAATGAATACATAAACAAATAAAGGTATATAGGTTAAGATGTTGTCCCCCCCATCCAAAAAGTACTTAACAAGGGCTGAGCCTGGCCTAGTGTTTAAGGGAGCCAGATTCTTTGTGGCCCAGTCACAATCCAAATCTCTTTCCTGGCAGCCAGAAAAATATGCCAGATGCATTTGCATGCATACTCTAAATCCTGACAAGATGGAGAAACAGAAGAGAAGTAGGAAGTGCTTTCTTCCTCTCCCTGTGTATCTCTCCCTGATGTGTGCACGTGCCTTCTGACAAAAAATAAAAATATAAAAGCCTAAGGCATACTAAGTGCTCCAACATACATGTGATACCACCTCAGGAATATTCTTCCCTATCCATTTTCTTTTTTTTTTCATATTTCATTTCTTTATTTTAATTTTTTATATAAATTCAATCCTATCCATTTTCAAATTGTTCTAACCCATGTTTATCTCATTATTTGGTTACTTAAAAGTTATTCAACCACTAATAAGGATGTCATTATTAATGCATAGAAGAAACTGCAACTTGGGACCAGCAGTTAGCATAATGGCTATGTCACTGGACTCCCATGTAGTCGACCGCAGTTCGCATCCCGGACCTGGTGGCTTAAAACTCATGCTGGGCACGTGTGCATGCGTGCCCAAGATCCCGAGTGGAGAACAGAGGAGAAGGGATTGCAGCGCCGCCATCCCCCCTGGGGGGGTGATTTATCGCTTTCTGTCTCTCTGTCTCTGTCTCTGTCTGTCTGGCGAGTGCACACACCCTATAGCAAAAACCTCTCAAAAAAACAAAAAAACCCTGCAACTTCATGGTTTGAAACAAACTAGGATATCGCTACCTAGATTTATTTATAAATTTCTAATTTGCTTTATAAAAGAGGAACTTTTTGAGAATAATAAAAATCCGTTCATTCATCTGGACATTCATTTGTTGTCATCCAAAGTTTAAATTTTTCATCTAGTATTAGATTGCATGCAGGAGTCTATGTTTAATTACTCTGGCAGATGTGTGTTGAAAAATGCAAAATAAAATGTGGAGATTCATATTGGCGGATTTACTACTGGGATCAAGTGCTTTATTAACTAAAAGGTTTTGTTTAAAATCCATAGGATAGCACCATTTGATAGAGATTCCTGAATATCGAAGCATTTAAAATAGATTCTTACTTTAAGCTTGGCATATTTCTTGTAATATATAATATAATTGCATTGACTATGACTGTCTGTAAAACCATAAATATGATCAGAAGAGGCTCAAACTAAATTAAGTTTTATCAGGCATCAATTTATTTTAAAATGACACTGTCATGAAAAATGAAATAGTGGGGTTTGTAAATCTCATTCTGATAGCTATTGCTATAGAAAATCTAGACATTTTTTGCTCAGAATATGTAAATAAAGACAAAAATCTATTAGTCATAATATTCAGGGATTTTTTTCTTTTGAATGCATAAATGGAAAATTCTTAAGGTATTTCTAATTTTATTTTCACCTCTAAGCTCACTTTATTTTTCTTTTTAAAAAGATTTGCCAGACTGTATGTGTATCTCTGAAGAGAGGTAGAGAGAGACACAAAGAGAGGAACAGGAAGAAAGTATGTACATCCCTCTGTTGGGGAATGGCAATGGCACAATCCCTTCTCCTCTATTTTTTTTTCCTCTTTTTGGTTTTTTTTTTTTTTGAAGAGATTTTTCGCTATAGGGTGCGTGCACTCGCCAGACCGACAGAGAGAGACAGAAAGCGAGAAATCACCCCCCAGGGGAATGGTCACGCCGCAATCCCTTCTCCTCCATTCTCCCCTCGGGATCTTGAGCACGCACGCACATGCGCCCAGTGTGAGTTTTAAGCCACCGGGTCTGGGACGTGAACCGTGGTCGACTACGTGGGAGTCCAGTGACATAGCCATTACGCTAACTGCTGGTTCCCTTCTTTTGGGGATTTTGGACATGCATGTAAACAGTGCATTTTTCAAGCAGTAGGATGTAGGACCCAGACTCTGCAGTCAACCCTGTGGGTCCTAGTCACCATACCTACCCTGCCACTGGCTGGCCCAATTTACTTCATATCTGATCAAATATCATTACTTTAAATAGCTAAATTATTCAAATGAATTGTATCTAATTATTTAATTATAAAGTAGATAAAACTAAATCAATGGCACTCCAAGATACCAGGCTATGCTCATTTGGGGGAACATTTTATCACCCACATTAAATAAAAAGATTAAGATGTACTATCCCTAGGAATCTCAACTTTGTTGTGGGATTTTGGCCAGTACTATAGGATGGTTAACATACCCCAGTCATTGCCTTTTAATTGTCAGTAGCACACTTGATTCCCCACAGTAGTAACAACTAAAAAGTCTCAGGTCAGCCTGTGACGTGTTGGTTAAGGCAACAGGATCCCACAGGGCCAGTCACACAGTTTGAGACCCAGATCTGGCAGCTTGAAAAGCACATTGGGCATGTGTGCGTGCATGCCCAAAATCTCAAAAGGAGGGCGAGATGGAGGAGAAGGGGTTGCAATGTGACCACGCATCATAGAGAGGTACTTTCTTTCCCTCTCTCTCTCCCTCTCCCTCTCTCTCTCTCTCTTCCTCTCTCTCTCTTTTGCTCCAGTGAGCACACAAACCCTCTGACAAATAAAGAAAAAAAAAAAAAAAAGGAAAGGGAATGACATAAAAAAAGAGAAAAGAAGAGATGAATAGAGTTTTTCATAAAAGACAAATGGAAGATAAAAGAAACTGAGACAAAGGAAATTCCTAATTTCTAATAGTACTAAAGTTCATGATCAGTCATTATAGACAAATCTTCTATGTCTTTAAGTGATTTAAAGAAATAACGGATCCATCCATGGTGGTGCTGGCAGTAGGGACACTGCTGTGCCATGTTGGAAACCATGTGGGAAGGGTCAGGGTTTGCACCCCACCCTGGCTGGCTACTGCACTAGGAGGCGGATAAGAGTGTGAAGATCCTGAGAAGGGTGCTCCTCTCTTCCTTTCTTTCTTTCTTTCAGAAAATAAATAAACTTTACAAAAAGAAAATTATGAACGTTGGAAGACTAAATACTCTTAAATTTAAGAAGGAATTTAGTAAGTGGGCCAGCAGGTGGTGTGGTGGTTAAGGCACTGGAATTCCCACATGGGTGAAGCAGTTCAAGTCCCATATCTGGTGGCTTACTCTCTCTCTCTATCTTTCTCTGGCAAAACTCATTTGAAAAATAAATAAATAAATAAATAAATAATTAGATAATTGCTAAAAAAGAATTTAATAAATACTTTCTCAGACATTCTTAATCAATAAAATAACAATCATGAAGAATATTTTCTAATCTAAGTGTTAAAAACAAAACCATTTTAAGACTTGGGAGGTGAGAGGCAGTATGGAAGTAGAAGCAGAACGATAGCAAACTCCATTTGGTATTGAAGGTTGAAGTCAAAGCCCAGATGCAAATCAATCATTTAGTGCATTGTTAACATTACTTGCAAGAATGTAAAACTAAGATGCTTGTGTATATGAATGTGTATTTGTGTTTTATGTTAGCCAATATAAAAAAAAATCCTGGGAACCAGCAGTTAGCGTAATGGCTATGTTGCTGGACTCCCACGTAGTCGACCACGGTTCGTGTCCTGGACCCGGTGGCTTAAAACTCACGCCGGGCGCGTGTGCATGCGTGCCCAAGATCCCGAGAGGAGACTGGAGGAGAAGGGATTGCGGCGTGACCATCCCCCCTGGGGGGTGATTTCTCGCTTTCTGTCTCTATGTCTCTCTCTGTCTGTCTGGCGAGCGCACGCGCCCTACAGTGAAAATCTCTCCAAAAAAAAAAAAATCCTGAAGATATTTTTTTAAAATAAGCAACCACAAAATCTCAATGTTTTACAACAAAAATTTTCTTCTCGCTCACGTTTTGTGATGAAAACAAAGTGGTTGCCAGGAGACAAATTGGGTGATGGAGGTGGATTACCACAAGGCACAAAGAAAATGTTTTTTATGATGATGAAACTGCTTGTGTGGTGTTGGCTCTCCAGGTATATACGTATGTCATAACTGGTCACATTGCACATTTAAAGTATGCTCAGTTGACTGTATATATAATTATTATATCCTGATATTTGAGGAAATGATAATGAAAAACATTTTTTCCATACGTCACCTATTGATTTTCTTCCACTTCCTTATCCTCAAAGATGTCACAAACTGTTAGGGAAAGGAAGCTTGCAAGCTGCCTTTTCAGGGGCTGATGTCTTGTTATTAACTTAATAGGAAAAATCATTTCCTCATCATGAAAATAAACCACTTGCACATTTTAGGATAGGTATAAGCTTTTGGAGCTCAAGCCAACAGGCATTATTAGTAGAGCTTAGACTAGAATATAAAACAACAAAACCCAAAGCAAGGCATGTGGACTCCTATTAAGAAAAATATGGAGTGAACTGAATAAATCAAGGCTAACATATATTCAGTAGGAACATACCTGTCCTCCCTTCAATACAGCTCTCTCTCAGGATGCAGGTCTGAGAGCTGCTGTTTCTGTAAAAAAAGATTTTTCTGATCAGACCCTGTGTCTCTATGTCAGCCCCATTCCTAAACAGTGTGAATTTTGAAGTTTCTATTTCAAAGACTCCTAATTCTAGCCATACAACTTTGTCAGTTTCTCACCTTACTTGTTTTTACTACTTTTCACTTTGAATTTAGTTGCATACTGAGCCCAGTGACTGACCCAACTGCAACTGTTCCTGGAGTCTGCTTTCTTCTCTCAGCCCTACTTGGTGTGAAGACCTTTCTGTAAACTTACATTTGTCATAGTTTCTTGCAACCCAGAGCCCATTGTATAACACACCATTTTCTGTTCTGATAAGTAGGATTCTACTTTCAAACTAAGTCATACCATTGTGCTATTCTCTTCATTTCTTTTTTTTTTTTTTTAGAGGTTTTTGCTATAGGGCACATGCACTCGCCAGAAAGACAGAGAGAGACAGAGAGATAGAAAGCGAGAAATCACCCTCCAGTGGGTATGGCCACGCCACATCCCTCCTCCTCCATTCTCCTCTCGGGATCTTGGGCACACACACACACACGCACCTGGTGTGAGTTTAAGCCACCGGGTCCAGGACTAGAACTGTGGTCAACCACATGGGAGTTCAGTGACATAACATTATGTTAACTGCTGGTCCCTACATTACATTTTTAAGAGATATTAAAATATTGAGACCAGCAGATGGCATAATGGTTATGTTGTTAGCCTCCTACACAGTGGACCATGGTTCGAGTCCCAGGCCCAATGACTTAAAACTCACAAAGGGTGCATGTGCATGCATGCCCCAAATCCCAAGAGCAGAATGGAAGAGAAAGGATTGCGGCATGGTCATCCCCCCTGGGGGATTTCTTTTTTTGTTTCTCTGTCTCTTCCACGAGCGCATGCCACCTATAGCAAAAACAAATAAACAAACAAAAAACAAATCTCTCCCCCCAAAAAGAGAGAGATAATAAAACATGAAAACTGTAGGTATTAAAATAGATAAATTGTATGAGGGGCCAACAAGTGGCTTAATTGTTAAGGTGCTGGTCAGCCACATGGCCCACTGTGGTTTGAGTCCAGAACCAGAGGGCTGAAACTCACACTGGGTGCAAGTGTATGCATGCCCAAGATTCTAAGAGGAGAACGGAGAAGAGTTTGTGGCATGGCCATCCCTCAGGGGTGAGTTCTCACTTTCTCTACCTCTATCTTTGTCTCTCTGGTGAGCACACGTACTCTATAACAAAAATCTCTCTGTCAAAAAAAAAGAATAGATCAACTGTAAAAGTATCTTCTGACAATTATTTCAATTATAGTATTATATATAGTATCTTTAAACAGAGCCACCACCTTTAATTTGAAGTATATACATACATTATTTTTAATTCTGCATAAAATATTTGCATTTTCTCCTCCATTTGTCTATTTGTTCAATCACTTACTGAGATCAGTCTAAATTTATGAAAATCTTATTTTAGATTTTAATTCAACAATTATTAGTTTGTTAACTCGGATTGTTTTGGTCATTGACATGGCTGCCATTTGACCCCTGTGTTCCTTGGTTATAACCCCCCAAGTAGATTTTTTTCTGAACAACTTCTACTTTCTAGCACTTTAAAATGCTCCAGGCTCATTTTGTATTTGTCCCCATTCTTAACATCAGCCCATTTTCCAAGGATCCTGGGTTTCCTTTATAAGAAATCAAGATTTGAGTAATAGGTGTAATGAAAGCTAATAGAATCTCATTTTGTTAAGGTTCTGTCAGCCAAGAGAGCAATATATAGGTCGCGTGCACTTGCTGGAGAGACAAAGAGACAGAGAGATAATTAATAACCTGCTCCTGATGAGGGGACATTTTTATCAACTAGAATACAGTCATCGATACAGTTTCATTTACTGTTAGTCTTAGAGATGCTATTCATTTTCTGTAGTACCATTTCCTCTACATTTCTTCAATAAAATTAATATATATGTTTATAATATAGTAAGTTGGTTTGTATGAATGGCATTTCACACTAAGATTCCATAAACTCCTGATATATAATTGCATATATACAGGTTTGCACTTTGTGTTGTAAATCTCTAAGAGTTTTGACAAATAAATATTCTGCTATTGTAGGATGAATTGTTCTGTACATGGCAATGCAATCAAATTCAGTGATAGTGGCATTCAGGCCAAATATAACCTATGTGTAGGCTGGATGCATCAATTTCTGAGACAGAGATGATGAAGTTCCCAACTATAATACTCAGTTTGTATATTTAAATTTGTCTTTTCAGTTCTACAAGCAATAATTACACAATTAAATTTCTAAGACAGTTGACCATAGTAAAAAGTATTCTTGGGGCTGGCAGGTGGTGTGGAGAATAAGGGTGTTAGACTCCCACATGGTCATCTGCGGTTTGAATCCTGGACCTGGTGGCTTGCTTTCTCAATTTCTCTCTCTCTCACTCTATCCCTCTCTGGTCAAATTAAAGTGAATAAATAAATGAAGTTAAAGCAATTCTTTTTTTTTTTTTAAAGCTCTCTCTGGAAGAAAGAATTAGAAACACCCAAGGAATTTGGGACAAGGAAGATGCTCAGTTGTAGATCTGAAAGTTGGAGAAGGCCATGTGACATTGAATGCAGACTGATTAGGTAGCACTGATTAGATTAGAGTAGTACTGATTCAGTCACTTTTCTACATAATCGTATTGCTTATCATATAAGAAAATATAAAAAAAATTTCAAGCAAAAGCCTGAAACAAATAATAAAATATATTCAAGGAAAAATCCTTTAAAAACTGTATAAATGGCATGTAGAAAAATGCATGCCTCTATAATTGCAATTTTGACTACTTGTGCTGTCATATGCTCTTGAGATATTTCTTTTTTCTTTTTCTATATTTTTGTTTGTTTTAGATTTTTGCCATAGGGCACATGTGCTTGCAAGAAGAGACCAAGAAAGGGCAAGTGAGAAATTACGCCCTGGGAGGATGGTTATGCTCTTGTCCCTTCTCCTCCAGTCTCCTTTCAGAATTTTGGGCACACACACATACATGCACTCAGCTTGATTTTCAGGCCACTGGGTCGGGGACTCAACTATGGTGGGTCATGTGGGAGTCTAACACCTTAACCACCATGCCATCTACTGGCTCAATGTGTTTTATTTTTTCATCCAGGAGTCCCATAGATTAAAACAGTGCCTGATGCTTTATAAAAGAATGTGTGATTAATTTTAAAAACATAATGAATTTTCCTAAAATGTACTCACTTCAATAGTGTCAGAAGTAGCAGGATAAAAAGATTTCTTCAAGGACTGCACCTGTTTACTTTCTGAGACAGTCTTGGCCACAAATCAATATCTCTTTCCTTCATTCATCAGTGATCATAAAGCTTTTCAATAATTCTAATTTTAAAGAATGATTACAGTGAGCATATAGCCATTGATTGTGTAAAGGTTACAGCTAAAAATGAACACAAAGGTACTTTTATTTTTAATGAATGAGCCTTTTTGAAAGTCAAGCACTTTTTCCTCTCTCAAAACTTTATAATAATAAGGTTATGTTTTTGATTATGTATAAGCATGAACTGTGTGTGTATGTTATTTCAGCAATAAGCTGGACTGTTCTATAGCTAAGAATTTATCCTGCTCAACGGAAAATTCTGTTTAACTAAGAAAGATGTATTCCTTCAAAGTTTTAAAATGGTTTTAAATGGGTCAATGAGCTGTGATGCTATTTAAAATATGTCCACGAACTCTTATATTACTGAGTTTAAGAAATAGACCTTAGTACTTCTCCCCTTGAAGGTCGGCTAGACTGAGTAATCCCCTTCTAGGAAATAAAATTCCACAGGACTAAGACATACTGTATGATACAAGGTCAGTAAAACCTGAGGCATCATCAGGGAACTCTCTTGCCCTGATTCTTTCTGTCTCTCTCTCTCTTTCTCTCTCCCTATCATCTCATCTTTATCTCTCACTAGTTTTCTCTAAGCCCCAGCTGGTATATAAATAATTATGCACAATCTTATTAGAGAAGTCATGTAGAAAACAAAGGCCTTAAAACAATAAAATATTAATAGTTGGGAAAAACTCACTGAGTAGACCATGATGAATTAAAATATAGAAGAGAGAGGGGACAAGCAGATGGCATAGTGGCCAACTGCAGTTCGAATCCCAGATCTGAAGGCTTAAATCTCACTCCAGGTGTGTGTGTGTGCTCAAAAATCCCAAGAGGAGAATGGAGAAGAAGAGATTGTAGGGTGGCCTTCCCTTCAGGGGAGTGATTTCTCACTTTCTGTCTCTGTCTCTCTCTGTGTCTCTGGTGAGCACATGTTCCCTATAGCAAAAAAAAAATATCTCTTTGAAAAAAATATATATATGAGAAATTCTGGTTAGTGAAGAAAAATTGCACATTTGTATGGTTTGATTATAAAGAGTATATAAGGGGAAACATAGACGTATCTGGGTCAGCTTTTCACTTCTCATACAACTGGAGTGAAAAATATTTGTTCCTACAAAAGAATGACTGTCTTAAGGACTATAGGACAGGAGAATGTTTTTGGCAGAACTGTATACTACATTTACAAATTATGGCAGAGGAATGATTGAATTCAGCTTTTGTAAAATACGTATTTCCTTACTAAACCAGGTACTCATTCGCTTTTCAAATAAATGCTGACTTCATCTGTGATATGTTGTGGTTTACCTGAACTACGACTTTTATGCATAGACCTCTGTGTTTTCATGAAGATCTGATGAAGAAAAAGTTCTGAAGAAAAAAGAAAGACATGAAGGGCAGATAAAAGGGAAAAGCTACTAAAGTAGAAGTTTAAGCACAAAAATGTTCAAGACTTTTTAAAAAGGTATTTTGTTAAAGAAGTATTTTATTTAATATTATTTATTTAGTTCGTTATTTTAATTTGGCCAGAGAGGGACAGGCTGAGAGAGAAAGAGAGAGGAAGAGGGAGAGAGAAAGTGAGAACCAAAGCTGCCATGTCCAGGAATCAAACCATGTTCAGCCATGTGGAGTCCAGCACCCTTAATCATCATACCACCAGCTGACCCCTGAACAAAATTTTATGTTTTTTTTTTTTCATGAGAAACAGAAATGAATAGAGATAGAGAAACAAGCAACACACTCAATTCCATATATTTATTTATTTATTTATTTTATTTACTTTTTAGAGGCTTTTGCCATAGTGTTTGTGCTTACCTGAAAGTGAGAGAGAAAGAGGCAGAGATGGTGAGATGAAAAGTGAGAAATCGGGAACCAGCAGTTAGCGTAATGGCTATGTTGCTGGACTCCCATGTAGTCGACCGTGGTTCGCGTCCCGGACCTGGTGGCTTAAAACTCACACTGGGCACGTGTGCATGCGTGCCCAAGATCCTGAGAGGAGAATGGAGGAGAAGGGATTGCGGCGTGACCATCCCCCCTGTGGGGCGATTTCTCGCTTTCTGTCTCTATGTGTCTCTCTCTGTCTGTCTGGCGAGCGCAGGCGCCCTATAGCGAAAAAAAAAAAAATTCTCAAAAAACTAAAAAAGAAAGAAAGAAAAGTGAGAAATCACCCTCCAGGAGGATAGCTACACCACAATTCCTTCTCCTCCATTTTCCTCCTGAGATCTTAGGCACAAACACACATGTGCCCAGTGTCAGTGTCAAGCCACAGGACCAGAACTAAAACCGCAGTCAGCCATGTGGAAGTCCAGCAACTTAACTGCTATGCCATGTTCTGGCCCCACTTACATGTGTTTTTAATTGACAATTGTGTGTATTTATGGTACACAACAGGATGATTTGCTATATGGACATATCATATAAAGGCTAAATCAAGCTATTTAACATATACATTATCTGACATTGTTTTGTTCTGAGAACACTTAATTTATTGTCTTAGCAGTTTCTGAGTACAGAATACATTATTAGTACCTGTATTCACTGTGTCATACAATAGATCTCTTGGTCTTTTTACTACTGTCTAGCTAAAATTGTCTTCAACATCTTTAATCATTAATGAAATGTAAATCAAAATCACAATGAGATGTCATCTTATATTTATTTAAAATGACTATTATCAAAAGACAAGGCATAGAATTAGAAAAAAAACAAGCAAATAAAATTTAACAGACACAAAAATGAAATATTATCAGTTGATAATAATGTACATGGTAACGTCTTTGATTTGGCTAACATGTACTGTATTCATGCTGGGATAAACCATGTTGTATACTGCAAAGATACAGAGTGATTAAACAAAAATATTTAAAATGTAAAAAAAAAGGGGGGGAGTACTAAAATTAACTTTGGAAGAATGCACAGATTGTAATAAAGTATGTTTTAAAAACAGTTGAACTTTTTTTAAAAAAAGATCAATTATCAAGCCAAGTTGATGGCATAATAGTTATGTCACTGAACTTTTGTGGTTTGAGTCAACTGTGGTTTGAGTCCTGCACCCTACAGCTTAAAACTCAAGCCAGATGCATGTGCATACGTGCCCAAGATTCTGAGAGGAAAATGGAGGAGAAGGGATTGCTGTGTGACCATCCCCCAGGAGGAGAGGGGTAACTTCTCACTTTCTTTCTGTCTCTCTGGTGAGTGCATGGGTCCTACAGCAAAAATCTCTCTCTCAAAAAAATATCAATCATCAAGAGATAGGTTAAAATTTTTTAATGTCAAAATATAAATAGTAAAAAGATAAGAGATGAAAAGTATTGGTGAGAATTTAAAAAAAATGAAAATCCTTGTTTGAAGACATTTCAAAAATTTCATGGAAAAATGAAATTAAAACATGAGTTTATCTTGGTGCAAAAAATTTCAATGCATGCATAAATTTTTCATATTACACATGTTCCATGAACTTTTCAAAAATCCCTTGTACTTGCTCGGTGGAAATGTAAATTAGCACTGCCATCATGGTAAACAGTATGGAATTTCCTCAAAAATTATTTTTGACATTTCTACTAATCTATCCTCCTAGGCACATGTAGATAGCATAAATACATTAGTTCAAGGCACATGCTATCTCTAGCACCCTAGCATTTTCTCTTAATTACATGATAAAGTAGAACAAGAAGAGAGCTCTGTGTAAACTGAGACTTCTCAGAAAGATAGCTTTCCACCTCCATGGCCTTCTCAGAAAGGTAGCATTCTACTCCATGGCAGCCTTGTAGCTTTCTACTCCATGGCTGCCTCTCTGTAGCTGGAGACCATTCAGGTTCACTCGAGCAAGCTCAAAGGAAGGTAACATTATCAGAGAACGTTCTCAGTGGAATTTAAGAGTCGAAGGATGAATATTTCAACCTTCATATTTTAAGTGGAAAATGTATAGAGACACTTGAAATTTAAGCAAAATAAATATCAAAAGATCTCAGATATAATTTAGCCATATGTCAAAGTAATTTGTTTACCAAACTGCTATTAGTTATTTGGTAATGAATAAATAATAAATAAAGACTGCATACAAAGTTTTATCATATGTGATCACAGTAGCTAAAATATTACCTTGGATTTTTGATGAAGGTAAGGACACCAGGTCAAATTATACGATCTGGAGTTCTTCATATCCAAAAGAGTTTTAAACAGGGAAATATGTTCAAAATAAAGAAAGATATTCTCAGAAAGAAAAGAAAAGACAAGGGGATTAAGGAAGTGGAGTATTAGGAAAATGGGGATATCTGTTTCCATGTAGACAATCCTTTTACAGAATTATGATTTAGTTATTCTAAAATAGTTTCAGTTCTTACTATGAGGCACCCAATAATTAAAAAGTTAGTTCTTTATATGACGGTATGTATATTATCTTCTCACTCTCTTCTTTAAGTTGTCTCCAATAGATTTGTGATTTTTGGAGCATCTGGTTTCCAAATCATTGATTTTTACATTAAAATACAGAATTAATGAAAAGAATGCAATTTTTTGTATTTGCTATGGCCTTCCACTATACTTTAAACAATTTGAAAAACAAATGTTTGTCATTGTCCTGTTTCCTTGACTCAGAAATTGATCTCTCAGTGAGGAGGACGCTGCATATGGTAGCCATCTTGAGAGCTATCCACCATATTAGAAACCTTTGGGTTTCACTTTCATCTCCTCACTGAGAAAATCATTTCCCAGAAACCATGTAACCAACTGTTCTTCCAGGGTGGGGTGGTGGGGCATAGGTTTCTAGGCAATGGGAGAGATACTGTGCCTCTTGTTGGCTGGACGCCTGTTTGCAATTGCAGGATACTCGCCAATTGGTTAAACTAGAATCCCTCATTTGCATTTAGGGCAGTTTCTGGGACACCAATGATTGGTCCATTTGTGATACCTTATTTGCATTTTGGGCAACCAATCAATGCCCACCAGCCAGGATATAAGCTCACCATTCTTCCACAATAAACGAGACTTGATCAGCACCTCGTCTTGTCTCCACTCTGTGTGGGTGTGTGTCCCTTTTCTCACTCCCTCCTCCAGGTTACTGTTCGACTGTCCTGTGGGTCAGAACATCTCAGGAAAGCAAGTTGCCATTACTATCCCCTTCTACTTAGCCTCATGTTAATATTCAGGATTTAACATAAGGCCACCATCACCTCTAGAGAAGGTCCAGCCACTACCATATTTTATGCTTTCTAAGAGACCATACTGAACAGACTCTCAAGATCGTATTTGAGACTCCTTAAGCACATATATTTCTACTAGATTCTAAAGACTAAAGTTAATTTTTTTTTAAATTGCTTCATTTGGCCAGCAAACATCCATTTCAGCATTTGAGGCACCACGAGAATCATAGACTGACTGAGCAACTGAGCACTGTCACTAACCTAACAGTGACAGCCCTGTATCTATTAACTAGAAAGTAGTATGTCAGCCAAAGTTCCCCAGATTAACTTTTCTCTCCTTCGAAACTGTGACCTTTTGATGATGAATGTGTCACTAATACAAATATTTTACCAATTTTTAAAAGAGTGATCTTTGTCAAAGCTTGGAAACAAGAGTTATTTTTATGCAATATCTGAAATAGATGTATAATATTAAAATATGATGAATGAGAAAGGTGAAAAAATAATAAATTCTAATGTAACTGAGCTTCCAATACTCTGGAAACTCATGCTCATAGAAAACCACAACGGAAAAGTTTAAATCTCATAAATCAGAGGTTTAATATTTTGTACTTAGCAGAATTGCGTTATAAACTTGCAGTACTGCAGGTTATTAGATTTGGCTCCTGAATATTCACGGAAAGTAATCAAGAATGTGTATGTTCAAGTTCAGTGATAGCGGCGATAGCACGGGACCACATGGGAGACCTGGATCCAATTCCTGACCAAATCTAAAAGGCCAGGTACCAAGGCATGCACTTGTAGTCCTAGATATTTGGGGGGCTGAAGCAGAAAGATTGGGAGTTTCAGGCAGGTCTGGGCTACATATCAAGACCCTTTGTAGAAAAGAGTCAGGTGTGGTGGTGTATGCCTATAGTCCTGGCCTAATGACTAAGGGAAGAAAAAGATAACATGAAGAAACCTGCTTAAAAACAAACAAACAAATAAAAAGCTGTATGTCTTTGTTTAAGATTTTTCCCTATATGGATCTACTCAGTGAGAAGAGAAGCAATTGGTTAAGAGTCACATACCTTCAGTCAGAATAACAGCATTCAAAACCAATTTATGGGGCCACCAGGTGATAAAGTGGTTACGTTGACTTCCCACATGACTGCTCGCAGTTTGAGTCCTAGATCCAGTGGCTTGAATATCATGCTGGGTGCATATGTGTGTGTGCCAAGGATTCTGGGAGGAGAATGGATGAGAAGGAATTGCAGCATGGCCATCCCTCTTGGTGGGAGATTTCTTATTTTCCTTCTCACTATTTCTGTTTTTCTCTTTCTCTTGGGTGAATTCACACATTCTAAGGTAAAAATCTCTAAAAAAAAAAAAACCAAAAACATTTCCACCTCTTACTGACCACCTAAGCTTGGCAAATTCCTTAGCTGATAAACATTAGCTCTCATACTTGTAGTATATGGAAAATAATTATATCTATCTCACAGAATTAGAAAAGGTAATACATGCAAAATGGCACATAGTCAACTCTTGTGCATATTATCATATTCTTTGCTTCCAGTAGAAATAAACCTTTTTGACTTTTGAAAACATATTATCTATACATAAGCAAGGTAGTTTCAAGTAGACCTTATTTTAATAATTGGGTGAATCTCTCAAAATATTTTAATAATTTTTTATTCAGGGTCTGTTCTGTACTCAGGAGGAGCAAACACAGAGTTATCTTGCAACAGTGGTTGAATTGTGATAATTTCTGTGATTCATGGAAACCTGTGGAGGAAAACTTATTCTATAACATACATGGCAAAGTAAACTTATTCTCTGTTCATGACTAGTTTAAAAGAAATGTCAACCTTTAGTCTCATTGCTTTCTTGACTTCAGAAAACACTCAAAATTCATTATCTGAGACATTATAGGAAAGGAAAGTCTTCACTTTGCTCTCCATTTCTGAATTTTCATAACAGCCTTAGCAAGAACATATTTGTGATTAAAAAATAAACCCATATTAAATAATTGACACTCTGAATCTGAGGCCCCATGATTCACATTATTTGGACAATACGAGCAGGCAGGTCAAACACAAAGAGAAGCTCAAGTAGAAAGAAAGTCTGCAAGATTTTTTTCTAACAAAGGAGTTAGCAGCTACAGAGCCCTTGTCGGAATGCTTTAGTCTCTTAAACCATTCAAAGGACAAACAAAAAAGTCAGTGGCTTTCTACTAAAATTGTTCCCTTACTTATAAAGCATAGGCTGAGATCTAGCAATAGGATCACACTTGGAGGCTTTAAACTCCCTAATAAATTAAGACTTGAAGAAGAGAAATAGAATAGAAATAGTGTTGTCTTCCTACATAAAGTTGTTCAAGAGCAACTTTCTACTGTTTACTGTTGGGGGGAAGAATATCTCATGAATTAAGGTTTGTTTAAAATGAAGAATGTAATGCACTCAGTACTATATGATGTAATTCTGCAGGAAAAAAAAAAACTTAGTCTATGAAACTGCTCACATTTGTTTCTTTTCTTTATTCATGGTAGAGCATAGGGAGAGCTAGGTTAACAGATCCAAAATTACAATTAGAGAAGAGGAATGAGTTCTAGAAAAGCTATTGTACAGTATAGTAGCTAGAGTTCTAACTATAGGAACTACAGTTGGTGACAACATAATGTATATTTCAAAGTAGTTAGAAGTCAGAATTGTGAAAATTCACAACACAAAGAAATGATAAATGTTTGAGATGAAGCATATGTTTATTACCCTAATGTGATCACCACACATTGTAACAATGCATTAAGCATTCACACTGCATCTCATAAATATGTATAACTATTAAGTGTCACTTGAAAATAATTTTTAAAAGCTTACAAGCTAAATTTTAAACCAAAAGTCAATAATATATATATGGAGGAAAATGTGCAATGCTAAAATATATGATAAACAATTGAAATGTAATAACTATTATATTTATGACACCCAGAGTAAAAAGAAACTTCCATAAACTATAGAGAACTGGATTTGAAAGGAAAAGTAGAAACACACTTGTCCCAGTTCAAAGGAGATCAAGGGTCCAGAAACTATTGTATTAAAGCTAATTATGAAATAAGATCACATAGTTCTGTATCAAACACCACAAGGCAAAGGAGATATCATATTTTTAAGTAAGTGCACTTAGATTAATAACAAAAATCGGTTTAAATCAATCTCAGTAAATTTCAAATAAGATAACATTTTTAAATGGTTATTAAATAATATAGAGTATAAATAAGTGAAGTATACATTGGCTGAAAATATTTCCGTGAGATCTGTATAGAGCCTTGACAGTGGGCACTAAAACCAAGAGATGGTTATTAGGAAAGCAAGAGGGTTTGCTTGTAGTTTCATGTATTTTTAAGCCACTTGGAATTTCTCCTGTAAATATTTAAAGCCAGTTGAGATTTCTGTTCTTGTTCATATTAGTTCTAATTTTCTATTACATTGCCATTGTTTAAAAAAACTTTGGGTGTTCTTTATATACTGTAAATCCTAAGAAGAATTAGAATCTATTAAATTATATTATGGTTAAAAAATAAAGCCAGAAATAGACCAAGTTTTTGTCTCAGTCATAATACAAATTCCCTGTGAAGTAGATGAGCTGGTGTTTAATATCATCCTCACTTGGGAATCCCAACAGGGCAACTACTCTCTGATCTAGGACCCTTCTGGGCACCAGAGATAAAGAAAACAAATTGAGAATTGGCTTTTAAAGCTCTCACCTAGAAATGACCTTCTGGCACATGTCACTTTGATTCAGATTTCATTGATCAGAGCAAATCAAAGACCACACAAGTTCTAAGCAGGCAGGAGGCAAGGAAAGTTGAACCTAACCCATGTCTGGCAGAAGAACTGGAAACAGCACTGACTAGAATAGTATAGTCACTGTTATTTAGCAAGTATCACTCCCCCGTTTGTTACTGTCATTTAGCAAGTATCATCCCCCTCCCCTATTTGCTGATCCTCTCATGTTACTGGTGGGGGTGATTTCTAAAGATCTTCATGATAAAGTTGTCAAACTTCATTGTCAGTACTTTCTTGAATGTTTTCTGTTTCAAGTTAATTTATTTCCTTCCTATGAGAAAGAGAAGAGAGAAAAGAAAGAGAGTTGGAAAGGCTCTCTTGACAAGGTTTTCATACCAGCATCCTTTCTCCCAGACATGTAGTCAGCCATCATAGGTGTACTCATGGCCACATCCAGCATGCTGAGGCAAATTCAGGATGTAAGGATGATTTGGGGGCTTTCCCACATCCCCTCCAGAAGGTCTTACTGCTTATACCCGAGGGCTAGTGTTCTTGAGTGTTTTTATTTCATTATTTAGTTTAGTTTATTTATTTCGACAGAGAAAGAAAATAAAAACAAGGACCCTCAACAAAATCTCACACCATTATTCTCCCCCACCTCCAGCTCTTCAATCAGACAGGAGCACCAGCCCTGGTGTGTCTGGCATGCACAGGTCAACCCAGAAACTGAACTTGGATCTTCACGTGACTTCCAGTTTTGTAGGGCATCGTGCCAATTCCATGCCACCATGACAGGACTTGTTCAGTATTGTCCTATTTTCCTTCCTTTCTTTCTTTCTTTCTTTCTTTCTTTCTTTCTTTCTTTCTTTCTTTCTTTTTTTCTTTCTTTCTTTCTTTCTTCTTTCTTTTTCTTTCTTTCTTTCTTTCTTTCTTTCTTTCTTTCTTTCTTTCTTTCTTCTTTCTTTTTCTTTCTTTCTTTCTTTCTTTCTTTCTTTCTTTCTTTCTTTCTTTCTTTCTTTCTTTCTTTCTTTCATTTTTCTTGTTTTAAGAGAGAGAGATTTTTGCAATAGGTCACATACACTAACCAAAGAGACAAAGAGACAGACAGAAATAAATCACTCATTAGGGGGATGGCCATGCTACAATCCCTTCTCCTCCATTCTGCTCTTGGGATTTGGGGTATGCATGCACATGCACCCATCCTGAGTTTGAAGTCACTACATCGGGGTCTCAAACCACAACCAACTACATTGAAGTTGAACAATGTAACCATTACACCATCTGCTCGTCCTGTTGTCCTATATTTTGGTTTCATAAAGCATTAAGCTGTACATTTGAAATGATTATGAAGTTTGACTTTTTTTTTGGGGGGGGGAGATTTTCGCTATAGGGCACGTGCGCTCTCCAGACAGAGAGAGACATTAGAGACAGAAAGTGAGAAATCATCCCCCAGGGGGGATCGTCACGCCACAATCCCTTCTCCTCCATTCTCCTCTCGGGATCTTGGGCACGCACGCACACGAGCCTGGCATGAGTTTTAAGCCACCGGGTCTGGGACCCAAACCGCGGTCGACTACGTGGGAGTCCAGCGACATAGCCATTACGCTAACTACTGGTTCCTGAAGTTTGACTTTTCATAAACATACATTTAAAATGCTTGGGATCTTTTTCAGGCATCAAATAACTAAATATATATATATATATATTTTTTTTTTCCATTGACATACTATTTAATCTATGTAATTATATGTTTTTCCCAAAAAGTCAAACTTATTTTTAGAAACACATAATGGAACTTTGCAAGTTTTAAAAGTTAAATGTTCTCTTCACTATCAATTCTGTTACCATTTTCTAAAATGCCCATGTTACGTCTTTTAAAAAAAGTAAAAACACATACATCATTGTAATTTTTTTTTTTTTTGGAAATTGTAAAGCTTATCAAAATATCTAATTTGTTAAGAATTATTTATTCAATTTTATTTATTCATTCATTAATTCATTTTAATTTCACCAGAGACAGAGAGAGAGAGTAAGTGAGAAAGCATGCCACCAGGTCTGGGACTCAAACCATGGTCAGCTATGTGGGAATGTCCAGCGTCTTAGCCACCATGCTACCTGCTGGTCTCCCAAAATATTACTAATGTTTTCCCCTCCTGTTGTTTCTTTTACTACATGATTGTCTTCTGATTTAATTTTTTCCTAACTGAAGTAACTAACTCATTTAGCAAAGCTTTTATGTGTTAATGTGTTAATGGTTTTATACCTGAAAATATCTTCATCATTCTCTTTATTTATAGGTTGGCATAACTTTCTTCTTTGAGTCTTCATATTCCCTTTGAGGATATTACTTCAGTTTGTTGTGACATTTCTTATTACTTACATTTTCATATTATAAATGTCATTTATTGTAGGTAATCTCTCTTTTGTTTTGATAATGTTTAAAAACATGTATTTGTTTCCTTTGTATTTTGCTTCCTGGAAGACAACATAGGTTTGAACAGGGTAGCAGAAAGCAATTAATAGAAGTATCCTAACCAAGAAAGAAACATACATATAAATAAAGTCTGGAGATATGCAGGCATTGTTATGAGGGATTCCCATCACTAGAGACCATAGGTAGTCTTATTATACAGTGCTCTAAAATCTGAAATGCCTGGTTTCTTCCTCATATGGTAGTTTAGCTATTTTTTCTTCATGTCTTCCTTGCAAGAAGAAAGATTAACTGGACAAAGACTCTCTTTCTCTACATAAGGGCAATTCCAATTCGCTCACAGCATGTTTGCTATCATCTCATTATACAGAAGAATGTTTCCCGTCTTTCATTTTATAGGGATAGTATTAATTTTATTATTATTTTGCTGGAAAATTATCAATTTGGTTTTCCCAAATATTATTTTTTTACAATAATAATAATAATAATAATAAAAAACACTGAGCAAAGTCTGAAATTTTACTCCAACTTTCAAGCTGAAAGTTAGCTTGCCATGGATTTGTAAATGTTAGCAGAAAACACAAAACCTGGATCAGAATCAAAGAACTTTTATTATTCGCCGGACAGTAGGTAGAATGAGCTTCAACTTCAGATTTGTCCCTTTGCCCTTCAAATCCCAGGAGACTGTGAGGAGCTGATCACATTGATGTGCTGAATGCTATAGGGTTGTATCACAGCTGAGAAATCTTACATTTCGGGAGACCTCAATCTTCTGAAACCTATAAGATCTGCCCAGTTATTGCCCAGAGATCATTGTCTTTATTCTCCTATCTATAAAGATCAAGTCCTCTTCCCCCCCAAAAAAGACTCTTATTTAAAGGTCGTTTGCTATACATTCCGGAAAAGATAGTCTGGAAGAAATGAAGACAGAAGCCATACAAAAATGTCATCAAGATGTTTCTCCCCCAAATCAATTTCTTTATTCTCATCTGAAATTAGAAGCGCTCAGTCACTACTTCTCATACTCAGTCTTGTAGGTTGCATCTTAATTTGTTTGTTTCTGGGTGTAAATTTTTTTTGTTTGCTCCTCTTCACTAATTTATTCTGGATTATGTACCTTTAAAAAGTATATGTCTAATGTATTACAGAACTCAAAAATTAAATTGATTAAATTGGAGCCATACGGTGGTGGAGTAGTTACAGAACTAAACCAATATGAGAGGGTTTCTGGCTCATATCCAGGGTCTCTGTATGGGCTTTGGTGCACACATGCATGCCCATGATCTGGGCTTTCTGGGGTTGGAGGTGGGTTGAAAATGAAACTCTGTTGGAGGTGTCTCTCTCTTCATCTTGTCTTTCTCTACATACCACTATCTCTCAGGAAAAAAAATAAAGTTCTAAAAATTTTAAAATTCAAGTTCTATCATTTCAGTAAGTATTAAATTTCATATGGGCGTACATATTAGTTTTAGTCTTTAAAAATTGTAATGAATGTCATTAATTCTTTTCCTTGAGCATTCCAAATACACTTATTTAAAATTTTTCATATCATTTAATAAAAATAAGCTCAGCCAGTACCAAATCATAATCCCCTTGTTGACTTTGGTGGTTGTCATTTTCCTCTTCTCCTTCTCCTTCTCCTTCTCCTTCTCCTTCTCCTTCTTCTTCTTCTTCTTCTTCAAGATAATTTTTTGCTATAGGGTGCATATGGGCACCAGATAGGCAGAAGGCAAGAAATCACCCCCTATGGTAGATGACCATACTGCAATCCCTTACCCTCCATTTTCCCCTCAGGATTTTGGGTATCCATACACACAGCATGAGTTTTAAGCCACTGGATCAGGGACCCCAACCACAGTCAACTACGTGGGAATTCAGAAACATAACCATTACACCATCTGCTGGTCCCAAGTGGTGGCTGTCAATTTTCAATAATGTATTTTAATGTGAAAGAATTAACATGTTCAGTCTCACTGGAGTCAGAAATGTGTGTGTGCAGGGCTGACAGGTGGAATGGTGGTTAAGACACTAGACTCCCACACAACCAACTTCAGTGTGAGTCCCACACCTGGCAGCTTGCCCTCTCATTTTCCCTTTCTTTCTCTCTCTGTCTTTCTCTGATCAAATTAAAAACAATACTAATAAATAAAATTAAATTAATAATTCTAAAAAAATAGGAAAATCTTAAGAACATATGTGTGTGCACATGTGTGTGTGTTTTGTGTGGGTGTGTTTTAAGTGTTTTCTTCTTTCTCACTCTGTTTTTATCCATCCTTGTCAAATCACTTCAAGGTTGCTCACATAAATACCTCCAAACCCAGGTAGAATACAAGATCTGACAACATGTTAGGTTGTCAGAAAAGTCATTATGTGTTTTTCTGTTTTTCTATGCAAAATGTCTCATGACTACAGCCAACCTAATATTTCAAAGTTCCTTTTCTTTGATATAGTGGAATTTTAGAGATACATTCACTAAATACTAGGTGGTACAGTTTAGGTCTTATACCTAGTTTTGTATTTTCCATAGTTCTATATCACCCAAAAGTTTTAGCACAAAAATCTCAACAATAGCCTTCAGTGAGCTTGCTTTTTTCTTCCATGACAGAAAGCGCAGGTCAGTACATTAGAGAAAGGAAGAAGAGGAGGAGGAGGAGGAGAAGAAGAAAAAGAAGAAGAAGAGGAAGAAGGGTCTTCAGAAAGTTCTCATCAGGCCATGATCTCTTTCCTGCAGTCTTTCAACTTGTCAGGAACTTGGGCATGAGCCCAGGTGCCATGTACCCTCCTGGCCAAGTGGACTGGAGATTTAAACAAGTGGGCATGTGGCTTCCAGTACTGCAGTTCTGGACACTGCCAACTGGAGTCAGAAATGTGTGTGTGTGTGTGTGTGTGTGTGTGTGTGTGTGTATGTGGTGAGTTCCACACATTAGCCACTACCTACCTGACTACATCACCAGTTTTTAGTTTCAAGTAATGATCTTGGTTCCAAGATATGATGGGTGTGGAGATATTTTAACTCCTACACTACTGTGGAAGGTAATCTATTGGCCGTCATTCATTGATGGCCTTGGCATCAGAGAAGTCTTGGCTGCCATGGCTTAGGAATATTCACAACTTCATGTATGTGAATTTCTCAAAAGATTCTTTTTTAAAATTTTTACTATGTAATTGCAATTTTCCCTTCTTGCATGTCATTAATTCTTTTCCTTGAGCATTCCAAAAAATCTTTACTATGTAATTCCAATATTCCCTTCTTGCATTTTTTTTCTAAATTTGCTTTGTATTTGAAGCAACAATTTGGTGCCACATTAAATCATACTTTTTGGCATCATGATAGAAAAATATGGTTCTTATTATAATAATTTATTTCAAATAAGCCAAATTTAAGTCTATGTTTTGCATCCCAAGGTAAGATTAAACTGTAATCATTTAATTGTAATTAAACAAAATGAGTAGGATACAAAATGACAGAAACATATTAGGTATTTCCACTTAATTCTTTATTAATTTCTGATTCCTGTTCCTTTCAATATTATGTGAGAGCTTGGCACTACCCACAGCATACCAAATATTGTCAAAAGTAGGAGTCTTTGATGTTACAAATAATTATGTTCAGTAATCCTCAAACTGCCTTTTTAAGGAAAGCAAGTACCTTCAGGAAGAAAGAAAAACAAGTAATTTCTTATATCACGCAGCTGATCTAGAAAAAAATAAATTGTCAATAATGTCCTCTTTCTTTTAAAAAAAATATATTCTTCCAAGAAAACATAAAGTGAGTAATAGTAAGAGAGAGTCAAAATCCAAATTATGTAAACCTTTGCTTGTAAATATTGAGTTTGCACAATTTGTAAAATGTTCCTATGTCATCTTTGCTTTTTAAAAAACTGCCCTGATGCATCAGGACCTGAAAAAGTCCAGTAGGATGAGATGAACTGGATGAGTCATAGTTCCTATATGATAACTATATTTGACCAATCAATCTACCTTTTTTTTTGTCTTCCAGTTTCTTTTCTGATTCCAAGTTTCTGATCTTTCTTCAAATCAGCCATGATAGTTTACAAACCAACCATCCAACCAACCAACAATATATGATTGACTCTCTTAGATCTTCAGGGCCTATGCTTGGTGTCCTGCTGACCCAGAAGTAACCATTAAGTGAATTCTTTCACAACAAGCTCCTTTGTTGTGTTCCAGATGCTCTCCCATATCTCATGAGGAGATCAGGTTACCAAGAAGGGTAACTTCTAAATTGTGGCAGATAGGAGGAGACCATTAGGTTAAATTAACAAGCCTAGTCAGCATGACCTAGACCTAAAACAAAGTCTTTTTCCAGGCCCCAACACATTCCAAGAAGATGATAAGATAATTATTTTCATGGTCCAAAGCTTCTAGACAAAGAATCTCCTGACCTTAATACCCACTCCAAAATTAAGAGAATAATTGACCCATCCAGCATATGCCCTCCTCATCAGGAAGGTACTGCATGCACAAGCCCCACTTAGAATAAGTCTGGACACAGTCCTTCCTGATCCAAATAAAAACTCCTCTCGACTGTTCATTTTGGGCAACCCCTTTTCCCAGGAACCCTCTGTTTTTCTTTCTTCTCTTTTAATAAACTCCCCATTTTCCTATACCAAGAAAAAAAAAAAAAAAGACAGCATCTAAAACTGTGATATATATCTAAAGATTATAATGACTATTTTGGGACAAAGTGAGTTACCGCTACTAAGGAAGCAAGTGTTTGTGTGGACCAGGAGAGAATATGCTTGAGTATAGAAGATATTCAAACAAAGATCAGGCCCTTCCCGCAGTTTTATCTGGCATCAAAAAATTTCAATAGTTTCGGAGGAGCTC
>NW_006159907.1:217049-318169 GCF_000334495.1 Tupaia belangeri chinensis | reverse complement strand
CTGCTAACCACAAGATGGCTGCTGTGCCGCATCAACTGATGGTCAACTCTGCTTGCCAGAACCGCCTTCCTGAAACTGTATTCCATGGAGACTCACCTACAGTTGCGGAACTGCACGAGACCCACACTTGATCCAACCTTGAATGGAATCTATTTTCCCTATTGTTAAAAACTTTGGACTCGTGACCCCTCTCCCTCTACTCGCAGGTATCGCATTTTCAATGACCCCTCTGGAGGATAGCTGTCTATAGCAGAGATAGAGTAATTGGGAGAGGGGGAAAGGGCTGAGGGTCAAACATAGGATAAAAAACATATTTATATGTATGAAAGTAGAAATGGAACAGTATTGGTGACGACATGCTTGATTAAGACACTATGTAGTTTATCCTAGATGGGAAACTACACTTGGTGTGTTGTGATGATACTCAGGGAATGAGTGTTAGGCAATATAATTTAATATAAAAAAAGTAATAAGCAGGAGGAAAAAAAAATGCACATTTGATGACTGAAGAGAGTTGTATGGACACAACTGGGGTCTACTTTATAATATGTTCATTCTACTCCCTGGGGTTTATGCCTAGGATCAGATTTGGATACATGTGTAAGGATATGTCAGCTGTGCTAGCTAGTGGATATACTTAGACTAATTGAGTTCATTGGTAGAACAATTGAATGGGGGGGGGCGGAAGGCATTGAGGGCAATCATGAATGTCAGGGACAATGGAGGAGGAAGATGGGACATGGCAGAGGGTGGGGATGGGGAATCTAGGATGGCAAAACAAAAGGCAAGGTATGCAGGACACAAAAATTGGGAAATCATTTGCTGAGAACATATATGTTGATGTGCTTGATTGAGCCAATGCACAGTGTATTTTGGATGGAGGATTCATGTGTGTGTTGTGATGAGAAAAAAAAAATTATAATAAAAAACAAAGTATAAAAAAAAAAAAAGAAAGAAAAAAAAAGTTTCAATAGTTTCAGAATAATTCATAATATAATTTAAGTACCTCTTTTTAAATGTAGAATAAAAAGAAACATAGAATAAAAGGTGTCCTGCTCAGTTGTTTTTGCTAATTAATAAAAGTATGTTTTTAAAAAAATGTTAGTTCAAAAGAATCCACAGGATAACTTTCAGGCAGGAAATAAATCTTTGTAGCTTTTTTCTTACACAGTGGTGAAATATATGTTAGAACTTTTAAAAACTATTTTTCCAGTCTCGATTTAGTTATTTATAAATTACCTTAAGTAAAATCGGGTCAATGATTGAGTCTTTCTTAAGCATTCCAATACAATATGTACTAATATAAAAGAATTATTCACTTACTTTAATAAACCTGTCAACATTTAAAATCTATTTTAACCATCTTTTGTTATAAAAGAGAAAAAATATGGCCACGCAATTTCAGCACTATTAAAATAATTAATTAACATTTGTCTTTTAATTCAAAAGCAAAAAATATGAACAATGATAGATAGTTATCCAGAAAACATAATTTGGTTTAGAGTTTAAAAAAGAGTTCACTTTTAAATTAACTAACTTTATTTTTTCTTTCTATTTCCCTTAGTTACTTCTAGTTTTGTCTCTTTCTTGTTCCCTCCATCCATTATCTTCCCCTTCTCACTTTATTTCACTCATTCTTTACATATTTTAAGAAACAATTTTGCCATGGCACACATGCACTTACCAGAAAAAAGAGAGAAAGTGAGAAATCTCCATGCAGGGAAGGTGGCCACATTACAATCTCTCTTCGCTATTCTCCCCTTGGGATTTTGGGTGCACACACGTATGCCCTGCATGACTCTCAGGCCGCTGTGTCTAGGACTTGAACCAGAGTCAGCTATGTGGGATCTGGCCACCTTCAGCTCCATGTGGCCTGCAGGCCTATTTCCACTTATTTTTATTGAACATTCCTGAATGTCGTAAATGGTCTCCATTCTTATATACAAACATAATGCTCTGTGAGGCCACCCCACAGGTGATATAGAGAGATTCTGGAATCATGAATAACTCAGGGCTGATAGCTGCCTGAGGTTTCTGCCCTCCAGCAAACTGCTCCTCCCCAGAGCTACAGGGTAACCTGAAACCTTGAATAGATCAGAATTTCTGCTTTTCTGCTACTTCCATTTTAGGACAGGATTTGAGCCCCTTCCCCATTCCTACATTCTGGGACCTCCCCTCCCCAATTCCCCCATAAAAGACTGTGTCCAACCCTCAGTCTGGGCCAGGGATTCAGACTGTTAACTCCTCCATGCCTGTTGGTGTAATAAAGAGTTCTCCTTTCTCTCCTGAGTGCCATTTCCATTTCTTGGCATCTGATTTCTGCAATATTTGGTGCATTAGCTGGGAAACGGAACCAGACTAGCCCTTTGAGCTACTGATTCCAGGGCAATTTTCTCCTGGAATGGGCACTATTGTGTGGAGAGATAGGAATGCCCTTGTCTCATTTGACAAGATCCTTCTGTCAGGATCATGCCCCACCCAATCCAATTGGGGGGCCAAAAACCAGCCACCTCAGGCTTAGATCAATCCAATGTGCATACTGCAAAGAGGATGGACACTGTAAAGGCTAATGCCCCCAAGCAGATGGCAAACCAAGAAAAGAACAACCAGAAGCCCACCGGGAGCCCCCAAGATTTTCCAACCATAGCCCTGAAGAGACCTCCTAGCCATTATGGAATCAGAACAAGACCTGCCGGGCTCCGTAATTCTAGGCCCCCAGGAGCCCCTGGTCAACGTCAAGGTAGAGGGCCACATAATAACATTTATAGTAGATACTGGTGCCGAACACCAGCCTCTGGATCCCCCATCAGGCCAAAAAGCTATTATCTTGGAGCCACTGGGAACAACTAGACCCAGCCCTTCTTGCAGGCGAGAAGCTGCAAATTAGGAGGACATTTGTTACCCATTAGGTTTTGTACCTGCCCGATTGCCCAGTACTGTTGCTCAGAAGAGATCTATTGATTAAACCTAGAGTGTAAATCAGCTTTGACTCATAGGCTCAACTACTTTAAGTCCTGTCCTGCCAAAATCCTAACTGTGACAATGCCCTAGGAGGAAGAATGGCAAATGTTCATTCCCAATGCACCCAGTGGAAATAATGAGTTAAAGTTGCAGGGCTAGCCCAAGAATCTACCACTTGTTAGTGAAGCAAGCCACAGCACCAGAGGACTCCAGGACCTGGACAATGAAAGCCACCCTGAGTAGTCAACTAAAATAACCTTACAGAAGACCAAGACCTGTCATCAAGACTGCTGCCATGCTGCAGCCACTTCTGGCTGACTGTTCTACACACAGTGGAAGCTTTGGTCAGTCTGTATGCTGATCAATCTACTCACAGCAGAAGTTTGAGGAGTCTGCAACCCTGTTTTGGTCACTCCAGATGCTGACCAATCTACGAATGACAGAAACTTGAGGACAATGAAAGATGACACCTCCATCATACCCGTACAATTTCCTCCCTCAGCCCTTCCTGTAGTGCAGGCTGTGCTTCTCTCCATTGGTCTGGCAGCATGACCCCAAGGGACTAAAAGTTCTAGGAGAGGCTTTTGCTAACAATATTATACCTCCTAGAAGTAGAATCTTTATAGCCCTAAGATGCCTGGATTAGATGCCCAGAAGCATTTTCACTGAGTTTCTGTTCTTAACACCAATTTTGCTTTAATGATACTCCTGACCCTGGCCCTTGCTCTTTTACTGAGACTGAGAGGTGCCTACCCTCCTTGCCCCAATTGGTGGGACCAAACCATCCAGCAAGCCTCTATCCAGATGTAACCAGGTGCCTATCTACCCACAGTAGCCCACCTGCCTGGGATTTACAATCCTATAGTCATTCCAGGGCTCCTGAGCCAGCTGGCATTTGTGCACCAGGGGCGGGTCTACAAAGCTCTGACTCAACTTGGTCACTCTACAGAAGTGCCAGGATGATGGAACAACTTATTTTGTGGGTAAGAGCAGAGGAAGCTATGATTGTTACAATTGCCCCCCACACACACACACCCTGGGAAATGGGTCTGCTACGGTGTCTCAGACAGTATGGGCTCCCACATGGAGGAAGTAAATGTTCTACAAAGCTTCAGGCTGCCATCCAGGATGCAATGCAAAGGCTTAAATGTCAGTCTCCCTGAGTTCAGTTGAGGCTCCATACAGCTTGGTGAGACCCCTGGCTTGATCCAAGAGTAATTACACTCATTAATGTGACCCATGTTCTCCTGCATCAGGCATAACCCCAGTTAGTGTCCAGTTGTTGACTTCACATCTGAACAGCCTTTCCCTGCATATATGCCACTCTGACCTACCCTATGAATGACACCCCACTTGTTCATCAGATCTCTATTTGGGAAGAACCAGTCTCCCAGGCACACCTTTCCTTCAAGTCCCAAGACTGTTTTACAAATTAGGTTTCCATTGAAGTAGGTAATATGACCTGCCACAGCACATATTCAGAAAGCAGAACTACAATCTGTTCCCAATACCTGAGGTACCACCTCTTATGTGGACCCTATGCTCACCTGTGCCTTTCAACAAACTGGCCCAAGACCTATACCTGGGCAATTCTCACCCCCCAAGTGGACATTCTATGGAGAATTGAGACTGTCAATGTCCCCCTGCTAGTACATGCTAGATTTCAGAGGGCAATACAGTTCATTCCCCTCCTAGTGGGGCTGGGGATTGCTGCTGGGGTTGGGACTGGGATTGGAGGGATGGCAGCTTCCACTGCTCACTACCAGCAGCTGTCTACTGCCCTGACAGATGGATTCCAACAGGTAGCGAATATTACTGAGACACTACAAGCCCAGCTAGACTCCTTGGCTGATGTGGTCATAAAGAACCAGAGAGGGTTAGATCTCCTGACTGCCAAAAAGAGTGGACTCTGTTTATTTCTGAGACAGGAATGTTGTTTCCACATCAACAAATTGGGTGTGGTCAGAGACATGGCCAAGCAGCTTAAAGATTTATTCTCTAAAAGCGACTTGCAACAGCTGACTCCTGGACAGGTTGGAATGGGCTCTGAACATGGGCCCCATGGCTACTGCTTCTCCTAGGGCCCTAGTAGTTATTCTTTTAGCACTGCAGTCAGACCACATGTCCTTAATCTGATTAAGTTATTCATAAACCCCCACCTTAAAGCCATTAAATATCAACTACTTGCCACTGCATTGGAAAGCGATTTTACCGACCTCTTATTAATCAGCCATGCTTGTATATAGTTGAGAAGGCTCAAGTGGGGGGAATGATCTGGAGAGACCCTGAATTCATGAATAACTCAGGGCTGATAGCTGCCTGAGGTTTCTGCCCTCTGGCAAACTTCTGCCCCTCCCTGGAGCTATAGGGTTACCTGAAACCTTGAATAGGTTAGAATTCCTGCTACTCTGCCACTTCCATTTTAGGGCAGGATCTGTGCCCATCCCCATTCCTAACATTCTGGGACCTCCCTTTCCCAACTCTCCTCTAAAAGACCTCGTCCATCCCCCAGTCTGGGGCAGAGATTCAGAGTGTTAACTCTGCCAGCATAATAAAGAGTTCTCCTTTTGCTACTGAGTGCCCTTTTCATTCCTCAGTGTCTTTCTGCAACAGGGAGACTATTCCTGGGTCTTGTCTGGAAACCTCCCCAAGTATGTCTTAGGGCATGTCCATGTCTATGATCCAGGCCTGGCAGGACTAGTGGTGGATAATGGCCTCAAGACCTGTCGATGTACTGTTTTTCTGGTTTTCTATTTCTGTCTTTTTCACCCGAAGAAATAAACAATCTTAAGAATTGAAAAAGATGAAACTCTGAGCACCTAACTTCAGTCTATAAGAAACTGACTTGACCAGTCAATGGCATGATGCTTAAGGTGACTGGATCCCAATGGCCAACTGTGGTTCAAGTCCTGGACCTGACAACCTGGAGAAACATGTTGGGTATGTGTGCATATGTGTTTAAAATTTTGAGAGGAGGATGGAGGAGAAAGGATTATGATATGACCATTCTCCCCCGTGGGTGTTTCTCACATTTCCTCTCTTTCTCTGATGAGCACACAAGTCCTAGAGCAAATTTAAAAAGGGAAAGAAAAGATAATAAGAGAAAAGAAACTCAAGAAAACTGACTTTAAATAATTGCAGCATAATGTGAATATTGTTCTATTTAATTTTCATACTTCATTTCTTTTGACTAAGAAAGTTTGAGATGTCACCTTTGTAAATTGTAATTATGTAACATTTATTTCTAAAAATAGATGAATATTTTAGAATAAATTTTGTGTATTAGTTCATTATTAAATCTGAAATAAAGATTTGTGTTTATTTTCCCTTAAATTTCTTCCATATTTCATGGGTAAAATAAATTAGGCTGAATCTGTATCTTTATTATATGTAAATAAAAATCTCCTACTGTAGACAATGATTATGTCAAAATATGTTTGGTTTTATTCTATGGTAAAATGCCAACTTCCTATTAAAAGCAAATTTTGTATTTGAAAAGGTTAAACTGGTTGATATTAAACAGAATTCTAGCAGGTTAAATTTAAAGTACAGAGTAGAAGAATAATAGAACTAATCTCTGGCTCGTTGAATAGTGTTCAGGGTAAAATTGAACACATTTCCAGTCACTGCAAATTTCCAAATCACTGTATTATTGTAATTTGTGAATTTGTTAAAGAACTGTTTTATTAAAAAATATACATGAAAAGCATACATTTTATTGTTTTTTAAATTTTGTTTATTCTTTTTCACTTCTCAAAGAATTGTTCTAAATTATTTCTGATATTGAAATTTTACTCAGGCAATAAGATGGCTTATATTGTCATAAAAAATTTTGGGGGGAGGGGAAACCAGCAGTTAGCATAATGGCTATGTCACTGGACTCCCACATAGTCGACCGCAGTTCGCGTCCCAGACCCAGTGGCTTAAAACCCATGCCAGGCATGTGTGCGTGCGTGACCAAGATCCCAAGAGGAGAATGGAGGAGAAGGAATTGCAGCATGGCCATCCCCCCGGGGGATGATTTCTCGCTTTCTGTCTCTCTGTCTCTGTCTGTCTGGTGAGCGCATGCGCCCTATAGTGAAAAACCTCTCAAAAAATAGAGGTTTTTAATATAGGACGTGTGTACTCGCCAGAAAGACAGAGAGAGACAGAGAGACAGAAAGCGAGAAATCATCCCCCGGGGGGATGGCCATGCTGCAATTCCTTCTCCTCCATTCTCCTCCTGGGGTCTTGGGCACACACGTACACGCAACCAGCGTGAGTTTAAGCCAGGACTCGCACCACTGTCGACTACATGGGAGTCCAGCAACATAGCCATTAGGGTCATCCCATGGCATGATGGTTAGGGCAGCTGGATCTTACAAAGCTGACTGTACAGTTCGAGTCCCACACATGGAGGCCTGAGAAACACACTGCGTATGTGAGAGCACATATCTAAAATCCCAAAATGAAGGAGAAATGAAAAGATTGCTATGCAACTATTTCCCATGGTGCTTGCTTTTTCACTGTTTCTCTCTCTCTCTCTCCAGTGAGTTCGTGCATCCTATGACAAAATATAACTAACTAAATAAATAATAAAATAGGAACTAGAATATGAAGCATATATTCATTTTGTAATACAGAAATGCATATTCCCTTGTTGTCTATAGCAAATCATTTTGTATTGTTTCTGTTTCTTTACTAGTGGCCATGTGAACTATACTGTATGTATGAAACTATCAGAGGTGTTTGTGTATGTGTGCTGTGTTTGTATGGATATATCGGTTTGTCAGAAAGCTATGATGCATTTATGCATAGAAAAGCAGAAAATACGTCATGAGTTCCCTGATGAAGTAATACACAGCAGGGCTAACTTTTCTATTTCTGCTCTCCTTATTTCCAAAGGTTATTTAGCTATCCTGTGAATAAATATTTCCTATCTAAATAAAGTAGATTAGCTGTACCTAATGTATAATTTATTTATATATGTGACAATGTAAAATGATTTAAGACTTAAGTCAAGGTAATATTAATTTCTACTACTGCTGCTTTCTAATAGAAAAAAATTATGTGAATATAAGCCAAAATAGGATAATATACTACTGGCCATCAAGTTCCATGAATCGACCAGGAAGAACCTAATTATTTTAGAGGTCTAGGAAGACCTCTTGATAGAAATTTAAGAATTACCACTCACTTCCCCACATCCTAAGGAAACAAATATGACTTAGTTTTCATTTTGCATTCACATGGTTCTACAATCTCTGGAGTCAAATTTATTGTCATAACAGTAAGAATGTATACATAGAGTGGGCATAATATTTGCAAAAAGCTTTCTCTATGAATGATAAAACAAAAACAAGCCAACTACTTCACTTGCCTGAAAATATTGCCATGCCCATTATTACAGTCCTATAAACCTAAGAAATTAGAGTAAATGCAAATACAGAGAACGATTTCAATGACAAAAACGGGGCGTTGTTAATCTTTTTTTTAATTACTCACATGGAACAGTGCAGGATGCATTAACTCTTTAAAGCACTAGAGGATCATATAATATACTGAAGAACTTCATTTAATGGGACCCTAGGAACTTGAAAAGCAACTTACTCAGTGGGAGAATCTGGCTTATTAAGTTCAGTGATGCAGCACCCAATGGTATTGAATTTTAAATGAATCCACGAACCTAATAAATCATCCTTGCTGTCAAGTAAAATATAATTTGTAAAAAATTTATCACCCATGATTATCATGTATTTTTAAAACCTAAGCAAATGTTATACTCCTAGTTGGATAAATACTCTAGACTGCACAAAGTCTTTAATGTGTTTTGACATTAAGCTGGCAGAGTTCATATTTCTAATGAACATCGTCCCAGTCTTTGATAATTCATCCTTTCCTTGTCATTCAGATTACTGAGCCCATCTCCAATCATGTCAGATATATCCTGTGCTTTAACTTCTAAATCCATTCATTCATCTCTTTCTGGATGGCCATATATCTCCTTAGCTTGAGCCGTCACACTCAGTGTCATTTTAGAGGTGATAAAAGACAACACACACACAAAATGAATTCAAAGACTGTACAAATATATATAATATTAATTATCTCTTCCCTGTCCCCATTCCCAACCCCTGAGGTAACCAATATCAACCGGTGATGTGATTTCTTAGTACTTCTTTTTTTTTCTGTCCCTTACTTAAAATAATATGGATACCTTTTCAAATCAATAAGTATATATCTAACATATTCTTTATAATAGTTGCTTAATTTAATGATTTATTAACTGTTCCCTGGGCGGGCGCCACTGCCCTATAGGAAAAACTTCTTAGAAAAAAAAAAAAAGACAACACAGATGCTGCAAGAAGGGCTTGTGGCCACCAAACGCACCCTGAAATCTCAAAAACCAACTTTGTGGTTAATGGCTGTCTTTTATTGCAGTAAAACAACACAATAAACATTCATGTTATGAACTTCAGTCTTGACCAAGTGGGTCACCCATATGCTAAAATAAACTTTAGCTATGTCTTCATTTATTTCTATGTATGTCAAAAATAATTTAAAAATAGATCCTAGAATTTTGGCTTTATTATGAACTCAAAAAGTCTGAGAAAATTCATGGAACAATCATTCTTCCTGTTGAAATTTATAATTGATTGATTCAAAGGTTGTACTTTGCAAGACACATAGAGTATGTATATTTATCTCTCTCTCTCTTTTTTTTTTCTAAAGGGCATATGTATTCACTGAAGAGAAAGAGAGGTGAGAAAGTACACCCCGGGACTGGCTACACTCCACAATCCCTTCTATATTTTGCTCTCAAGACCTTAAACACACGCGTACACATATCAGAGTGTTTTCAAGTCACCTAGGTCTAGGACTCAAATCATGTTGTTAGCCGTGTGGAATCCAGTCACCTTAACCACCAATTGCCCAAGACCAAACTAAATACAGTTCACATGTTGACTGAAACAAACAATAGAGATTAATATTCATATATTAACCATAAAATGTAAACTGTCAGGAACAGAAGTTGGCGTAATGACTATGTAGCAGGACTCCCATGTAGTTGACCGTGGTTCAAGTCTCGGACCCAGTGGTTTAAATCATGCTGGGCACATGTGCGTATGTGCCCAAGACCCCAAGAGGAGAGTGGAGGAGAAGGGATTGCAGCATGGCCAATCCCCTGGGGGATGATTTCTCGCTTTCTGTCTCTCTGACTCTCCCTGTCTTTCTGACCAGTGCACGCGCCCTATAGCAAAAACCTCTCAAAAAAAAAAATGTCAACTGTCAAGGAATTTTGATCATTTGTTTAGTTTGAAATTACTAACAATCTCTGTATAATTGTTTAAAATTATTAAAATGTTCAAACATAATTTTAAATGTTTGAATATACTTGTAAAATTCATTAGAAGATGAATATCTAGCTATTCAATAGGGGAAAGATGCAACTTATTATTTACTTTATGAATAAACAAATTTATATCATACCTTTACCTTATAAATGAAACATAGAGTAGTTTTATAAATAAACATATAATTGATATAGTTTAGGAAGTACGTATATACTTCTAAAAATATTGCTTTTAGTTCTAATTTCTTTTTTTTTTTTTTTTTTTTTCTGTAGGAAATGTGTCCTTCCTGGAGAGACAGAGAGACAGAAAGCAGGAAATTACCTCCCAGAGGGAATGGCCATGCCACAATTCCCTCTTCTCTATTCACCTCTCAGGATTTGGGGCATGCGTGCACACACACCAGGTGTGAATTTTAAGCCACCAGGTCAGGGACTCATTCTGCTATCAACTGTGGGATTCCACTGACATAACCATTACGCTATCTGCTGGTCCCAGTTCAAATTTATTTTAGGTCATCTTCCCTTGGGTACTAACTTAATATTGCAATCATTCCTCCATCATGAAGCAAAATCAGTGTGTAGCTGAAGCTCCCCTTTTATACCAGTATATAGTAGTAAAAAAACTCAGGTTGGAAGAACATCATTGCCATTTACTGAGATAGGATAAAAATACATAAAGTAAGTTTAGGAAGGTGAACAAATGAGTTTTGGAGCCAGTCAATTTAAGATGTTTAACACTAGGCCAGCAGGTGCCATAGTGGTTAAGGTGCTGGACACCGATGTGGCCAGCCATTGTTCAAGTCTTGAACCTAGAGGTCCAACACTCACACCAAACACATATATCTGTGTGCCTGCATGCCCAAAATCCCAGGAGGAGAATAGAGGACAAGGTATTGTGGTGTGACCATCCCCCCACAAGGTGATTTCTCACTTTTCTTCTCACTGTTTCTCTCCAGCAAGCCCATGCACTCCATGGCAAAAACCTTAAACAAATAAACAGATAAAAAGATGTTTAACACATTTCTAGGTAGACATATCAATGGGGCAGTTGGGTATACAAAATGATTAGGTGTGAAAATTATCTGTTTATTGTTTCATTGGTCACAATACAACAATTTCACACTGACCTCAGTTCCTACAATGTCTTCAGGTTGTTTTCATTTTCCATGGTAAACCTAGCGATGACTAATACCTGTTGAAATGTCAAATAGTCTCAGTATATTATTTGTCATCTGTATTTAACACACCCCTCAAGCAATTTATGAATGGTTTATGGGGGAAAACCACATTTCTGACCACTGGCAGAAGGGAGCCCAGGAGATATACAGACAAATAGGCACTGAGTACAAGGAGACCTATGTTTAGGGAAGGTTTGGCTGAGTTTGCCATTTATAAGGGACCAAAGCCTGTCAATTATTTTTTATGATAATAATATAAAATAAGCTTTGGATGACAGTAAACATCACTACCATTATTTGCTTTTAACACTTAAGACTATAAAAATGAAACACCGAGGGAGCTAATGTGTACACAGGACTAAACAAATGCATTTTCGGTATTTCGTTTCAAAATGCACATGATGTAAACCTTCAGTTGACCAGCTAGTTTGTATTACACTATCCTACAAAACGCATGGCCATTTCAGTGTACTGAGTTTTTTTTTTTTTTTAATTATTATAACTGTTTAGTAAGAAGGGTTTTTGTTTTTGTTTTTGTATTTGTTTTTGTTTTATACAGATCCTACAGTTATCCTAGTGAGAGGCAGCAAGGTCCTCAGAAAAGTCATGTGTATTTTCCTGTTTTTCTATGTAAAGATGCATCATGACTTTTCTGACAACCCCATACATGCTTATCCTATTATAATATAATAAAAGTCTCTGTTAAGGGTGGGGTTTTAATAGAAATCTTACTTAGCAGACTTTGTGGACCAAAACAATCCCAGAGACACAGAACAGTTACTAGTTACTTGGTAAAGCTTAACTTTCCATATCAAGATAAACTCCTCAGCAGTCCAGAAGGTGAAGAGGTTGTTAAGGTGCTGAATCCCATGTTGCTGATCCTAGAATTCTTTGAGTGAAGAGTCCGGGACCCAGCAGCCTGAAAAACATGCCATGCACATGTACATGTGAGCCCAAAATCCCATGAGGAGAATTGGGAAGGGATTATGATGTGGTCATTCCTCCTTGAGGGGAATCATGGGAGTGGGGAGGGTGATTTCTCACTTTCTTTCTCTTTGTTTCTCTCTCTGGCAAGCACATGTACTCTATGGCAAACATTTTAATAACAATAAAAATAAGATAAACTCTTCGTTTTCTAACTCATGCTTATTGCTACAGCATAGAGTAATGTAGGTAACAAATTTGCCAATCTGTCAAAACGTGCTGGTTGAAGATCCTAAAGTTTTGTGGTTGTGGCTCCACATACTCATTTTTAAAATAAATGTAACTGATATAATGATGAAAAAGATTGGAAAAGATCTTCAGATCTGTATAGTGATGATCTTTATTAAGAATTTGGTATGTTCATTTCGTGCATAACTACTATGTTTAAAACCATACTTAATACATCGTGAGACAAATATCATTGGTACTACTCATGACAATGATAGACATTTCAAGCTGTCTGGAAAATCACATCCAAACCAGTCCTCCATAAAGGAGTGTCCTCTGCTCCCTTTTGTAGCAAGGCAGGGATTTCTAACTCACACCTGTCAATTTACATGGGTTACTATACAACAAGGCTAAAACTATGTTAAACACTTCACTTAAAATAACATGTTCTTGGGACCTGCAGATGGCATCATGGTCAAATCTTAGGACTCCCACAGGGCCAACTGCAGTTCAAGTCCTGGACCCAGGTGTTCAAAACTCACGCCAGCTGTGTGTACTTCCATGCCCAAAATTCCAAGAGGGGAGTAGTGGAAAAAGGATTGTGGCATGGCCAAGGCACCTGGGGGATGATTTCTCACATTCTGTCTCTCTGTCTTCTAAGACAAGTTCACATTCCCTACAGTGAAAACCTCTCTAAAACATAAATAAATAAATAATGTGTTTTTAGAGGCTATTATTTATTTTATAAAATCAACACTAAAATTTCCCTCTCCAGTTTATGTTTATATAGTAGTACACTTTTTTATTTTAAAATTCATAACCATCTCCCCAGTGAATATTTAAAAGGATTTGAGCTAATATACTAATATTCTGATGTGATCATTTCAAAAGTGTTAGAGATATGTAGTATGCTTTTCATTAGATTTTTGTACTGCATATTTAAAACTACCATTCGCCTAGTTAAGAACAATGAATTAGATGTTGTGAATGAATAGCTGAAATCCAGGAAAACTTTAATAATAAGGAGTCATTTGTTTGGTAATAATAATCCATTCAGTTCATCTGCTTAGCATATAAATTAAAGTACATGGATCAAAGTGATTACTATAAATTGATTAGCTCTCAACTCAGCACTAATACTTTTTTTCTTGGCTAACAGTAGTGTCTGTGACAGAAAAAATATCTTATAAATTTCACACACTTATTTTAAATCATTTTAGTTAAGTTTACATCTAACTGCATATTCAATATATTTTTAATTTTCAGTAGTAATACTTATAATTCTGTTATAAGTAAAAAATGTGTGTGTAATGATTTCTAAGGTATTTATAAATTATAAATATTTGCATTAAATTGTAAGGTATACTGACAATTACTGATATAATTAAATTTATAATTACTTTATATAATTAAAGCATATTTGAAATGTACATTTTTAATATAAATCCTTAAAACCTTAAGAATAATTATTTTAATTAACCACAGAAATTGGCAATTTTATGAATAAATACATCACTTATTTGAACATATTTTTCTAATCTGTTACATTTTAAAATTTTAGTTTTAAATGTTACTTCAGAAAATCTTAAGGGAAATGTATTTTACATTAAATCCAATATACACTAAAAGTGCTTATCTGCATCTCTTTGATCTAAAATTTTGATTAAAAACTTCAAAATTAGCCATAATTTTTATAAACTCTCATTAATTGGAATATAGAGTTAATTTGAAAATAATTTTTTTCAAGTTAATAAATGTACCCAAATTCTTTGTAACTGTTTTCTTTCTTTTTTCTTCCCATCCTTTTTATTCTACCAATAGTTATCCTTAAAAAAAATTTCTTCTCTGCGGTACTTCATGATCCAAGACTAACACACATTTCTATCTTCTTCCACACAATGAACAGAGGAGGAATCAGCGAACTCTTTCTGCAAACGTGAGGAAATACACAGATAAGTATGCAGAGACAATGTAATACTTAAAGATAAGCAGAACTTTATTAATTGATTAATGGGTACCAGGTCTAAGTAATGGCTGATTTTGCAGCCCATTCTCTGACTCAAAAGCAAAATCCTTAAGCCATTATCATTCTGGGTAGAGAAGAAGCAAGAAAGCATTTTGCAGATGGGATTCCATGTGGATGGAGCAGAAGACTGTTATGGGAATTTGGGAGCAGGAGCATGTGGAGAGTAAGAGTGAAACTGCATTACGAATGCTTCTTGTGAGTTGTAATTTGGCCCAACAAGCAAGGAGCTATACCATTTATTCATCTGGCAAATACTTGTTAAACATTGACTCCACACTTCTCATGTTACAACAGTTCTAGGCAGCTAGTCAATGAGAATTACTATAACAAAATAATGCAGGGGCCAGAAGATAATGTAATGGTTATGTTGCTGGGAGTCTCAGACCCAATGACTTAAAACTCACTTGAAGACTTAAAACTGATGACTTAAAACTTACCCACTGACTTAAAACTCCTGTGCATACATTTCTAAGAGGAGAATGGAGAAGAATGGACTGTGGCCTGGCCATCCCCCTTGGGGAGGGGAGGTGATTTCTCTCTTTCTGTCTCTCTGTCTCTCTCCATCTGTCTGGTGAGTGTACACACCCTATACCAAAAATATCTCTTAAAAATAATAGTGTAAATGATGTGGCCTAATCAGCAAACATTATTCTTCACAGTTGTGGAGATAGGGAAATCCAAGACCAAGGTGCCAACAGATTCTGTGTCAGATGAGCAGCTGCGACCATGTTTATGGATGGTGTCTTCTTATTATAAGATGGTAGAAAGATGAAGGTAGTTCTTACAGGACTTTTGTAGGGACATTAGTCTCATTCCTGAGGACGCTACCCTCACCACCTCATCTAATTCTAATGACCTTCCAATGATAGCACACCTAATAGCATCCCATTTGAAGGGTTTTAAAATGTAAATTTGGGGAATACAAACATTCAGGTTTTATCTGTGGTCTTCCAGATTTGTTCCAAAAGAAGAAAGAAATGACAAAGATCTGGATCCTCATGGAGTTTAAATTTCTGAGCAAATATACATAGTCATTCAAATAAAAACAAGTATTTATAATAAATAAGTGTTTATTTATTTTATATTCAGTCATTGTGTAACATCATAGTATGCCAAATGAATTTTTCCATCATGAATATATTGATTATTGGTTAAAAGACATTACCATATGTATTATCGTCAACAGATAATTTTCCATTTTTGTGACTCAAATGTTTTGCTTCTGACATGGAAGTTATTTTTTTTAAGTATTTGTTTATTTATTTTTAAAGAGATTTTTGCTGTAGGGCCATGGGCTCTCCAGGGAGACAGAGGTACACTCACCAGAGAGACAGAGAGTAAAAGGGAGACAAAAAGTGAGAAATCACCCCCCTTCCCAGGGGGATAGCCAAGGCACTACAGTGCTTTCTCCTCCATTCTCCTTTTGGGATTTTGGATTTTTATTATTCTGCCTGGATCCACTTTAATATATAGCTAGAATTATTTCTATATGTCACTTACATGCACAGGCATCTGGTGTGAATTTTAAGCCACCGGGTCTGGGGCTTGAATTATGATCGACTATGTGGAAGTCCAGCAACACAACCATTACACCATCTGATGGTTCCTTTTAGTATTTTAACCCTCTTCACATTCAATTTTCTTAGTAATTCTTGTTTTAAAGCCCATTTCTCAGTGATGTATAGTTGTTCTCTGTCAATAATATCAGAAATCTTTTAAAATATTTATTTTTTAGTTTTATGACACAATAATGTTTCTCTAGCAAGACCAGCCTTTGAAGAACTTTTATCTCCATCCCTCAACTTTATATAATTGCAAAAACACCCTCAATACCCTCTTGACTTGACACTAATGTTTGTGCTTCTGGGTTAGGTGAAGACCCATGCTGGGGCTTTGTGCTCATCTGGATGATGTCTCTCCTCTATTTTATTCCGCTGTGAATTCTTTGCTCTACCTTTCTATTTGTTTGTGTATTTGTTACATTATTCTTACTTCCCTATTTTTACAGCTTCTCTTATCCTCTAGGCGGACTCAGCCCAGATAATATAATTTAACCTGTTTCTGTCAGCCCCTATCATACTCTTACATATGTAAATAGTGCTGACAACCTTTGCTTAAATGCAATGCCTTCTCTTCCCTGTAGCTTTCCTTTCCTGCCTGGCCCAGACATTCATTTATCTAAATATTTCTTAATCAATATTTCTGAAACTGCAAAATTACCCACTGTTCAAGCAAATCTTAATTACACACATTTTTCTGAATTGGATAATACTATTTAGGAGGTGTTATCCCTGTAAACTAAATTCTTAACCTTATTAAGACAGAATTTTTATGATTCTGCCTGGAATATACATAGTCATTCAAATAAAAACAAGTATTTATAATAAATAAGTGTTTATTTATTTTATATTCAGTCATTGTGTAACATCATAGTATGCCAAATGAATTTTTCCATCATGAATATATTGATTATTGGTTAAAAGACATTACCATATGTATTATCGTCAACAGATAATTTTCCATTTTTGTGACTCAAATGTTTTGCTTCTGACATGGAAGTTATTTTTTTTAAGTATTTGTTTATTTATTTTTAAAGAGATTTTTGCTGTAGGGCCATGGGCTCTCCAGGGAGACAGAGGTACACTCACCAGAGAGACAGAGAGTAAAAGGGAGACAAAAAGTGAGAAATCACCCCCCTTCCCAGGGGGATAGCCAAGGCACTACAGTGCTTTCTCCTCCATTCTCCTTTTGGGATTTTGGATTTTTATTATTCTGCCTGGATCCACTTTAATATATAGCTAGAATTATTTCTATATGTCACTTACATGCACAGGCATCTGGTGTGAATTTTAAGCCACCGGGTCTGGGGCTTGAATTATGATCGACTATGTGGAAGTCCAGCAACACAACCATTACACCATCTGATGGTTCCTTTTAGTATTTTAACCCTCTTCACATTCAATTTTCTTAGTAATTCTTGTTTTAAAGCCCATTTCTCAGTGATGTATAGTTGTTCTCTGTCAATAATATCAGAAATCTTTTAAAATATTTATTTTTTAGTTTTATGACACAATAATGTTTCTCTAGCAAGACCAGCCTTTGAAGAACTTTTATCTCCATCCCTCAACTTTATATAATTGCAAAAACACCCTCAATACCCTCTTGACTTGACACTAATGTTTGTGCTTCTGGGTTAGGTGAAGACCCATGCTGGGGCTTTGTGCTCATCTGGATGATGTCTCTCCTCTATTTTATTCCGCTGTGAATTCTTTGCTCTACCTTTCTATTTGTTTGTGTATTTGTTACATTATTCTTACTTCCCTATTTTTACAGCTTCTCTTATCCTCTAGGCGGACTCAGCCCAGATAATATAATTTAACCTGTTTCTGTCAGCCCCTATCATACTCTTACATATGTAAATAGTGCTGACAACCTTTGCTTAAATGCAATGCCTTCTCTTCCCTGTAGCTTTCCTTTCCTGCCTGGCCCAGACATTCATTTATCTAAATATTTCTTAATCAATATTTCTGAAACTGCAAAATTACCCACTGTTCAAGCAAATCTTAATTACACACATTTTTCTGAATTGGATAATACTATTTAGGAGGTGTTATCCCTGTAAACTAAATTCTTAACCTTATTAAGACAGAATTTTTATGATTCTGCCTGGATCCACTTTAATATATAGCTAGAATTATTTCTGTATGTCACTTACTAATAGATATAGTTGACAGAGATGTGTACATACATACCACATGTGAGTGGACTTCAACCAATTCATGAAAAAAATGGAATTAAAGAACACTTTGATACAAATATTTTGACAACTTTGGGGCCAACAGATGGTGTAGCAGTTATGTCACTGGATTTCACAGGGCCGTGGTTCAAGTCCCAGACCCAGTAGCTTGAAACTCAGCAGATACATATGCATACATACCCAAATGCCAGGAGGAGAATGGAGGAAAAGGGATTACAGAGTGGCCATCTTCCCCAGGGAGCAATTTCTCATTTTCCTTCCCACCATCTCTGTCACTCCCCAGCAAGTGCATGTGCCCTAAACCTAAAACCTTTGAAATAAATGAATAAATAGACTTTGAGATCCTTGCATTATTATTTCATAGTGCACATTTTTTATGCATTATTTTTTCTAAAGATTTCTTGGATATATCTTTGAGGACCAAGTCAAATGTAACTAAAACAGTGTGGTACATGTCTGTGTGTGTATATGTGTGTGTGTCGATGTGTGTATTAATGAATAACTGAATAACCTCTTTCATGGTTTGAAATATTAAATGCCTGAAGTATTTCTCAGCTTTCATCACAGCACACCCTGCACATTTTATTTTACCTGGCCAAGGCAGAATATTGGGACGAGCAGGTGGCATGGAATTTAAGTTGACTGGAATCCACATAGGGGACTTATCAGTTCAAGTGAAAATCATTAGTAAGAGGAGATTAGAGAAGAAGCAACTGCAGTGTGGCCATCTCCCTGGGAGATGCTTTCTCACTTTTCTTCTCTCTCTTTCTCTTTGTCTCTCTCTGGTGAGTACACACAAAAACAAAAAGGCAGTGACAACAACAAAAAAATACAAAATATCCACATTCTCATGATTTGACAAGAATATGTACCTCAATCTCACTTTTTCTCAATAACCTTAAAAATCTTGATGGTGATGAATAGTAATTGAGGGATGGGAAGTATAAGGCTGAGAGGCAATAAGAAATTAGAACAAAAAGAAAAATCAATTTTCTCCGAAGGAAAGCACAAGAGTCCATTGAAAAGCATGGTCTTGTTCTTCAACTGAAGACCCACTTAGGCGTAAATGATTTCAATTGAACATGTTCAGTAATGTTTGATTTAACCACTTCTATTAGCGTTCTTTAGATCACAACCTGAAGGGTCTGAAATCCTCAGCCGTTGTATCTGCTGAGCCGTCTCCTTGGAGGTCACACAGTGACATTGCAGACCCCAGCCATACACTTCTGTCTTTGGCTATAAACATCTCACTTGCACTGGAAGAAGGTAATTAAAAGGTTTCTATGACGAGATTGTGGAGCCTTAGAGGAGAGGTCTGAGGCTGTGTTGCTCAAGGATTTATGAATTAAATTTGCCCGCTGAGCTGCAGCAAAGGTGACAGCATCTCCAGTTTACAGCCGTGTTTTTAATTTAGACATGTTATGCATGGCCAGAAACAACAACAGTCATTTCCTTTTTACAAGCCTTATTACTTATAAATCATGACAGTGCCACAGCCACATTAATTTGAAAGGATGAACAGATAAGAGTATCAAAACTACTCACTTTTTCTTATATCTCTTCTCCAAAAAGCAAAAGTAAATAAAAGAACATTTTTCAAAATATTTTCCTATGAAAATATGTGAAGTTGTGAAGGGACTATTGAGGCAACAATTTTAAAAAGGCATTAAAATGATGAAGAAATGATTGATGAAGAAGAGATGGTAAGACAGATAAAGTATTAATGTTTTATAGAGTTAGTATCTAGGTAACAGGTATATGGGTGTTTACTGTAAAATTCTGCCAAGATTTTGAATGTTTAAATATGGTTATAATAGAATATTAAAAACTTAAGGGACCAGAAGTTAGCATAATGGCTATGTCGCTGGACTCCCACATAGTCAACTATAGTTCGCGCCCCAGACCCGGTGGCTTAAAACTCACGCCAGACGCATGTGCGTGCGTGCCCAAGATCCCGAGAGGAGAATGGAGGAGAAGGGATTGCAGCATGGCCAAACCCCTCTGGGGGTGTGATTTCTCACTCTCTGTCTCTCTCTCTCTGTCTGTCTGGCGAGTGCACGCGCCCTATAGCAAAAAAAAACCTCTCCAAAAAAAAAAAATTTAGATTTAATATAGGGTCATCAAGAAAGTCATGATGTATTTTTTGCATAGAAAAGCACAGCAAAATAAAGTCAGGACTTTCCCAACACCCTAATAGATTTTTATATATTTAATATATGCATAAAATAATACCAAGATATATTTTGCTTCAGTTAATTATTCTTTGAAAACAGAAAGTGAGTTGAGTTCATTGCCCAAATATGTATGCCGATTCTACATTACTAGGTATCTGGAAACTGGAAGTCTGTGTACTTCATTAATGCTCTGAACCTTTGCTCTTTGTAGTTCTAACCAGTTCAACTCCACATAGATAAGCTGAAGTCCAGGTAGTATAACTAATCCATTCATTTTAACATTTCTCTAAGCTGATGACTATGTCTCATCCTAATCTATTACAGTCTAATCAATATAGATGATAACTACACATAAAACTTCTTCTTCCCTTTGAGTAGTTAGTAATTGATTACTAAAAGTTAATGGTTGGGGCCAGTAGGTAACGTGGTGGTTAAGGGCACTCAACTTCCACATGGATGAAAGCAGTTCGATTCCTGGACTTGACAGCTTCCTTGCTTCCTTTCTAGCTCTCTCTCTCTCTCTCTCTCCCTCTCTGGTCAAATTAAGAACAAATAAACAAATAAAGTTAAATAAAATAATTATTTAATAAAAAAGGTTTGTGGCGACCATATACAGCCTTGTATTTTTTACTTTATGTTTCACTGTCTTTTGATAGCATATACGGTAGGCACTACTAGGAATATTGCTATAGGGTTTTCTTTATTTTTTAAGAGATATTTTTAGTATAGAGTGTGTGTGTTCACCAGAGAGACAGAAACAGAGAGACAGAAAGCAAGAAATCACTCCCCAAAGGGGGATGGCAATGCCACATTCTTTTTCCTCCATTCTTCTCTTGGGATTTTGGGCACACACTCACACGAACCCGGCATGAGTTTCAAGCCACTGGGTCCAGGACTCGAACCTCTGTCAGCTACGTGGGAGTCCAGCAATATAATCAATCCACCATCTGAAGGCCCCTGTTATAGGGTTTTCAATAAATTCTGGGTAGTATAATATATCAAAATGGATGAATCAAACATCAGGGAAATAGTTTGGAGTTCCATTAATAGATATTATGTGGGGGCCACCAAGTGACATGGTGGTTAAGGACACTGGATTCCCACATGGTCAGCCACAGTTTGAGTCCCAGACTTGGTGGTTTGTTTTCTCACTTTCTCTCTCTGTCTCACTGTCTCTCTGTTCTTCTCTGGTGAGAGCTCATGCCCTATAGCAAATTTTAAAATAATAATAATGATATCTAAAATTAAATAATTCTTTAAAACTAGATAATATGTGGAAAGTTAAGATGATGGTCAGCTGAGGACTAAGGAATATTGAGCAATGATGTTCTGGCAGCTCAGATCTCTGTTCAAGCACTTGCTACAGACAAGATTATTGTTTTTACTAAGAAAAACTTATAATTCAAAAATAAAAGTTCAATCAAGATTTTCTGGAAAAACGTGAGGTTTGTAGAAGTTGAGGCAAACATTTTGTTGTACTATGTTAAGCCTGGGCTCAGGAAATCTATCATCACAGCTTCCCTTGTGGCTCAGGAGGTCTGTGACTATGGGAAAACCTGCACCATCTCCAAGTCTCAGTTTCCTATTCATGATATTGACATAATTTCTAGTTCTCAAACTTATTGCAAATGATCAAATCAGGGTATACACAGAACCAGCAGATGGTGTAATGCTTATTTGCTGGGTTTCCATGTAGTTAACCACAGCTCGATTCCCAAATCCAGTGGCTTGAAATTCATGTTGGGCATGTGTGCATACATGCCCAAAATACTGAGAGGAGAATGGAGGAGAAGGGATTGTGGCGTGACCAGCCCCTCTGGGGGGTGATTTCTCACTTTCTGTCTCTTTGTCTCTTTCTGTCTGTCTGGTGAGTACAGATACCCTATAGCAAAAAATCTCTCTCTCTAAAAGGAAGAGCAAAGAAATCAGAGTATACATATTATACATATTCTATATTTGAGAAATAGAAAGTAAATAATAGATGATAACTACTTAAAACCTAAAATAGGGAATAGCAGGTGGCATAGTCATTAAGGTACCTAATCCCCTATGGCCGACTTTGTGGTATGAGTTCTGGACTCGGCAGCTGGAAAAAGACAATTCACATCTGTGCGAGCATGTCCAAAATCTTTTATTTATTTATTTATTTATTTTTGAGAGGTTTTTGCTATAGGGTGCGTGTGCTCGCCAGGCAGACATAGAGAGAGACATAGAGACAGAAAGCAAGAAATCACCCTCCAGGGGGGATGGTCACGCCACAATCCCTTCTCTTCCATTCTCCTCTCAGGATCTTGGGCACGCATGCACACTTGCCCGGTGTGAGTTTAAGCCACCAGATCTGGGACTCGAACCACGGTCGACTACATGGGAGTCCAGCGACATAGCCAATATGCTAACTGCTGGTCCCGCATGTCCAAAATCTTGACAGAAGAATGGAGAAAGGATTGTGGTGTGGCCATCTCCCCTAAGGGGATTATTTCTCACTTTTCAACTTTCTCTGTCTTTCTCATGCAAGCACATGCAACCTCTGACAAAAAACTGTATATATAGATGATATAGATAGATATAGATATAGATATAGATAAATATATAGATATAGTACATTGTAAAGTTAATTGAGAAAAACAGTATTTAAAATACTGTGAATTACATTAATTTGAAAGGTGTTTTCTGTTAAGAGATTCTAATAATTTATTCTTCATTTATTATTTTACTCATTCATTCTTGTGCTCATCCCACAGATACGCTCTGAGATGTGATTTAATGCTTGCATTTATGTCCTACCTCAAGAAATCTAAATGAAAAAGACATTGGGAGATGCTTGATTAAATCCAGCCTCCACTTCTGGTTATTTTCACTTTTCTAATAATATTAGCTATTGCACTTTTTCTTATAAAAAGTTCTCCAAAGGGTTATGTGATATTTTTCAATGCTTAATAATATATCTTGCATTTTCTTTTTTATTCTTTTTTTAACAGAGATTTTGCTCTCTCACTGGAGAGAGAGAGAAAAACAGAGAGACAGAAAGGAAGAAACCACATCCTTCCCCACGGGTGATGGCCATGCTGCAATCCCTTCTCCTTCAGTCTCCTCTCAGGATTTTAGGCATGCCCACCATGAGTTTTAAGCCACTGGGTCCAGGATTCAAACTATGGTCAACTCTATGGGAGTCCAGCTATGTAACTATTCCACCATCTGCTGGTCCCTATCCTATATTTTCTAAAAAAGCTGAATTGGCCATATCGTGACCTTCTTTTAATAAGTGGGAATATTTTAAATGATAGTATTTTTTATTTTTATTTTTATTTTTATACACATATATATGTGTATATGTATATGTATATGTATATACATATACACATATATACATATATATTTGAATCCATGAGTGAAACAGATAAATAGAAGCACCCCTAATTCTGTCTTGACACTGAGATCTACATTCGGCTTCAGCCAACCCTGGTCATAGGTGTATATGTGCTCAGCATTCTCAGGCAGGTCTCCACACATGAACCCCAAATTTTCCCATGTAAGTCAGCCTTGTAGAACATTGTGTTTTACTGCTGTGCCACTGTCCAGTTCCCTAATGCTATTTCTGAGGTTCCTATTAATATTTCTGTTTATAATTTTTGTGTGAATATTGACCTGTCTTTGTTGCTTAGGAAGAAGTAATTTCTTTAATCACTGCCCATTTCAACTATATTTTTAAAACATGAACACAAAATATTACATACTATTCTTTATTATATTAACCTTTAAAAACCTACACAATTGCTGACTATGTTGACAAACTATTTGTTATTTTGTTATTTTAATTGTAAAAAGTCTTCAAATAATACATTTTTAAATTAATGTCTTAGGGGTCGGTAGGTGATGTGGTGTGATGGTTAAGGATGCTGGCTGGATTCCCACATGTCTGACCATAGCTCAAGTCGCAGACCTGGCAGCTTGCTTTCTCACTTTTTGTCTCTCTCTCTGTGTCTCTTTTTGGTCAAATTAAACTTAATAATAATAAATGGAAATAGATAAATAAATAAATAATTTAAAATAAATTAATTAATGTATTAAAATTAGCATTAATTTTGTGTTTGTATTTATTTTTTCTACATTTAATTTAGTTATTTAATATAAGTGTGTTCTGAATCTTGTGAATTTATGTATTTTTACCCTAAAATTATATTCTTTATTTCTTTTTTCTTTCTTTTTTTTTTTTTAAGGTTTTTGCCATAGGGTGTGTATGTTTGTTGTAGAGAAACAGAGAGAGACAATGAGAGGGAGTGTGAGAAATCACACCCCAGGGGAAATGGTCACACTGCAATTCCTTCTCCTCCATTCTTCTGGGATTTGGGGCATACATACACATGTAGCCAGCATAATTTTTAAATCAACAAGTCCAGGGCTAGAACTGTGGTTGGTCATGTAGAATCCAGTGCCTTAAATACCACACCACCTGACAACCCCAAAACTGTTTTATTTCATATAGGAATGTAATGAGTTTTGGTCTAATTTTTTTCTTTGTTTTATAAATGTATTTTATAAGTCTTAATGATAAAAAAATAGAAAATGCATACATATATGCATGCATGCATTTATGAATAATGGTCATTTATAATTATATGTGATTATGTGGAAATACAAAATAAAATAGAGTTGGTACAATTCAAATAAATATAAAAAAAAGGAAAAAACTTGCTTAACCAGACATTCATTTTGGAGAAGTTATTGATTTGTCTAGTCTTTCAAGTATTAGGCCATATATTTAAAATTTAAAAAAAAAGTTTTAACTGGGTTAAATGATATCTCCTTGTGATTTTAATTTGCATTTCCCTTATGAAAAGAGACTTTGAGCATTTTTCAAATGCCTCTTGGCTATTCGTAACTCTTCCTTAAAGAACTATCTGGTGGCAGGAACCAGCAGTTAGCGTAATGGCTATGTCGCTGGACTCCCACGTAGTCGACTGCGGTTCGCATCCCAAACCCGGTGGCTTAAAACTCACGGGCACGTGTGAGTGCATGTCCAAGATCCTGAGAGAAGAAGGGAGGAGAAGGGATTGCGGCGTGACCATACCCCCTGGGGGGTGATTTCTCACTTTCTGTCTCTATGTCTCTCTCTGTCTGTCTGGCAAGTGCATGCGCAAAGGGGAGGAAAAAAAAAAAAAAAAAAAAAACTCTCCAAAAGAAAAAAAAAAAAAGGACTATCTGGTGGCCAGCAGATGGTGGTGAGGTGGTTAGGAGCACTAGACTCCCTCATGACTAAAGGCTTGCTTTCTCACTTTTCCTCCCTAGCTTGTGCTCTTTCACACTATCCCTATCTGGTCAAATTTAAGTAAATAAATAAAGTTAAATAAAATAATCTTTTTAAAAATAACTGTCTGTTGAATTCATTCGCTCATCTTTAAATTGTGTTGTTCATTTTGTTTTAATTGATGAGCTCCTTGAGTTCCCCACGTATTCTGGATATCAACCCTTGTATGAAGAATAATTATTCTCTCCCATTCCAAGGGTTATCTTTTCACTTTAATTATTCTTTCCTTTGCTGTGAAGAAGAATTTTATCCTGATGTAATCCCACCTATTTGGGGGAACTAGTGTCTGTGCTTTAGGGGTTTTATTTAAGAAATCTCTGCCTATTTCTATATCTTAAGAAGCTTCTCACTATGTTTTCTACTATTAGTTTTGTTGTGAGACTTTATATTTAAATCTTTGATCCATTTGGAGTTGATTCTTGTTAATGGTTAGGAATAGAGGCCCAGTTTCATTTTTTTGCAGGTGTATATCCAATTCTTCTAGCACCATTTCCTGAAAAGATTTTATTTTTCTCCACTGCAGTATATTGTATCCTTTGTCAAACATCACTAGGATATATGAGTTGGGACTCATTTCTGGATTCTTTATTCTGTTCCATTGATCTTTGTCTATTTTTCTGTCAGAACCTTACTGTTTTGATTATCACCACTTTGTTATATATTTTAAGATCAAGTAGTGAGATCTCTCCATTTTATTATTTTGACACAGTTTTATCTATATTGCTCTGACAATATGGGAACTTTTATGATTCTGGAAAAATTTTATAATTGTTTTTCCACAGGTAAGTGGATCATAATTGCATTGAATATTTAAATTAATTTGGATAAAACTGATATTTTGATTATAGTGATTGTTACAATCTAAGAACATGAGATATATTTCTATTTTTTAGTATCATGCTAAATTTCTTTGTTCAGTTTTCCATAGTTTTAATAGTAGAAGTTTTTATCTCTTTGGTTAGGTTTATTCCCTGGTATCTTATTTATTTTGTGGCTATTGTAAATTGGATTGTTTTCACGAATTCTGTCTTGTTCTGCTATTCATTGTTGGTGTATAAAAATACTATAGTTTTATATACATATCCATATATATATATACTTTGTATCCTGCTACTTTACAGAATTCATTTATTACTTCTAGAAGTTTTTATTTGGATTCCTCTGGATTTTCTATGTATATAATTATATCATCTGCAAATAGGAATGATTTGTCTTCTTTTTTTTCCTATCTGATAATCTTTTATTGTGCTCTCTTCACTGATTGCATGAGCTAGGACTTTCAGCACTATGGTAAAAAGGAGTGGAACAGAGGGTGGGCAGTCTTGTCTTGTTCCAGTTTTTAGTGGGAAGATTCTCAGCTTTTCCCCATTGAGTATGATGTTCACAATGGATCTGCCATATATGGCTTTTATTGTGTTGATAAATGTCTCTTCTACCAGTATTTCAAAGAGTTTAGAACACAAATGGATACTATATTTCATTGAATGCTTTTTCTGTATCTATAGATATGCTCATATGATTTTAATTTTTCTTTCTGTTAATATTATATATTACTTCTATTTTTTTGTATATATTTAATCAAATCATCCTTGAATCCCTGGATGAAAGCCTACTAGGTCATGGTATATAACTTTCTTAATACACTATTGAATTTAGTTTGCTAGTATTTTGTTGAACATTTTTCCATCAGTATTTATCAGGGATATTGGTCTATAGCTTTCTTTTTTTATTATGGCATTTTTGTTTTTGATAGCAAGATGATGGAGGCTTCATAAAATGAATTTTAGAGGATTCCTTCCTTTTGAACCTTTAGAAATAGTTTGAGAAGAATTGGAGTTAGATCTTCTTTAAAAGTATTCCATTTATAGAACATTCCATCCAACAACTATGGAATACACTTTTTTTTTCTCATCTCCACATGGAACATTTTCAAAGATTTACCACATAATAGGCCACAAAACAAGCCTCTATAAGCTTAAAAGTATAGCAACTATACCTGGCATCTTCTCTGATCATAATGGAATTAAACTTGAAATCAACCACAGAAAGAGCCCTTAAAAATATACAAAAACATAGAAACTAAGCAACCTACTCCTGAATGACTTTCAAACTATGAAAAAAATTAGGATACTAATCAAAAGAGTCTTTGAAATTAATATTAAAGAACACAATACTTTATATAACCTTTGGAACACAGTGAAAGCAATCATAAGAGAGAAGTTCATAGCCTTTAGTGACCACAGGAAATAAATAAAAAGGTGGTAAATAAACATCTTAACATTGCATTTTAAGGAACTGGAAGAGAAACAACAAGAACAAAATAAAAAAAAAAAGAAGTAGTAAAGATTAGAGCTGAAACAAATGAAAAGGAGTATAAAATAACTATACAACAAAAATCAATAGAACAAAAATCTGATTTTCTGAGGGGATAAACAAAATTGATAAACCTAGACTACTCAAGAAAAACATAGAGAAACCATATAGTAACCAATCAGTAATGAAGCTGGTAATATTACAACCAATATATCTGAAATATTTTCATCTAATGTATTTGTCCCTTTTTGATAAAGATGTTTCATCCAAAAATAAATGAGAGAATACTATAAGCTACTATATGCTAACAAACTAGACTTGGATGAGATGGACAAATTTCTGGACATGTATAGGGTTCAAGTTACCTAGGTTGAATCAGAATGAAACAGAAAGCCTGAACAGAACAAAAATTAGTGATGAGATTGAACCAGTGCCGAATAGACTTTCAACAAAGAAAAGCCTAGGTCCATGTGGTTTCACTTCTGAATTCTACAAACTTTAAGAAGAGCTAACTCCAATTCTTCTTTTTATTAATACTTAACCAGTATGATAGTGTATTGGTCATGGTTCTTTATTATTTTTTTTTTTTTTGGAGAGGTTTTTGCTATAGGGTGCATGCACTTGCCAGAAAGACAGATAGAGACTGAGAGATAGAAAGGGAGAAATCACCCCCCAGGGGCGATGGCCATACAGCAATCCCTTCTCCTCTATTCTCCTCTCCGGATCTTGGGCACACACGTACACACGCCCGGTGTGAGTTTTAAGCCACCGGGTCCGGGACGCGAACCGCGGTCGACTACGTGGGAGTCCAGCAACATAGTCATTACGCTAACTGCTGCTCCCCCCCACCCCCCGGTTATGGTTCTTTAGGGAGACTAAACTAATAGACTTTGTATAGATATACAAGAGGGGATTTTCTTAGATAATTCAGGCACATGATTATGACAACTGAGAAACCCCACAACAGACTGTTTACAAAGTGGAAATCCTGAGATTGGGATAGCAGGAGTCAGTCAAAGTCTGAAGTCCTATGAGGCAGGAAAGCCTATAATGTAACTCGCAGCTCTAGGCTGAAAGCCAGAGGACCCAGGAGTCTGCTAGTGTCAGTCAGAGCCTGAAGTCAGACAAGTCTTCTGTTCTGATGTCCAAGGCAACAGAAGTCTCATTTACTTAGTCTCAAAAGAGACATGTTTGTATTTCCAATTTGTTTTCTCCAGACACTTGTTTGGATCCTGTTCACCTGCACAGAGAGTGTATCTTCCACATCTAATCTACTCAGACTTGTATGTTAATCTGTTCTGGAAACACCCCTACATATATACCCAGAGTAATGCTTTGCCAAATTTCTAGGTATTTCTTGGTCTAGTCATGTTGACACCCAAAGCTAACCATCACAAACGGCATCTGTAATATGAGGAAACTCCTAAGGCAGAAGGATATATGACAATTTTTATCTTTCTATTAGCATTATGCTCGATAATTATGATGCATTAATTGGTAATTTTCTTTACATAATTTTCTTTTCCTCTCAACTTTTGTTCAGTACAATACAGCCACAAAGTTTATTTTTTTCCAAATGTTTATTTCTTTTAACTGAAAATTTGTATTGTTTAACCAATGTCTTCTGGTCTTCTTATCCCTCAGGTTCTGGAGTCATCATTTTACTCTCTACTTCTAGAATTTTGACTTTCTTTAGATGGCATAGGTAAGTTAGACTATGTGACATTTGTCATTCTGTTTCCAGTCTGTTTCACTTAACATAATGTTCTCTAGACTCAAACACGTTGTCCCAAGAGACTAAATACGTTTTATTTCATTTTTTATAAAAATATTTTATTTTTATATAGTATGTTTATAAAGAATACCTTGTAAGAAAGGGCAACCATGGTGAAAATCTATTTTTAAATGAATTATTACAGACTGTGTTACGAAATTTTCTTTATTTCTAAGGCTACATAGTATTTCATCATATTTATGTGTCCCATTTTCCTTTTTCATTTATTGGCTGATAAAAATTTAGGTCGATTGCTCGTTTTGGCTATTCCATAACAATATACTGCAATGGACATGGCAATACAGATATCTCTTCAATATACTGATTTTAAATCCTCAAGCGGTGTAGCAGAAGTAGGATTCCAGAATCCTATGATAGTTTTATCTTTTGTTTCTTGAGAAACTTCTGTATATTTTCCCATAATGGTTTTACTAATTTACGTTCCCACTAATGATGTTCAAGTTTCTCTCCTTTCCACATGCTCATCAATGCTTGTTAATATTTTTCTTTTACTTAATAACTATTCTGACAGGCTAGTATCTCATCTCATGATTTTAATTTGCATTTCTCTGGAGATTACTGCTACAGACCATTTTTTTCATGTATCTGTTAGCCCTTTCTATGTATTCTTAGAGAAACAAGAACAGTAGTGTAGAAGACCTAGTAGATATAAGAACAATCTATCCAACAGCAAAAAAAACCCACACATTCTTCTCAAGCACACACAGAGTTTTCTCAGGGATAGGTCATGTATTAAGACACTAAAACAATTCTGACCAAATTTGAGATTGAAATCATATCAAACATCTTTTCTGATCACAATGATTTGAAAGTAGAAGTCAAGTGGAAAAATCTTTAAAAGTTCACAAATGTTGGATATACGTAAGATCCTATAATTATATTTTCCAAAGCCTCGTATTATTTTGTCTCCATCCACAAGGAAGATATTTCTTTGGTCCCTTTTTATTTTCCTAAGGGTAGTAATCAAGATGTATCTGTGTTGCAATTATGTGATAATGTATTACTGTTGAACAGTCTTGAAGGCGATCATTAAAATGTTCACAGCAAATGCATATTAAAAATATACAAATATATTTAAAATTGTTGAACCACAATAAACTCATACTTTAATTGTATTTTTATAAACTTTTAGGAGTTCCTTGAATATTTTAATATGACACGTGTATACAGATACCCAAATGCTATAGATTAGATATATAGATATGATAAGGATATGTGTGTGTGTGTGTGTGTGTGTGTGTGTGTGTGTGTATGAAATATTTTCTTCTTTTTCTATCAAATCCTTTACCTTGATTAAAGTGCTATGTATATACACCATAAAATATTTTTATGTATTCCTTCAACTATAGTCTCTTAGGGGTATAATATGCTGTATAATATCCTTGCGGTAATTTTGAGCTGATGAGTAAGCTAATTTGAGGTAGGAAGAAGTGTTTGTTTCCTCTCGAGTCACATTATCAGTGGGCTATTCCTCAAGCACCATTCAAAATAAAAATAAATAATAAATATGTCATAGTTCTTATTACTTTGTTTTGAAAATGTATTTATGTCTTTCATAAGAGAGAACAGGTAGAGAAAGCCAAGCCCCTTCAATAGGATCTCATGACTTGATTTACCTCGCATCAGGCATACATAGGTTGACTCAGGAACTGAAGCCTAATAGTCCATGTGGCTTTCAGCATTGCAGGTTTTTGTATCATGTGACTGTGCTATTCTTAAAATATTGCTGTCATAAAATATTCACAATGAGGCTGATCCTCTATATCGGGCTCTGATTACATATCACATCATGTCTTTACCTCGCTTGTCTTCTAATGGTTTTGACCAACTTGAGATATAACTTACTATCTTCTCACTTGTATCTTGGCCATGGATCTCACATATTTAAATCCCAAATTTCTTATAATTGCAGGTTTCTCCTTATCAAATATAGAGTTTTCCCCACATGGTCAGAATATGTTAGACCCCATTAGAATGGGCACTGGAAATAAATATTCTTTTTTTATTTTCTTTATAAGTGATTTTAAAGGTATACTATAGGTACATACACCTGCTGGAACAGAGAGAGAGAGAGAGAAAATGAGAAAAAAACTTCCCAAGAGAGATGGCCTCTCACAATTCCTTCTTCTCCATTCTCTTCCTGGAATTTTGGCCATGCATGTAGATACTCTCAATATGCTTTCTTAACTACTGGATCAGAGATTTTAATCAAGCTCTTGGCCATGTGGAATCCAGCTTCCTTAACCACTGCACTACTGTCTGGTTCAGTTATACTTAATTTTAATAATATTGTACATCCTCTCATTGTCTCTATGGTTCTCTTAATCCTCTGCTCTTATTTTTTACTCCTTCATTCGGAAATTGGCTTTCCTAATAAATTACTAACTCTAAACGGCACTGCCTCAGAGTTTGCTTTACAGAGAATCCAAGTTTCAACAACTCCTAATATTAGTGCAAGAAAATAAAATATTTAAATCTAAGTGGATGGGAATTTTATAAAACAGTTACTTGTTGGAGTCACCACAATGAGGTCTGGCTTCGGATGTCTTATCCTCAACATGACTATTTCCCAAAGTTAGTCTCTTCATTCAAATGCACTAAATTGATTTTATTTAAAGCTTCCATTTATTTTACATTCTCAGTGAATATTGAACTAGCTCAATATGGGAGTTTGAGCTGTGATTTTAGCAGATCAGGATACTTCTGTTACACACAAGGCACGTTCAATGGTAATTGTTGCCTCTCTTCGCTAAGAATTTGTACTCACATTTAATAAAGTATATTAAATCATATAAATTATATTGCTCAATAGAGTCACTTGGAATAAATCCACTTACTAAGGAAAAATTGACATATATGAATTTGCAAAGTGAATAGAGTATGTTAAAAAGAGTTAGCAATATGATCTTTTAATTCAGAAGCTAATCTACAGTGAAAAGTTCTGCTCCTATACATGTTAAAGCTAAAACAGGGCTTTTCTAGATTGACATAGAAGCACTATGTTTAAATCATGTTAACTTAAAACATTTTTAAACCGATAAGCTTGACTGAGTAGAGATATTTAAACATCGCATGCATACATTCATTTTCCTTTGAATTCATTGTTAAACGTATGAAAATGTAAGATTGTCAATTACAGACAAGTTAACTCCTCTTTCGTTTTCAGTTCTTGAAGTCTGAAGCATTGCTGAGTTGGCATGTTTATTGGATGCACTTGGAGTATAGCTTATTATTCTTTGGATGCCCGATAAACTTTGATAGAAAAACAGATCATCCTGCCATTGCAGTTAAATCAATCTTAAAGACCTTTGGTCTTCTCACAGCAGATATAATGGAGTTATAAACAAGATATTTCACTTGATATCCAGCTACTCAAACCTCATATTTGGAAAAATAAACTAGTTGAGTATATCAAGTGTCATCTGTATTGGAAGAATGTAAATTTATATTCATTCTAAATAATGTAATTAAACATGAACTCAAGAAAATATAACAAGCTATTTTCTCTTTGTAGGTTGAGTGTTTATATTCAATTTCAGATGTGTTAGTCTTCTCAAAAACATATATAGGAATTTAAGAATGACATATTAAGTTTGTTATCAGTTTCTATCATTGTCACAAAATTAAGTTTTCTCAGTTGCATACTGAAGGGACATTATATACATGACCATACATTAAAAGATATTCATTTTTATTAAATATTGATGTCTTATAAGTTCTAAGTCTTAAGTCCCTTGCCTACTTTTTCTACTTGATTTCATGAGCTCTAATGATCAAATGATTTCAAATAACATTTTGAAATGATGTATCCGGAACACATGTCTACATTTCTCCACTGTGTGTGTGTCTATGTATGCATAGAAGGTAACTTAAAAGAGATTGTGGGGGCCAGTAGGAGGTGTGGTGGTTAAAGGCTCTGGATTCCCACATGACCGACTGCAGTTCAAGTCCCGGATCTGGTGGGTTGCTTTCTCGCTTTCCTTTTCTCTCTCTCTCTCTGTCTTTAGCTGGTCAAATTTTAAAAATAATAATAACAAATGAAATTAAATAAACAAATAATTCTTTAAAAGAAAAAAAATGATTGTGGAGAAATTTAAGTACAAGTAGTGTCAACATTTTTGATGTCCACTGATACTTTTTCATAATATGCATTTCTAAGAACTATTTGAAGACCTCTCATATAAATACATATAAAGTTCTCTGGTCTTTCAGACTTTATCATTTATATCTTAATAGTCTTAAAACATATTCTCTTGCTTTGTACAGACCTAACAATCTTTCTGTGACTTCCTATTAACTAAATCATTAATCCTAACCTCAATGAAGCATGCAAGTTTTTTCTAGTCTGATGGCACTGTTATTTTTCTGGGCAACATCTCTTTTACTAAGCTAATTACAATATATCATTAGTGTTGCTTCGCATGTCCTCTGTGACAGGTAACAATTTCTGACCCTTCCAACTCTCCTCACATGAGGTTAGAGGGCACTTTGTCTGGCTTCCATAATATCCTGCCCTTGTATTTATTGCTATGTTTACTATGCTTACTTTTGCCAAGAGCAGTTGCTTTGAAAATCAAAACACTGTCAAAATACTGGATGAATGTTTCACTTACCTCATTTTTAAATATGGACAGAAAACATTCATCTACCAGGCAATTTATCAATTACAAATATGTGGTCTCTAACTCTGTAGGTCCTTATCCTCTGTAGAAAAATTACATAAGATAGCATTTTATTTTAGTGTATAGTCCACAGACTCTTATAGTCACTGAATAAAGCATTTCCTTCTGCACCGAAATGTAAATTTCTATTTAACTTACATACACATGCGTGCACACAACTGCTGTGCAATATCTTTGACAGTGTAAATGGAAAAACTGACCAAGTGTTACCATTTACCTGTGACATAAATTGCACCAGATATGTCAACTATTCTCCTAAGCTCTAACTATTAATTTTGATAGGATAAGACTAAATTTAAAATACACAAGGCCAGACTATAAATATATGTATTATTCTCGAGTTACATTTTATTAAAAATTAGTGGGAAAGTATTTGATTTCACAGGAACATGTAAGAATGTCAACTTCAATGTCTTTTGCTTTAATTTGATTAATCAGTTTTAAAGCATCGGTTCATTGCATACTTATTTCATGGTTGTACATTTAAATAACACATTTCTAAATTTCCACATGATTAATATGTTCACCTTCTGGAGTGTCTTCTGTTCCCTGTTACGTTGGTTAGGGTTGTTCTGCTTGAAGTTATAACAACCTCACATCATGTTTTTAAGGTGAGATCTATTTGTCAAAATACTTAGAGGCCTTGAAAAATGTAATGTAGGCATTTTAGAATATGCTATGCCAATCCACCTTTGATAACAGCAATATATTTTTATTTTAAAATATGTCCAAATGATTCATTTCCTAAGCAACAGAAAAGATTAGTCAGCATAAAGGCAACAATTCAGCAATTGAAAGAATTCAGTGTCATTAACTTTACGGTTGAATCAAAACCAAAGTAACTAGCATAATCTTTACTATCTGCTCATATATCAAAATGTTTTAGCAGTTTTTAAGCATCTACCAGAAATGTATTATAATTATAAACTCCAATCCAATTTAGAGTTGCTACATTTAAAAAATACAAATATAGACTGCCTAGTATATTTTCATCTACTAATCAAAAAATAATTGTTTCAGAGCTAGCAGTTGGTGTGGTGGTTAAGGGCACTGGACTCCCATATGACTGACTATGGTTCGAATTCTGGACCTGGCAGCTTGTTTTCTCACTTTTTCTCTTTCTTGCTCTCTCTCTGGTCAAATTAAAATAAATAAATAAAGTTAAATGAAATTCTTCTTTTAAAAAATAATAATTGTTTAGTATATCACACGATGTATTTAGTATATACTTATACTAAAATTTAAAAAAATGTTTCTTACCTGAAATTCAAATGTAAATACACAAGCTGCATTTCATCTGAACAGCCTAATCTAAAATAGGATGGTTAATCATTTGTAATTTCAAGTTTTTATATATTTTTGTCTCCTCTAAACCAGTAGAATATATTCTAAGTACATATACAGTTTTATATCTATTTACCTATATTTATATTTATCTGTCTGCCTGAATCTATTTACCTCATTTCTTTGCATACGCAAGTGCAAAACATTTAACATAGCTCTCCTATGACCAAGGGGCTCCAGCAAAGCATGTGATTTTCTTTTTTTAAAGAACAGTTTAATATCGATTGATAGTAACACAGAAATTACAACATATCATTGATACCATAATAGTAAAATATATTTAACATTTATTTTAGTAATAAGAACAGGGTTCCTCGAAGAAGTAACAATCACAGTAAGAATATTTGACATTGTTCGCTAAGACCAAGGGGATGACAATAGTGTCAACGGAGACAATAGCACGACATTGTGACAGGGCAGAGAACTTTTAACAAAACGTGGCTCCCTGACATGATTAAACACCAAATTTGGGGTTGGGGTGACAAATGTGCCTGAACAAATAGGCATTCACTAAATCTTGCATATCCTTGCAAAGCCATTTTGATAACCAGAATTAATACAGAATTAAGCACTGAAGATAAATACATTTTAATGGGAATAATCTGACAAACAGTTTGAACAAGAAGTTGTGACTTTTCTCACAGCTTCAAGAAACACAGACGTTTTTACATCTTACTTCTCCCTCTGTAAGAAAATAGTGTAATTATGTTTTATTGTCTTCATATAAGTAATTTATAAAAATATACCACAAAGGGAAAATTGTTTTGAACATTCAAACAGATAAGCCATGGAACCTACACAAATGCCTTGAACTGCATGATTCAGAAGTGTGAATTTCTCAGACTGCTCTTATAGGTCATTGGTTAAGGGAGTCAGATCCTGTATGGTTGACTGTGGTCCAAATCCTAGCCCCAGTGACTTGAAAAACAAACCAAGCATCTGTGCATGCATGTCCAAATTGAATGGGACAAAGCAAAAGAGGAAAGCAAATTGTGACATGACCCTTCTCCATTGAGAGATTCTTCTGCTCTCTGTCTGGCAAGCACATGTGTTCTCAAACAATAAAAAAAGAAAAAAAGATGTGAATTTTTCAACATATTGCTCATAAAATCACAGAACTAACTTAAAATGACGTTAGTACCAGTTACTATTTTTTTTTTTAATCACTGGACACAAGTTCTCTCCACAGAAAAAGCTACCAGAGGAAAAGAAAGAAAGCACCTCTCTTACAGAAGCATGGTCATGCCATAAACCTTTGTCTGATTCCCCATCCTGTCAGGATTTGGGGAAGACATACATGGCATATATGAACTGAAATTGGCCATGTGGAATCTGGCTCCCTTAACCAGGGGGTTTCCAGGACTAACCACACCTGAACAATTTTCTCTCTTTTGAATTATGGATTATCTCACTTTTTAAAGAAATTTTGCTCCTTAGCCAATTGAGCAGATCAAAATGGCGGTAGTATTTGTGCTATTAAGATTGTTTACATGCTGTCATACTTCATGGATGAAATCAGTGTTGTTGTGCAGACTTGATCATTACTCCTTTTCCAATCATTCATAAATCTGAATTAGAGGTGCTGATTAATTTCCTATTTTTCTGAGCATAAGATATACATGTAAAACTACAAATCAACTATGGAATTTTTATCATTTGTCCCCAAAAGGTGGTATATGTTGAAGAAAAATATTACAGGCTGTAATTGGGTTTATCAATTCTTGAGTTAGTAATTGGTTGAATACAGAAGGCTTTGTTTCAAAGAAAGGAGTCAGCAGAAAAGACTACCTGCTTGGAACCTTATTTGAGAAAGGAGGCTTGCTGACTGTCACACATGATGAGAGGGCCAGGATGTAAGGTATAACCCATAATTACCAGCCTAGAGAACTTTGTTTAGCAAGATTAACTGTTTATTGGTGCAAGGAATCCCTGATCTTTAGGAAAAGTTTATAACAGAAAGAGAGTTAAGGTTTAGTCATGGAAGTAAAGGCTATGATTCTCTTTTACTGAAATCGTTAATAAAAAAGCAGGATAGTTTGTTTTCCTTTGCTTTTCCAGATGCAATATTCACATATTGTCAATTAAAACTGATTTTGTAAAATTTAATAAATAGCAAAACAAACAACAAAATGAGAATTGTTAAAATTCAACATCAATTTAGTATATTCATTTTGTAGGAGGAAACCCAGCACTAAAATGTTCTGCTAAGTAAAGTGAATATTTATTGTGCTCTCAAATGTGTGGTTATAATTTATTTAATCTATTTTAGGGCTACAGTCAAAAAATAAGCATTGTAGATTTTTATTTTTTGCAGTTGAGAAATTAGGTTACATTTAGTCAAATAAAACCAATGAATAAAAAAAGTTAAATCAGAAAATACTAAATAAATGAAATGACCAGTAAAATGATTGATTATTCTTTTCTCTCTAGTACAATCATTTAGAGAAAAATACACTCTTTAAATAAAAACAAATTTAAAGGATGAACTTTATTCTGCTTAAAATAACCTTAATCACTGAACAAAATCAAGTTGATAATCTTCTGTAGGATATTTTAATTATAAATAGATTTTATTTAAAATAAGAGGTAAGGATTAATGAGAAACTTAAACTTAATTCAGTCAGAATTTATAAGGGAAATTATAATTAACTAGTAATGATAATATTATTGTTCTTCTGACCTGTATATTTTACTCATGTAAAAGACATTCTGAAAATGATCTCATTTTCAATAAAACAAATGAGTAGCCTTTATTTTTAAAGCAATTTTTGGCACACAGAAAATTCAAGCAGAAAATACAGAGAGTTCTCATTCAATCCTATCTTCCTCCCTTCCTTTTCCACTCTTCACAGTATTTTATTTATATCCTATGTTAGAGTGGTAAAGTTATTACAATGGCTAAACCAATATTGGTATGTTATTTTTAAAGTAGGAATGGAATGTTTACATCAGTTTGTCCCCAAAAAGTGGGACATGTAGAAACAGGGTTTTACAGGCCATAATTGGGTTTAGAAATTCTTGGGTTAGTAATTGATTGAATACCCAAGGTTATGTTTCAAAGAAACTAACCAGCATAAAAGACTTCTTAGTTTACATTATGAAAAATTCTTTATATACAATTTGTATTAAACATTCTGTGGATATTTGACAAATATATATTGACATGTATACATAGTTTGAATACTAAATAGAATACTTTACCTGCCCTAAAATCTTCTGTGTTCCATCTCTCCATCTATGGCTGACCTCACCCATGAACTGTTAGTAACCACTGACCCTTTTACTGTATTTATAGTTTCCCTGCTTCCAGAAAACTGTATAGCTGGAATCAAATTATACTTCTGCGATGGCATTTTGTTTTTTTCCTGCTTTTCTTGCTTTCCCCATGATCCCTTTGTTTCTATATCTTGGATCATGTGACTCTGTGTCTTTTTTTTTTTTTCTTTTGATAATTAATTGGGACTTCTCAATTCAGATAAGAGTCCTTCCTCTCAAACAGGAATATCTTATGATTATGCAACAGAGTACTTAAAGACTGAACTCTACTTTGGTATGTCCATTGAGGAAGTCCAGTTTAAAATCTCCATTCAGAAGAGAATGAAGATTAGGTCCTACATAAAGAGCAAATGGAGACTTTGAGAATTCTTCTGGAATCCCCATCTCTAACTCATATTTCTCTCAAAAATAAATATTACTATTTCTTTCCTTCCCTGGATGTGTGTGATGCCTATGCAGTCATTTGCTTTTTGGGATATGTGGCCTGCCCATATTACATATGGGACAAAATAGGAAATAACATACCTACGTAAAACTTGTATTTCTTATATCCCATAGAATGTATGTGCTATGCAGCAAAATCTATCACTTTTTTACATTTCTATTTCATAAATAAAAAGTCTATTCTTATACAAACAAGTTACATTAATTATGCACCACAGTTTTTTTTTTTAAGAGGTTTATTGCTATAGGGTGCATGCGCTTGCCCGACAGACAGAGAGAGACTGAGACACAGAAAGTGAGATATCACCCCCCAGGGGGGATGGGCACACCAAAATCCCTTCTCCTCCACTCTCCTCTCAGGATCTTGGGCATACATGCACACGCGCCCGGCGTGAGTTTTAAGCCACCGGGTCAGGGATGCGAACTGAGGTCGACTACATGAGAGTCCAGAGACATAGCCATTACGCTAACTCCTGGTCCCATACACTACAGTTTTAAACCATTTATTTGTCTACAACTGCATTAGTCTTCTAAAGCTTTTGATAAATCTTTTAATAACTACAGTGGTCTTGAGAGAATCTCCATGAAATTATGGATAATTTGGTTAAACCACATACTGATTATAAGCAATAAAAATATCTGTTTAGATTGAACAATATGATGAGCATCATAACATTATTCCTATTGACATTTAACTTTGAAATACATAACAAAATATAAATTAAGCAATGTATCTAGTAAATGTCAAAATCACATTTTTCTAAAGTGCACCATACAATCAAAAACGATGTAATCCGCCTATTAAATTACTTACTTTACATAATCTTAACTACCTTTCAAAACGCATTGTTTATTGTTTCTAATTCAGTAACAAATATTTAAATGGGAGTACAGCTTGATTAAAAATTATATGCAATGATACCACAAAAATGTTATGTAAATTCCTCTATCTGCCATTGATTTGACTACACTATACTCTACCTGGATATTTACTACATACACATAGTTAACGATTAAACACACAAAAATCTTTTCCTTCAGAATTAATTTTCTTCTTTTCTATTGGAGGAGGACAATATCAATTATAACTATTTTAAATTCATTTCATTACATTTTACATATATATTAAACATGCATAATTACTCTTAAAAATTTCTACATGTTATTGTTTAATAATGATCACAATTGGGTCCAGTCTGTGGCATGGTGGTTAAAGCAACTGGATGCCATGTGATCAACTGTAGGACTGGAGTCTCAGACCCAGCGGTTTGAGAAACATACCAGGCACATGTGCATGCCTGCGCAAAATCCTGAAAGGAGAGAGACTGTGGTATGGTCATACCCTTTGGGAAATGATTGCTCACTTTTTCTCTACAGAAAGCCTACTCATCCTATAGCAAATGCAAAAGAAGAAGAAAAAGAAGAATGGCCACAGTTATTTTTGAAAAATGTTGGTTTCATGTGTTTCTTCTTTGTTCTGTGAAGAAAATATAAAACTCTCATTGGAATAGTGATTCTATTGTTTTCATCCAGAAGTATTAGAAAATACTAGTATCATGTGTATATATGGAACAAATGCCTACTTTTCAGGTTCTAAGCACACGTTATTTATTTTTTAAAAACTTGGACTGTAGGGACCAGCAGTTAGCGTAATGGCTATGTCGCTGGACTCCCATGTAGTCGCCCACAGTTTGCATCCCAGACCCAGTGACTTAAAACTCACACCGGGCACTTGTCGTGTGTGCCAAGATCCTGAGAGGAGAATGGAGGAGAAGAGATTGTGGCGTGTCTATACCCCCTGAGGGGTGATTTCTTGCTTTCTGTCTCTCTGTCTCTGTCTGTCTGGCAAGTGCACATGCCCTATAGCAAAATAACTTCTCAAAAAAAACAAACAAACAAACAAAAACTTGGATTGTAAAAGGAAAAATTATTATTATAATATATTCACAACATAGTTTTTTTCTAATATTAGTTAACTTTTTATTACTTAAGTAGTATCAATGATGAGTTTCCACTGAGACACCCAAGGAATAATGTCTATAATTATGACCATCAACGACTATTTCAATTTCTTTGAGTATATTCTTTGATTGTTTTTCTACCAAAGACAAGGATAAAATGTCACTACACATGTGCTGAAAATGATAATAATTAAGCATTTTTGTTTGTTTGTTTGGCTTTGGAGAGATTCTGCAATAGGTCACATGAACTCACCGAGAGAGAGAGAGAAACAGAGACAGTGAGAAAGAGACAGAAAATGAGAAATCACTGCTCAGAGGGAATGGGTAGGCCACAATCCCTTCTCTATTCTTCTCCTGGGATTTTGGGGATGCATGCACACGGTTCTGGCATGAGTTTCAAACTGCTGGGTCTGGAACTCTAACTGCAGTCAACTAGATGGGAGTCCAGTGATGAAGCCATCACGCCATCCACTGGTCCCAATATTAAGCATTTCTGAACTAAATAAATGGAGTGCTATATAATTAGTGGAACTGCATAAAGCAATCAGAAAATATCTAAAATTTTCTGGTAACTCCCAGTTATTTTAAAATTGAAGATAAGTTTTATATCCCCATATTTTAGCATATGTCCCTCCCTCGTGAGGGATAGTGAATACGTAAGAAGATTATAGTGTTCCAATGTTAATAAGGCTCACAGCAGATCAATTCTTCATTCAATCAGTATCACTTGCTGTCAATGCACTGCATTTAATTAGCAAGAGTAACTACTGCATTTGACTTGCTTTTCATTACTACATTAAACTAATGTTACTGATTTTAGGTTGTCTTTCTTCTTAGATGATAAACTCTAATGACAGTAATTGTGAGTTTACTATATTACCTCAATGTAGAAATTATATGAGACATTAGAGACGTCCCTGCATGGACCTCATAAAGATATCTAAACTCAGACTCAAGAGGTGGAGAATTAATACCTTGACATAGTTGGGTAATTGCTTTAATTGCTGAGATCCATGAACAAAATGAATAATGAGAATGAATTTACATTTTATATTTGGTGGGCAAAACTTCTTAACAATAAGCTGAAATTACTTTGTATTTCTTTTTGCTTTTAAAAAAGTGAACCTAAGTCAAATTTTCTCAAGTCCTTTTTAAGGTATATGAAAATCGTAACCAAAGAGTGTATTACAAGTAGATCAGGGCCAGGCAGTGATGTAGTGGTTAGGTTGGCTGGATTCCACATGGCTATATGCACAATTCAGAGTCCAGACCCTACCTTGGAAAACACACTGGGTATGTGTGTATGTGAGCCCAAAATCCCATGAGGAAAATGGAGAAGAAGGGATTGCATTGTAGCTATCCTCCCTAAGAGGTTCTTTCTCACTTTCCCTCTCTCTCTTGTTCTCTAGGGAGTTCATGTGCCCTGTAACAAAATTTAAAAACAAACAAACAAACAAACAGAATCCTCCTGGGTCTGATAGATTTAAGTGCCGAGTTGGTTAGTCTGCACTCTGTGACTGAAACTAATTGACTGAAAGATATAGAAACACAAGAGATGGGTGTGAATGCCAGATGTGGAGTATGTGGAGGAGAGGGACCTAGGGAAGGACATTTGGAGGAAGGATACAGAGGCAGAACATTGATGGGATGGGGAAGTGTGGTGTTATCTTTTGAAGATATTTTGATCAACTGGACTGGGGAGAAATGTTCACATATTGTAATGTTCACTTTGTAAGCTAAACAATGTGACTGAATGTATATAAAAATTAATTAATTAAAAAATAAAAGCAAAAACAAACAAAAAAATGAGTTGATTACTTTATGAAAACAAATTTTGAAGAAAATAATTTGCTGGATAAAACAAAAGTGATACTTTCTTTTTGTTATGGCTTATTTGTTGAACATAAATCTCATACTCAAATGTACAAAGAAAAATATGTTCCTATATGAAAAAATGTACAGTATTGCTACCTAAGTAAATTTGTGTGTATGTGTTAGAAGGTGCATATGCTCACTAGAGAGAGACAGAGAGGAAAAGAGAAAGCATCCCCCCTTGGGGAATGATCACACCACAATCTCTTCTCTTTCATATCCTTCTCCTTTAGGGATTTTGGGCAAGAACGGACTGGTGCCTGGAGTTTTCCTCAAGCCAATGGGTCCAGGACTCAAACTATACAGTTGGCCATGTGGGTAACCAAACCATAGATCCAGCACTCAAATAAAGTTTTAAAGACAAGGCAAGCAACACCATATCTTATCTATTTTTTCTCTCTCTTGTTTTATTTATTTTCTCAGGGTTAATTATTCTTTAAATACGTCTAAGTAGATAATCTGAGTATATACATACTGTTACATGTCAGTTGAATAATTGAATAAGGATTTATTAATAATAATAATAAAGTAATAAATCTAGATAAGGTGTTAAATCTATCTAAATTGAAGGTAATTCAAAACCATAGACCTATTGAACAACTCTAACAATGGACAAACAGGCTTATTTTCCCAGTATTTCCAATTTTATAAAGTTGCTTGATGAATATGAAAACTGATCATTTTTATACATTCCTTTATATGTATAAAGTTTATATTCATCAACAATATACTAGATAATGTTTAAGGACCTTATTTCAAAGTATAAAAGTGTTCTCTTTTTTTTGAGAGATTTTCACTGTAGGGTGCGTGTGCTCGCCAGACAGACAGAGAGAGACATAGAGACAGAAAGCGAGAAATCACCCCCCAGGGGGGATGGTCACGCCGCAATCCCTTCTCCTCCATTCTCCTCTCGAGATCTTGGGCACGCACGCACACGCGCCCGGCGTGAGTTTTAAGCCACCGGGTCTGGGACACGAACTGCGGTCGACTACGTGGGAGTCCAGCGACATAGCCATTACGCTAACTGCTGGCTCTCTAAAAGTGTTCTTAAAATAATCTAAAACAACCCCCGAAATTTTAGAACATATTCACAACATAATGAAGTCAACTTTAAAGAAGTGTATTATATTTAGGAGAAGAATTTTTTTTTTTTTAATATTACATCTCAAGGCCTCTGTGTGCATTCTGAGAATATGCGTACCTGTGATCCAGGCTGGATGAGGATGCTGGGGGTGGATAGTGGCATGAGGCCTGTGTTGGGGGTTCCTGCCTTTCTACCTTTCCGAAAGATTTTCTTATATCCTGAAATTGATTGTCTTCTCTTGCATGTCATTGAGTGTAGTTATGATACATAGTCTAACATTTCTGTGACTTCTTGTTTTATCCACTGTTGGTGAAGAGTTATTGTGCTCCTTTGGGGGAAAGTATTTCCTGGTTTTCTCACAGTTCTTGAGGCTCTACTGTGATTTTTAGGCATCTGGTGATGTACTCACTTTTTACTGTTTGTTTGGAGTAGATTTCTGTGGCTGTGAGCTTGTGTGATTCCGTATGATAGAAATTATCTCTGTGCCAGTTTTTTTCTTCTTCTCCTTCTCCTTCTCCTTCCCCTTCTTCTCTTCTTCTTCTTCATTCTTCTTCTTCTTCTTTTCTTCTCTTTCTCCTTCTCCTTCTTCTTCTCCTCCTCCTCTCTCTCTCTCTGATAAGTACATATGACATAGCAACTTTAAAAAATCTTCATAATAAATTAAACTAAATGAGTAATTGCAAAGAAAAAGACATATTGAAGAATGTAGCTGGGTTATTATTACTCAAGGAGAAACCGCAAGAGGTTTACCAAAGAAACCCCAGGAGCCCAGCTCAGGCACTCTCAGTAAGGGACATGCTAGACGCCAATGAATCAGTACATAATACCATGTGTCTTTAATTTTGAAACTCTCTGTCAAACAGATTCTACTGCATCATGAATGCAAGTTCTGGGTAGAATACTTGAGTCAATAAAACTGCTCATTTTAACTCATGCAATCTTTCAACCCATAAGGGGAGGGAAATAATTGGTTTTATTTTACTGCCATGTGAAACTTACAATTGCTCTGCTCTGTTTTTTCCAATGGAAAAATCTTACAGTGCCACCAAACTCGGCAAGTTTTGAACTACAATGGTCATAAATATGAGAGAACAAATACCTTCTGGTCAGCAATGTACTTCCTTTTTTATTACTTTGCATTTCTTACTACAAAGATTCATGTTCATGACTGTCATATGAGAACTGTTAAGGATCATTAAAGCGAACTTTAGGAACAGAATCTCTACATGATTTTAAAATACTTTTTACATATAAAGGGATACTAAACTTTAGAATGTATTTGGTCAACATGCTTTAAGTTACATGTTCATTGTATATTTAACAGATTTACTGAATTAATGAATAATTTAAGAACATTAATAGCTATATCACCAACAAAGAACTTACTTATTCTTTTTTTAAAGAATTATTTTATATAACTTTATTTATATATTTTAATTTGACCAGAGGAGGACAAAGTGAGAGAGAGAGAGAGAAAGTGCACAAGTAAGTCTCCAGGTCTGGGACTTGACCTGCAGTGGGCCATGTGGGAGTCCAGTGCCCTTAACCACCATGCCACCTGCCAGCCCCACTTACTTATTCTTTTTAACTGACAGAGTAATTGCATATATTTATGGGGTACAGTGTGATTTTCAGTTCAAGAATGGAATGATCAAATCAAAATAATTAGCATGTACCTCATCTCAAACATTGGCTATTATTTTGTGGCAGAACACTCAGAAATGTCTCTTGTAGCAATTTTGAAATATACAATAAACTTTAAACTACAATTACTCTACTGTGTTATAAAATACTGTAACTTATTTATCTAATTTTAATTTTGTATACACAAACCAAATGATTAATTTTCCATTCCCCATGGTTCTCCATTCTGTAACTTATTTATCTAATTTTAATTTTGTATCCACAAACCAAATGATCAATTTTCCATTCCCCCTGGTTCTCCATCTCTCTAAGCTTCTACTAACCACTATTCTACTCTCTAGTTCTATGAGTTCAACATTTTTACTTTCCATGTATAATTTAACATGTAATATTCCTTTTTTTAACTTATTTTGGTTAACACAGTATCCTCCATGTTGCCTTGGATGCCAGGAGTTAATTGTTAATGGTAGAATTACATATATCTATAACTATATAAACATTTTCTTTACACTTCCATCTTTTGTGGGCTAGATTGATTCCATGTCTTAGCTATTGTGAATAAAGTGGAAATAAACATGAGAGTGCAGATAACTGTAAATTATCTGTCAAATAATCTTTACGGTCTATTTTACATAATTTAGTTGTTATAGTTAACAGTTCAGATAATATGTCTCCAGTGGTATAAAAGGGACATAACTTTATGTCTATAAAATATGTCATCCCTGATCAGGTTTAAAGTATGTGATTGAAATTGATAACCTTCAGGCCATAGTGCTACTATTTGTCACTAAATTCGGCCTGTATGGAGTTAAAAAATTATTGTTTTACCTTTTGGGAAAGACGAAGACAAACTGTTTATCCACAAGAGAAACCATTCTAACTGATTTTCCTCCAACTCCCAGACCACCAGGATATGGAAGACGTAACAGGAGGTGATGTATGACAGAGAACACATGATCACACAGTTCACAAAGATGTCTCCTGGTTTAGATGTTAGACCAGGAGAGTGGCCAATGGTAACACCAACCTGCAAGTTCATCTCTTCCACATTATATCCAGTAGAAAACAAGTCTGTGTGTGTGTGAATGCATTTTAAAGATCATGATTATATCAGCCACATCCAACTTCATCAAAGGTGGCTCCCTAATAGTGAGAAGAACATCACTAGATCTTTGTAGGAGAGATGTCGAGTAGAACATAGTACATCAGATGGTTTTCCACCATCACACAGAGAAAAACGTTTAGTGTAAGAAGAGAGAAAGCCAAGATTAGAGTTCCCATATGTACATTCAGATACAGGAAAAAGATAAATAACTGAAAAGAAATGGTTAAAACCCTGGGGGGAGGGGAAACAGAATGAGAGGTTGGTTAGAGAATTCAAGGGAACGAAATGCTTCTGGAACTTAATCATCATGTTTTGATAATAGGGACTTTGATAATTATAAGGTGAATTGTATACATTAGAGTTAGCAACTAGAAAATAATATATTCTAGGACATTCCCAATGGGATAGAGTTGCAGATAGTTCTGTAAATAGAGACTGAAAGGCTGAAGGAGATCCTGCCTAACGGTCAGGTTGCTTGTTTTTGCATCTTGTCTCTCCATCTTTTCTTATGTCTAGAATGTACTGTCATTGATTTCCAGCTACTGAGTTTTAACTGAAAATGTTCAACTGATTTTCTTCAGAAAACCTTTCTGATTCCATCCCAATGAGATAAGCTATCACCTTCATTTTAACTAGAGTAACAGAAATTTTTATTCAACTTTTGGCACTGTTTATACCTATGAAAAATTTCAAGTAACCAAATAGAAATAGGAATAATTTCTCATTGTCCAGTGTATCAGAAACAACCCAATCTTCTTTTAGAATGACCCCAGGCCATCCCAAGGAAACAACCTTAGGGATGCAAATCTTGAAGTTTTTGGAAATTCTGTCATTCATGAATCATCACATACTTTGCCAAGGCTGAAATTTAGGAGCAAAAAAATCATCAAAAGATATATTCTCTTGCTCTAAGAAGCAAAAGGAGGAAATGTGTGGAAGAAATGCCATCGGGAAAAGAAAAGAAATGTGCATATTTTTGAGCAATAGGTATTTTCACATTTCAGTTTCAAACACTCCTGTAGATTCTGTTGCTATGTATATAACTAAGAAAGAAAAAAAATAGAGCTTGAGCTTGGGAATATTTTCCAGAAAAATAACAAATATATACATATGTGTGTGTATGTGTGTATGTATCACATATATATATATATATATATATATTTTAATTTTGCTAAGTAGAGTCACATGGCACTTGGACACATATTGCCTAAAAATCTGATCAGTACAGAATGTAGTGAAAAGCAACTAGACTGATAAAACTGTTTATAGTTCAATTGTTAAGCTCACAGAATAGAACACTAACCCTTTGATTTGAAGAGATTTTTTTAGTAGAGTTGTGGAAATTTAAATAGAGGTAACAGGAAGAGATCTAAATGAGTTTCTGTGAGAATGGCTGAAAGTAGAGGAAGTTGAGGGGTGGTCTCGGTATAATTGAAGAAAGACAAAACCCTATGTCAGCTACACATTTCAAGCTGAGGAATGGTTGAAGGGTTTTCTGAAATAGTAATATTAAGACTGTTGATTCAGTGCCTCTTTAATAGGCACTGCATTCTTTTTTTTTTCTCTAAATAATTATTTTCCTTAAATTTATTTATTCATTTATTTATTTATTTATTTATTTTTGACCAGAGAGAGACTGAGTGAGAGTGAGAGAGAGAGAGAGAGAGAGAGAGAGAGAGAGAGAGAAAGTGAGAAAGCAAGCTGCCACATCCAGGATTTAAACTGTATTTGGCCATGTCAGAATCCCATTCCCTCAACCACCATGCCACCTGCTGGTCCTAATAGGCATTGCTTTCTTGATACTTTCTACAGAACCATAAATATAAGACTTTAATATCAAAACACAGCCTTCTTTAGGATTATAGGAATTTAAAAGTGACAGGGATTACAGATTAATGCGGCCATCATGGTAAACACCACCATGGGGGCCTGCATGGAGGCAAGGTGCTTCTCTGGAAGGAGGAATAAAACCTTGAGTGCCGAGAGAGGCAGCAGGAGGATGCTGGCTGTGAAATATAGCAGCAATGTATCTCTTTTTCTAAACTTGGTATTATTCCTGAAAAAGGAAGATGCAGGCTCCAGGGTTTATGAGAGTCAAGGAGTGACAATAACAGGCCTCTTGGGCCAGACCGTGGTGAGGTGGTTAAGGCAGCGGGATCCCTTGTGCAGACTGCATGATTCAAGTTAATTCCTGAACTCGATGACTTGAAAAGCACGCCAGGCATGTCTGTGTGTATGCCTAACATCTTGAAAGGATAATGGAGGAGAAGGGATTGCTGCAAAACCATCTCCCCTGTGGGGAGATTTCTCACTTTTCCTCTCTCCAATTTCTCTTCAGCAAGCGCATGCACCTTATAGCAAAAAAAAAAAAAAAGTCTTTTAGTATATTAATTTTTTTTACTGCTATGATTATATATTTATATATGCTCACAAACTTAGTGTGTTAAAACAGCATAAATTTATTTCTTCTCTTATGGTTCTCACAGTCAGAAGTCTGAATAGCCTTCACTAGCTGATTATAAAAGAGTGAGCAAGATCCCAATCCTTTCTAGAGATTCCAGAAGACAATTTGTTTTCCCGGCCTTTCTAGTTTCTACAGGTCACCTGAAATCTTTGCCTTTTGAACTGCTGTCTCCAAAGTAGCCTCTCTGTCACCACACTCACTGCTACAGATCTTTCCCGGGACAGAGCTGGGAAAGGTTCTCTGCTTTAAAGGACTCACGTGATTTAATTGCCACCCCTCCCCCCCCCAATAACTTGTGGTTATTTTCCCTTCTAAAGGTCTATATCTTTAATCCATCTGCAAAGTTCCTTTGCCAATGAAAGTAGCATAGTCATAGGTTCAGGATTTTAGGATGCGGTATCTCTAGGGGCCATTACCCTGTCCACACCTTTGCTACAAAAGCTGGGAGAACAGTGTATGTCCCATGTCGTACAATGGAGACTCAGATGTATTGATCTGAACTTTAAGATTTCTTACAAGAATTCCATAATATCCAAATGCTTATATAAGCTAAGAAAAATGGATATTCTATTTTTCAGAATTACAGATACTGTGCAATCCATAATTAATAAAGATGGTTGCCAAATATTAGAGACATTGTAAGAATAAATAGGAGAGTGACATCAGCAAGATAGCACCTTCCCACCAAAACAACAATATCGACAACAACACAACAGCAAATAGACAGTAATATAAAAACAATAGTAATGGGGCCAGCAGGAGGCACGATGGTTAAGGGTGCTGGACTCCCACATAGTTGACTGTGGTTCGAGTTCCAGACCTGGTGGCTTGTTTTCTCACTTTTTTTTTTTTCTTTTTCTTTCCCTCTCTCATTAAGTAAAACTAAATAAATAAATGAATAAAGTAGAAAAAGATAATTCTTTAAATAAAATTTTAAAAAGCAAAACAAACAAACGAAAAACAATAGTATTTTGGAGAGGATGCAGAGGTCCTCTTAAAACCCAGCAAAAATATCATTAAAAAATAAGAAATGGAGAATAAATGCAGAGAAAGAATCGCTGGAGAGGTTGTCACACCTGAGCTACCTGGAGATGACTGGGAACAAAACTAGAGGAGGTTGCCAGCACCAGCCACATGGTGGCTGCCACCCCAGTCCCCAGTGCCCATCTCTACCGAGGACACCAGCTGCTTCCGTGGCTATAGTAACCAACAGTCCGCCCCCTCACAGACCTCCCAAAGAGGCAAGTGATCCCATTCCCTTCTCCCCAATGAAAAGGCACTTCTGTGCCACCCTTGGACAGAAAACAGCACCCTTTCTAAATTTCCGTAAACCCCAATCCTCAATCCACTGTCACTCTGTGTGTGCCAGACCCCAGAGAGTGATACTGGCTGCTCTCTGCTTGCCCGCAGTCCAGACCGTGGCTGAGTTGTTGGGACCCATACTTTACACATAGGAGCCACCCCTGGTAAGGACAGCCCTTCCCCAGACCTTGGAGCCCCCGCTGCTCTTTACGCCCACACTATGGACATCCACTCCAGACTCCACAACGGTCCTGTCGGTGCCCACAGTGCAGACTGGCTCTGCAAACTCACTGAGCACTCGTACCTCGGACAGCACAGCAGAACCATTGTTGCTATGGGCTAGTCCATACTCCTGGTTCCAGGCTGCTATGGTTCTGCAGGAGCCCACACTGCAGATATGGGCTACCACACTGCTGCACACGCACCCGTGCCTCACATACCATTACCAGCGCAGCGGTGTAGTCCCAGTGCCAGTCTCATCTGGACCCTGAATCCTTGTTCATCCGTGTGTACCTGTGCTACAGACCTCGACTTTGGGGTCACTCCACAGATGGTGGGTGCATCACACACTAGTGTCAGGGCAACCATGAGTGCACCTTCGAGCAGAAACAGATCCTCTTAGCCATAGTTTCCCCACTGGGAGAGGGAGAGATTTGAAGGACCACAATAGCCTGTGTTCCTGCTGCAGACACCCACAGCTTTCACTGCTGAAGCCCACCACATTCTCACGGATACTGACCTCAGCTGTCAGCACTGTGCTCCACTCTGCTCTCATCAAAGCCCGCGATGCTGCTTCTCTCCAGCCAGTGCCCTTTCACCACCCATAAGGGAAGGTCTTATGGGATTATACCGTAAAGCCTAGAAGAGGTGAAACGTAGACAGTCACCTGCTGAGTAGCAATAGGAAACAGAAAAAGACAAGGCAAGATAACCATCAAAAAATAAATAAGCGCACACACACACACACACACACACACACACTGATTTTCAGTAACTGACCCAAAGAAACGGAGATCTACAAATTACCTAACAATACAAAATAATTGTCTTTTAAAAGCTCAGAGAATTTCAGGTGAGCGCAAAGAGATAAGTCAATGGCATCAAGAAAATAATAAACAAAAGAGGTTCAACAGAGAAATTAAAACTTCTAAAAAGAGCCTTCTACAAATTCTGAAGCTAAAGAATACAATGAGTGAAGTGAAAAAATGAAATAGAGAATGTCAACAACAGAACTAATCAGGTAAAAAAAAATCTTTAAACTCGAAGAAAAGGATTTTGTTTTGTTTTGTTTTTGTTGTTTGTTGTTGTTGTTTTGTTTTGTTTTAATAAGCTATCAGAGGGGAAAAAGAGACTAAAGTGGAATTTTAAAAAAAAGTCTGTGAGACCCAGCCTCAACAAAGTAAGCATTTGCATTATGGGATTTTAGAAAGGAGACGAAGACAGAGAGAAAGGAACAGAAAACATAGGTAGAGAAATATGACTGAAAGCTTCCCAAATTTGGACAAAAATATAAATATCTAGTGACAGGAAACTCAAATGTCTTCAGCTAGGTTCAATCCAAAGAATGCTACATAGAGTCATAATAGAATCAGGGTACTGAAAATCAAAGACAGAGATAATCCTGAAAGCAGCAAGAAAAAGAGAAAGAAAAACAAAATATTCAGATACAAACAGTCCCCCTTTAGGCAATCAGTGGACTTTTTGGTAGAAATTCTGTAACCCAGGAGACAGTGGGATGATATATCAAAATGTTGAAAGAAAAGATGGGAACTAGCAGTTAGCGTAATGGCTATGTCACTGGACTCCCATGTAGTCGACCGCAGTTCGCGTCCCGAACCCGGTGGCTTAAAACTCACACCAGGCGCGTGTGTGTGCGTGCCCAAGATCCCAAGAGGAGAACGGAGGAGAAGGGATTGCGGCGTGACCATCCCCCCTGGGGGGTGATTTCTCACTTTCTGTCTCTATGTCTCTCTCTGTCTGTCTGGCTAGCGCATGCACCCTATAGCAAAAATCTCTCCAAAAAAAAAAAAAAAAAGGAACAAAAAGAAATTATGTGGTTATTCTGCCAATTAAGAAGACTTGAATTGGAAAAGCTCTCCTTTAGATATGAAGAGATAAAGCCTTTCCCACACAAACAAAACTGAAGGAATCACCCTCAGAATCACCGTATGTGATTGTGAAGAAGTGCTACAGAGAGTCCTTTGAGATGAAATGAAAGGACACTAATTAGCAACATGAAAACATATGAACGTGTAAGACTCACTGGTGAGAGTAAGTTCGTAGCCACACTCAGATACCTCTAATACTGTAGCAGTAGTGAGTATAAAAGTTAAATATTAAAACAATAGCTATGACTATGATTCATTAAGGAATAAGTGATAGATTCTGGAAAAAACAAGAGTGTGGCATGAACAAGGGGAAACCAAAGAAAACACGGATGTGTGTGACCCTGAAGTGAATGCTTAATCTCAGAGATCAAAGACTTAAAGAAAAAGATAGATTAAAATTTAAAAAGAAAGAAAAGACAGATCCCAGCACACTGAAGGAAAGAGATGTCCCCCAAAACCCTTCCTGCGTATTCTTTCAATACATACACACCTGGGTCCACCTTACCACATCCTGGTTGATACCAGCTTTGTCAACTGTTTCCTTAATGCCAAATTGGACTTAGTGCAGCCAATGATGGACAGTCTTTATGCCAAGTGTATCCCTTGTATAACTGACTGTGTAAGGACTGAAACTGAGAAACTGGAGCCAAAGTATCAAATGGCTCTAAGGATTGGCAAAGATCCAAGATTTGAACGATTACCGTGCACACGTAAAGGGACCTGTGCAGATGACTACTTAGTGGAGAGAGTAACTCAGCACAAGTGTACATTGGGGCCACAGTTGACCAAGACCTTAGACAAAGAATCTGAAAATCCCAGCTGTTCCTGTCATGTCCATTTCTAACCACAGACACAACATTGAGCAGATACCAGATGATGATGGAGCCCCTTGGTTCTAATTCTTTAAGGACAACGTTCTTCTGCCTTTCTTCGACCCAATTTTTCTGTTGCCAGTTCTTGAATTATTCTGTTCACCTCTTTGCTGTATTATGAGCTGAGTACAGTTAAATAAACTCACTTTTTAAATGTTGTTTAAAAAAAAAAGAAAAAAAGGAATATATGATACAACAAAAAAGATCACTGGTGACATTAAGAAAAAAAAAACAAGCCTGAGCTGTGAAAGAAAAAGTAAGTGTTGGGTGTTTATACACAATTAAAGTGCTAAGACGGTATATCTTAAATATTCTCACCACACACACACACACACACACACACACACACACAGAATAAATAAATAAGTAAATAAATAAGGAAGTTAAGTAGCAGATATGGTTATCATCTTGAATTAATCATTTCCCTATGTGGACATGAATCAAAAGATCAAATTGAACAATATAAATGTATTTTTTAAAACTTAGTCTCAAAGGTGAAAAGTTAATACAAATGTGCAGAAAATAATAATAGGAGAGTTAAATAGTGAGTAAACAATAGTGTTATAAGGAAAAGCTTGATACTTGAACTTACAGAATCAGTAGTAAATAAAAACAGAAAGCAGAGATTGAAATGCATTGTTTTCAATGCTTTGATAAAGCAAGACTTACTTAACACATTTCTTTTTTTTTTAGATTTGCCACAGGAAGCATGCACTTGCTAGAGAGAGATGGAGACACAGAAAAGGAGAAATTACCCCCCTGCAGACAAGGCCACAATAATCCTTTCTCCATTTTCCTCTCAAGATTTTGGGCATGTCTGCACATGCAACTGGCATGATTTTGAAGCTGTCAGGACTAGGACTTGAACTGTGGGCCGCCAGATGAGAGTCCAGCACCTTAAGCACCACACCACCTGCTGGCCTCTATACTAATGCATTTCTTAAACTTCAGTTTGTTCCATTTCTTTGCCACCTTTCATAAGAAACTTTTCATAAAGTCACACTAGACTATTTTAGTTTGTAAATTAATTTGTTTACATTTAATCACATTTTTACAGTGTACAATATTTCTTTTTCCAGCACGAATACTATGCATATCAGTCAAGTCAGAGATATTATTCTATAATTTATCAGCAAATAGCTTCTTTTTTTGGTCAATTAAGCATACTTTTAATTTTTTCCTTCCCCTTTCCCTTTTCTCCTTTCCATACTAAACTTTTTTCCCACATTTTATCGATTCACGAAATACCTTAAACTAAAAATATGGACAAAACTGTAATCTAGTGATAAGTGCACTGTAATTTTCTTCTTGAACAGGAGAGAAGTTCCCTTTCTGTTGTGCTGGAGTTGTGCCTGTGAAAACAAATAAAATTTCCATAGGAATAGGATCTCCTTCTTTTTCCCAGTGTGTCTCATTAGAAAAGTAGGCTTTTGAGCTGAAGAAAATCAATATGTCTGTAGACATAATTGTATTCCTAAACCTTTTGACCATACATAATTACTATAATTGTTGGAATAAACCTTAGAAATGTTCTGTTCATAGTATCAACTACTTTAGAATAAAGTATCTTGCCAGTGTTTATTTTTCCCCAACCTTATTCAAAAGCAGAATCCATTCCAATTCAACAAAAATAGAAACTCAGCACCACTAGAAAACGGCCCACTTGGAACACTGGCTGTTCTGACTTTGATGAAAGTTGCCTCTCACCAGAGGACACTCACTACTTTACTGAAAGTAAACATTTCTGACAATTTGCTATAGCACTCGCTCTACTGCAAAACGTAAAATTCTTTGCAAAATTGTGACACAGCCATCTTTGGTCATTGTGCTCATCCTCTATAGTATCACTTTTTATTTTTCTCCTATTCTTTACGGGCACTGAAACATAGCCCATATTTGCCACTCTACTTTTCTCTAGAGACTCCTCTCTCTTTTGATTTCCCTCCTGAAGCACTGTCTTCTTTTCAGGCTTTCCTTTCTGCAGTTTTGATGTGATGCTTCCCACAGCGGCTCTGGACTCTTCCTTTTGTCCTGTTGCTGGATGTGAACAGTCGTTTCTGGGGTGCTAACATGCGATTTTCATAAGATGGACTTGGACTTCAGTTGAATTTCTTCCATTTACTACTTAACTTCATAACTTGGTAGGAAACTTTGGGAAACACTCTTGATACACAAGCTTTTCCAAGAGCTCACCTATCAAGTGGAATAATAGTGTTTAACGTGAGATTGCTTGGAAGATTATAAGAAATAATGCATACACAATCATTTGCACAGCATGGTACTCTGACAATCATTAATGCTAATCACCACCAGGATCAACAGTTCTTCGGCTCAAGCCTGATGGCCAGCACACACGTTGGTCTACATCAACCTAATGTCTTCTCCAATCTCACTCAGCAAGTTCAAAGCCAAGCTCAATCATTTCTCCATTCCTAGCTATTTCTCCATTCCTCCTTTCTTCAGTGATATCAGCTCCACTTCAAACACTCTGAATTATGGAGTTGACTCAATTATGACTCAATATATTGAGTCATCAGGAAAGCCATAATGCATTTTTGCATAGAGAACCATGAAGAAATTAAGGCATGATTTTCCCAATGACCTAATACTAAGCCTGGTTAAAAAAAATAAAAATCTGGAGTCATTTTAGAATATTTCTCCTTAAAGATACATCAGGTGCATGTGTGTGTGTGCCCAAGATTCCAGGAGGTGAGTGGAAGAAAAGGTACTGTGGCATGGCCATGCCTATTGGAGCTAATTTCTCACTCTCCCTCTCACTGTCTCTCACTTTCCCTCTCACTATCTCTCACTCTCCCTCTCACTGTCTCTCACTTTCCCTCTCACTGTCTCTCTCTCCAGCAAGTGCACGTGCTCTAAAAACAAACAAATAGAACAAAAACAGAAACAAAAACAAAACTCTTAATAAAAGATGTGTCAGGACATTACTATAATATTGAAGGTCATACCTTCTTAAAGTGTTATATGTTGAGCGACGTTTCTCTATCCTCATTACTACTGCAGTGTCTTAATTCAGGCTGGAGCTGTATCTGGCCATAGAATTGCCCCCTATCGCTATGTATCTAGAGGCCCATTTACACATACCCCACGATAGAGATTTTCCTAACAAGCAAAACTTAAACTCACCCTGTTTTACAGTTTTACTTACAGCAAAATTCCCTAGTCCCTATAATGTGATTTTACTTCTCCTGTGAACTGCTTCAAATGCTAAGGAAGACAATTTACTATATGTTTTTTTCAAAAGAAGAATATAAATTTTTAATGTAGTAAAACATAGACAAATTTTTAAAATTATTTTGAAAAATTAATGTGTCATCCAAAATTTCAATTTTTAGATATGTGGAATTATATGTGATAGGAAAATCTTTTCTTGTCTATGGGAAATTAGAAATATAGTATTGGACATCAGAACAGAGGTCAGGCTAGAGAGAATGTATTTTTCTGCCAAGTAATAAGAATGAAAGTGACAGAAAAATAAACAAAACAATGTACTGTATAAAAGCTGACAATAAATACATTTATTTATTACTTATTATTCACTTAACAGATGATTACTGAGATCCTGTGAGCCTCCAGGAGAGATAGACATGAATAATCCTTACAAAGGCCCTGGCCTCGTGGAGTTCACATTCTTTGAGGAAACCAAATATAATCACATAAACAAATATATGCCTTGTGATGGTAAAAATAATGATAACAGACAAAGTGCAAGGAATCTGTAGTAGATACCTAGTACTACAAGATTTGGACTACCAGGGAACTCTCTTAAATTGCCACTTACGTAAATAACAGAAAATTGAGGAATAGTACTTTATGGATAAAGTTAGAATCAAAATATATCACTTATATTGAGAAAAGAAAGATGATTTTTAAAATAGGAAAATAAACTAAATATAATAAAAAATGTACAAGAGAATAATTCTATAATAGAAAAGAATTACTTTTAAAGATAAATCATTGTTCTATATTTGCAGTACAAGAGACGACCCCAAAGAAGCTATTAATACAAATGCATTATTAATAGATATTTTAATCTTGATCTTATGGCAACAGAGCATACAATGTTATTGCTGACAAATTAGTATTTTAGAAAAATTTTTCACAGGTGACCATTTATTATAGAAAAGAATGGTTGTAAACAAAGAAATTATGATTGGAATATATGATTATAAATTTCCAAAACTTAGATTTATGTCTTCCCATTGTTTATGTTTTCATAAGTCATTCTGATAGCAAATATTTACCATGACTCAGCTATGGGTGAATAATCGTGTTTGGCATTGTGGATAGACTTTGACTTACAAGTTAGAGCACTGTCCTCTATGGTTAAGTTGTGGATGACAGACTGATTCCTATTCTGTCCTGGGAAAAACATTTCTGAAACTGGCATTCTAATTATTATCAGAAAGCATCTGGCCTTGTCAGAGCTTCAAGTGCTAATTTGACATGACATTTTACCAGAGAAGTTATATAAGAAACAAGGGTTTCACCTTTGTCACTTACCTCAGTCAAGTGAACCTAGAAGGGGTAGTTTATAAAGACGTAGAGTCATCCTTTCAAGTTTTGAAAGACCAATGACCTGATAAATTGGACTATCAGTCATCTTCTTGGCACACACAGCAGTAATTATAATACTTTAGAATGTATATACGTGAATTTAAACTATTTTGAATTTTGCCTGTTCTGACAAGGCCATTTTGTCATCTTCTAAGATCTATAAAGCAATGGTAGTAAAGCATCCATGAGCTTAACGTCATTTTTGAGACATGACTTCAATTTTTTGTTCTCTTTTTTTAAGAGAGAGATTTTTACCATAGGTGCATGCGCTCACCAGAGACACAGAGAGAAAGTGAGAAATCACCCCCAAGGCAGATGGCCATGTGGCCATCCCTTTTCCTCCATTCTCCTCTTGAGATTTTGGGTATGCACTCATACATGCCCAGCTTGAATTTTAAGCCACTGGGTCTGGGAGTCAAACCACGTGGGACTCTAGCAATGTAACCATTATGCCATCTGCTGGTACTTGTGTAAAATTAATCTTAAGAATTTAGATAATACTATTGCTTTTCTTTCTAATTTGGTCTAGAGGTATTTGTCTAAACATAACTAGAAACTCTTATCTTGTCCTGATGTGGCTTCAGTGTGGTGGTTGATAGGGTTTGAATAATGACCCCCTCCCCAGAGGGCCACATTCTGGAAGCTTGGTCTTCAGTTAAGTGGTTTTGGGAGGTAGCAAAATCTTTAAAACATAGAGCTTAATTGGGTGACAACATGAAATTGGTTGGGAGAGCAGTAGTGACAAAGAGCGAGTGGAAAAGTCTACTCACTCTCTCTCGCTCCCCCTCTGCTCCTTTCAGGTACTTGTCTTCCTCTCTGCTTCTGTTGACTGCTTTGTGATGCGGGGTCCAGGTCACCATGATATTGGGGTGTGAAAGCAAAGTGAGATTTACCAAAGGAGAGGAAGCCCCATATAGGGAGTGGTCCTGAAACTGTATAGCCAAGTGGGGCTCTAGTCAGGGGTTTTATGCTAGCTAGGAGAAACTTGTGTACTTTTGTCCCCACGGGGGTCTCATGCTAGTTATATTGTGTTGCGCATTTGGGAAGCTGTACGCTAGAGAACTTCTGGTAAATGACTACCCAACTCTGAGCACTTCAAGTCCCAGAGCCAATTAGCTAGAAGTCAATGATAGCTTGAGTCTTTGACTGAGAGCCTGAGGCCTAAGAACCATTACCTAGGTCATGGGGATATTAGTGACACATTTTTGCATAGAATAATGAGTCATGTCATGACTATTTCAATGATCCAAGAGGTTCTGGAATATAGTGGGGACATGGAAGAAGCCAAAACTGCTTTCGGTCCTGCTGCCTAGGTAGGCCATTGAGTCATTGCTGCAAGCTGCAAGCCCTTTGTTATGAGCAAGCAGTTTCCTGGGAATGCTTGTTACTGCTCCTCCAGCTGTGGGCCTTTTGACCCGGATACTTGCTTCTTAGGGCTATATCGCCTATCTCACTTGTTCTTGCACTTTTTAGCCAATAAAATTATGAACTAAATAAAACTCTATTCCTTATAAATCACTCTGTCAATCATTCCTCTTTAGCAGCATGGTAAGGGACTAACACAGTGGGCTCGGCACCAGCAGGCACAGGACCCATGAAGTCACTCTGTGACTGAGAGGCAGTCACTGGCAGGTCTGCTCGGTCCACGTGGGGCGGGAGTCAGTGAGGTGACTCAAGTGGTTTGCACGTCGCTGACCCATAGGGCCCTAGTCCTTGGTAGGAGTTGTATAAAGACAGATATCTGGATCAACCCATTGAGAAACTGGGGTCAAGAGAACTGCAAACTGTCTCAAAGGTGGTTAAGCCTTCCCTCCTGTATTAATAAGAAGTTCAAAACAGATGGTGAGGCAACAGTGGATTCCTAACCTAGGAATCCACTCCAATATGTATCAAGAAAGCTCATTTGTACATTTTATGTGGGTGCACTCTTTATATATTGATTTTTTTTAGTTTTCATAGGACACATGTACTCATAGGAGAAAGAAAAATAATACGACCCCCGAGGAGGTTGGCTATGCCACAATCTCTTCTCCTCCATTTTTCCCTTTTGGATTTCCTGGTGCAGACTGTTGGCAAAAGGAAAGCAAATCTATCAAATGACCTATGTGTTTGGTAGTCAGTCTCAATATCAGTAGTTGGTGATCACTCAAGATCAGTGAGTTCTCAGAAACAGAGAGAGTCTTGTGACCAGCAGATGGTGTAACAGTTACATTAGGAGAGAGATTTGTTGTTGTTGTTACAGGGCACTTGCGCTTGCCAGAAAGACAGAGATAGACAGAAAGGAAGAAATGAATCCCCTCCCTCCCCCGGGGGGATGGCCACAATCCCTTCTCTTTCATTCTTTTCAGGATGAAGATTCTCAGGATTTGGAGCATGCATGCACATGTGCCTGGTGTGAGTTTCAAGTCTCTGGGTCCAGGACTTGACCCATGGTCAGCCACTTGGGAGACCAGTAACATGACCATTATGCCATCAGCTGGTCCCAGGATTAAGAGGTTATTGTTCAAAGTATATATCAATCACCTTGTTTATCATTTGAAATCTAAGGCACACCATTTTTTCCTTTCTTCAAGTACTTTTGCAGTTACTTATTACCAAAGAATGGATTTTTTTCCCTCCTCTACACATTTGTTGCTTTGGGTTTTTGCTGTAATTGAAGGGATGGTAATGTTATATTTTGTTGCTTTCTAGTGCTAGCCACATGGTACAATGAAGAATATTTTTGCTCTATTTTTCTTTCTTTCTTTTTTTTTTTTTTGGCTAAGAGGATCTTCCAAATTTTCTTTCCAGTTTGTAAATAGATTTGTGCATAAACCTACAGTGTGTTATCTTTCCTCTGTAAAATGTTACTTATGTTTGACTGCCACTGTTCAAAGACTTTTGGCTTTAGATGTTTTCCTTCCAATTTCTTAAGGGTTATCATCTCCTTTCCAGGTCCTGGCAAAATGGTGTGTTTTTTGATAAGCAATGCTGAGCATACCCAGAGCCCAGGTTTCCCAGCTTCTCTGCCTCAGATGAATGTGGAGTCTTGTCTAAGTATAATTACCCACTCCAAAGAGGCCTTGTTTTTACCAGAAACACAGCTCAGCAGGAACGGAGCAGTTCTCAAAATGTAACATGTGATTTATCATGTATTATTTAAATAAATACCAAGAAGTTTCCCCTGAGGGTAAATATTAAGATCTCATGCAAATTGCTCTCTAATCCTGAACAATGTACCTCACCCTAACAACAGTACTGGGCCACTTATTAAACAACATCTGCTGATTTACACACAAGGGTCTTTGACGCTTGCATTCACCAATTCTTTTTTTTTTTTTACTATTTTTTTCTTTTTCACTTTTTTTTTTTCTTTTTCTCTATGTAGACTTCTAAGCCTTGAATATCTTAGAATTTTCTTGTTCTTTTGTGCCATCACCAACACAAATACTGGTGTGTTTTATATGTTCAATTCCCAGACCACATGTATCTATTCCCAAAGAGTGTACTCAGTGAGATGCACCAGAAAATAGCACTAAGCGATCCATGTTGATCATGGTATTGTCATTATTAGGTTCAAACACTTGAGGACTAAGAAACACCTTTGAAATGAGCACGGTACTGGTTAGTTCTGTACCAGTATAATTCTACGGGGCGATAAGTCCTGGGACAAATAAAACTTCAGTTGTTCTATGCATTTTCCACCAGCCAGTAGAGGCTGCTCACTACTTCCAGCCTCAGACGTCTGTTCTTTTCAGGAGCAAATCCGGGATCTGAGTCCCATTGCTGCAGACACTGATTTTTAAAAGTATTCTGAGACTGTGCAAAAGAAACAAAAGCAATACAAAATACAACTCCCACTCTATGTTTCTATATTTCTCTTTTATTCCTCTGAGAATTGCATTTGCAGAATTTGCTGGCGGGATGCCAGCCCTATCCTAAGGCATTTTAAAATGCTCTTGACAGTGCTGTTCATTCATTATGTGAATACAAAAACAGTGAGCAAGAGAAGCCTGAAACTTAGCTCACCGATAATTACTTCTTTATTTTCCTGAATGTTTCTTTGCAAGCACAGCCAAATTTAACATCCTGCTTTCTCTTTAGCCAGTTAAAATCTAACTGTTTTCTCAAGAGTATTTTTTAGCTGAACAAAGTTTCTTTCCTCTCTAAGGAGTGGATGCACTCACTCACTGGAGACAGAGAAAAAGACAAAGAGGGCAAGTGAAAATTCACCCCACCTCCTGGGGGAATGACCATGCAATCCCTTCTCCTCCATTCTCCTCTTGGGATTTTGGGCATGCCCTGTGATTCTCAAGTTGCCAGGTCTGGGAACTGAACCACGGAGTCAGTCATGTGGAATCCAGCCCCTTAACCAACATTCCACCTGGCCGGTCCAAGAACCCATGTAATGAAGCTACCATTTCAGCCTCATTCTTATAGCACTGCAAGGTATGAATATTTAATCTCAATATTTAAATGATGATTTTTGACTGTGTTTATGAAATAAATATTCCCATTAGGAACCTATAATGTTCTATTAATTGATGAATCGTTATAGAAAATTTTAAGGCAGACTTCATTAATCAATTAAATTTCCTTACCAAGTTTTGGTATTGTATTTAAACTGTTTTCAATTACCTTTTCTGTTTTACATTCATATAGCTTCATCAGGATACTACAAATTTTCAAATTAATGTTGCTTCTTCTATTGGTTTTGTTTAACATCAAATGCTGACAATTTCATATTTGTTGTTGTGGGTTTGCTCTTCTATATATCACTCTTTGATCAAGGCTAATTGTCTGCAGAAAAACGTTTGAGAATTTCAGGATATATGCTAGTTTTTTTGCCTTGACTAATAAGCATTATATTCATGCTGGGGAAAAACATTTTGTACTCAATTAAGAAGTATAATGATTAAATCTATATTTTAAAAAAATGTAAGAAATAAACAACAAAGCATTCTTGGGGCAGCAGGTAGTAAGATAATTAAGGTGCTGGACTCCTACATGGTTGACCTCAGTTTGAGTGCTAAACTTGGTGACTTGAAAATCATGCCAGGTGCATGTGCACGCATGGCCAAAAATCCTGAGAGGAGAATGGAAGAGAAGGGATTGCAGTATTGCCATTGCTTCTGGGGGTGGGGGGATGATTTCTCATTTTACTTTTCTCTCTTTCTGGCTAGCCCTCACAAACCATGGTATAAACAAACAAACAAAACAAAAAAGTTTAAAAAAATTCTCTCTCGGGACCAGCAGTTAGCATAATGGCTATGTCGCTGGACTCCCACATAGTCGCCTGCGGTTCGCGTCCCGGGCCTGGTGGCTTAAAACTCACGCTGGGCACGTGTGCGTGCGTGCCCAAGATCCTGAGAGGAGAATGGAGAAGGGATTGTGGTGTGGCCATCACCACTGCAGGGTGATTTCTTGCTTTCTGTCTCTCTGTCTCTCTCTGTCTGTCTGGCGAGCGCATACACCCTATAGCAAAAACCTCTAAAAAAAAAAATTCTCATGTTTGAATAATACTCTTTTAAAACCAGTGTTATTTCAAATGTTTTCATTTGTATATTTATTCCTTTTTTTTGCAGCCATCTTGTTTTCTCAGCTAACTAACCACCAGCCCCTTTAGCATTACCATACATCATGTATGATCTGCTGATGTTTAAAGAAAGTATTCTACCTCTATCTTATTCTGTAGCATTCATACATCCTTTTGATACTTTTCAAGCAAAGTGATCTTCCTCTATCAATGCTACTGCTGTGGTTACTAATGGTTATTATGTATATTTAACATTGTTAAATTGTAGTAACATTGTTCTAGTTCAGTAACAATGTTATTTCTCATTTTGTAGTCTAGTTGTACTCAAAATGAGTTAGATGAATGATGAGAGTTATTATTTCTTACCTATTGCATAAAAACTATTTTAATTCCTAGAGGATTTATCATGTAATAAAAACTTAGAATTATTAAGTTTACTTCTTTTAGTAACCCTCTAATCTTCAGTATATTTGTGATTATTATGTATATATTTTGAAGTAAGAGGTGTGTCTTAAGAAACATATTTTTTTTTTGGATTTGCTATAGATGCTATCTTTAAGACTTTTAAATATATGTGAGAAAGCTACTTACCAATTTTCACTCAAAATGTTCTCAGATAGCAATGAATTAACATATCCTAAATTTTCTCAGGATATGCTTAGAAAGCATTGTCTCAAAGCCAAAGGGCTTTCAGGATTGGCACTGTGATATTTTTTTCTTAGGAAAAATGGAATGAAACATGTCTCTATTTTTCTGAACACAAGCTGCTCCAAAGATCTCTGTAGATGTCAACCCTGGAGACAATTTGTACAAGTGTCAGTAAGGTGGAGTAAATGAAAATCTATCCTGCTTGGTGGCATTAAGATGGAGTAAAAGAAAGTCTATGCTTCCCGGTAACATTCTTATAATATCTTTGTTCTGACCAGAAATAATCACACTTGCTATTTTAATATTTCTATTTTTAATAGGGAAAAAATGTTTCTCCGTGACTTAAAGTATGCTCTAGTTATAAACCATCACTGTCCATAATTTGTGCCCCAGCAGAAGTCATTAAAAATAGAATACTTATTTCCTTTGTAGCTGTCAACATATTTAGCTTTTCTGGGCAGGAGAGGAAGTATCTCAGCATCTTAATTCAATTTTAAGCCTATGAGAAGAACTTAGTGCTACTAATTCTACAACTTTTAGAGTTCTTTTCTACCTAGTCAGTCTCTTATTTCTTCCATTCTGTTACAGATAAACATTTTTAAATAATTATTTAATTAATTATCATTAGTATTCTTCCATTTGATTATTGAGAGAGAGAGAGAAGTGGAGAGTGAGAAAGCAAGCTGTCAGATCCAGGACACGAACTGTGGCCAGTCATGTGGGAGTCCAGAGCTTTAACCACCATGCCACCCCCCCTCCAGCCCCACAGATAAACTTTTTAATATAAAGTTCTCCTGGTGCAAACAACTCTGTAGTTTCACTCTCCTGATGGTACCTTTATTAACACAATAGACTATTGTCATTTATTGGAAATAAAAACTAGAATTGATAACAATGTTCAATAGCATATATTCAATACCATGGTCCGTAGTATTTGTATATGGCTGCTAGTAATTCCTCCCATCCCAGAATGCACATGACCTACCTCACATAATGAATGAGCCTATGTTATCTTTTCCTTAATGTTGGGCCAGTTGTGACTGACTTTGATGACAAGAATGTGGCAAGAGATACGCAGTTGCACAACAAGCAGTAATGCTTCGTGGAAGTCAGGCTAGGCCACAGAAGGCATGAGGATCATCTAGAAAGAGGCACTGGAAAGCGAAAGACCACCTCCATTGAACCTTGCAGCTGAGTGGAGTTATGCAAATGATCCCAAGTGAGACCCGTAGAAAAACTTCACAAGAGAGTCATAGAAAACTTAAAGAATTATGATAAACTATAAGACATTGAATTGGTTTGTTAAGCAAAAACAAGTGGTTAAAATAGTACTGTAGAGAGATTAGTGGATGGCGTAATGGTTATGTCACTGGACTTCCACATGGTCGACCACAGTTTGAGTCTCAGACCCTGTGGCTTAACATTCTTGCTGGGAGCATGTGCGTGCATGCCAAAAATCCCAAGAAGAAAATGGGGAAAGGATTGTGGCATGACCAACCCTCCTAGAGGGTGATTTCTTGCTTTCTATCTCTGTCTCTCTGATGAGTGCATGCACTCTAAAGCAAAAATCTTCCCCCCACAAAAAAAATTGTACCTTAGAAATATGATTAAATTTCTATCTTCATAGATCCACTCAGCAGAGTTAGCCAAGTTTCTCATGGTGCGTGCATTCACTTTTATCTGTTTTTTATCAAGAAACAGTGGTCTGAGGCAACAACTGTTGAAACGTTCTTAGGTAAACACTTTGAATCCTATTATCATTCCTTTACGCACTAATTGCATCAATAATTAGTTAACATGTATTGTCAGTTTCTTGTAGACATGGCAGGTGGCACACCAGTGTGGTAGTTGCAGAATTTAACGAGGTACACAGACAAGTTGGATAGGGATAAATAAAGAGACCTCAGCAAGTGTGCCCCACCGTGACAGTGAACTCTTGACCAGGTCAGGCACCCATTGGTAGTAACAAAGGTAGTAAAACAGGATGTCTCAGTTTGTGAATGGAATGATGCCTTGACTATGGAACTTTGTTTTCTAGGTTTGGTGGTTTTTCTTTGTATTTTTTGTTTGTTTGTTTTCTCCCCCAGGGGGGAAATGTGCTCTTACTTGAGAGAGACAAAGGGAAATGAGAAATTACCCCTCAAAGGTTGGACATGCCACAATCCTTTCTCCCCCATTCCCATCTAGCATTAGGCATGCGCTCACAAATGCCAGGTGAGATCCTCAAGCTGTCAGGTCCAGGACTGGAACCTCAGTCAGCCATGTGGGATGCAGTGCCTTAACCTCCATTCCACCTACTGGCTTAATTTTTGTTGTTTTCTGGCTCAGTTTTTGCTGTTTCAGTCACCCAGCTTGTGTTATTTTGTTGTAACAGTTCTAGGAATCTAATGCAAAGGTCAATCTGTCTGTGCAATACAAGCGAGAGCAATTACAACTCCATTTCCCCAAATCCACATACACATTACATATAAGAAGGCAAGTAACAGCAAAAGCAATACAAATTGAATTTTCTTCCTTTGATGTAATCCGTATGGCCATTCCTCCAGACGGTTGATATCTAAAAATCTTTCCACAAAGACCATGGCTCTACACACACATCCTGTGTTTCTGAGAAATACTAACATTTGAAATGTTGGGAAGCTCTCAGAAACAAGAGATTCTTTAATCAAGGATATTAAAAAGAAAGATATCTGGATCAACCCATTGAGAAACTGGGGTCAAGAGAACTGCAAACTGTCTCAAAGGTGGTTAAGCCTTCCCTCCTGTATTAATAAGAAGTTCAAAACAGATGGTGAGGCAACAGTGGATTCCTAACCTAGGAATCCACTCCAATATGTATCAAGAAAGCCCAATTTTATGTTTTATGTGGGTTCACTCTTTATTTATATTTTGCTATTTTAGTTTGCATAGAGCATGTGTGCTCACTGGGGAGAGAGAAAGTAAACTCCCCCACCCTCCAGGGAGGATGGCCATGCCACAATCCCTTCTCCATTTTGCCTTTCAGGATTTCCTGGTGCAGCCTGATGGAAAAGGAAGCAAATATATGAAATGACCTATGTGTTGGGGAGTCAATCTCAGCAATGAAAGTTTGTGATCACTCAGGATTAGCGAGTTCTAAGAAATAGAGGGAGTCTTGGGACCAGCAGAATCACACGTTTACATCATTGGACTTTCATGTAGTTTACCGCAGTTTGAGTCAGAACTGCAGTTTAAAACTCACACCTAGTGCATGTGTGTGTGCCCAAAATCCCAAAAGGACAATGGAGGGGAAGGAACTGTGGTATGACCATCACCAGAAGGTGATTTCTCGCTTTTTGTCTCTCTGTCTCTCTGGAGAGCACATGCGCCCTACAGCAAAAATCCTTATATAAAACAAAAACAAGAAGAGAAAGAAAAAAACAGAGGAACTTTTCAAGAATCTAGATTGGCAAATAGAGAAATGAGAATTGAAAAGGCCAGTTGAGCTCCCAGACTAAGTTATCCCTTCTAGCTTTGTATTAATGAATTTTACATAGCACTCTCAGATTAAAGGTGAGAGACATATGTTTTTTATTTTTATTTTTATTTTTTATTTTTGGAATCTTAGTGAAGTAGTTTTTTTTTTTTTTATTATCATAATCTTCTTTATATTACATTGGATTACATATAACTTTACATTGACTTCCATTGCTTTTTCAAAAGGGAATGCCATGCATGTCAGTCAATACAGAGGCATCGATCTCCCCACTTTATCATTCAAAGTCTTTTCCATGCATTTCCCAATAATTATTATTATTATAATTTTTTAAAACAGTCAATCACTATTTCTCATTTTGCTTGTTAAAAGACTTCACCCATCATGAAATACTTCCCAGACCAGTCCAGTTGAGAATACTATACACGTCATCTTCAACAGATAATAAACCATATCTGTTTCTCACTAACATCCCCTCTATTGTTCACTTGCTATCTTTCTCTATCCTCTTCTCTCTTTTTTTTTTATAGTTTATTTTTTATTATAATTTTTTTTTCCCATCGCAACACTCAAATGAATTTTCCATCCAATATATACTGTGCGTTGGCTCAATCAAGCACGTCAACATATATGTTCTCAGCAAATAATTTCCCAATTCTTGTGTCCTGCATACCTTGCCTTTTGTTTTACCATCCTAGATTCCCCATCCCCCTCCCTCTGTTATGACCCATCCTCCTCCCACATTGTCCCTGATTAAGCATAACTACCTCTTCTAGATTTCAAGCTCTAGGAAGGCAGAATTTTCTGTTTAGTTTACTGAAGAGAAATCAAAGTCAGACTTGCGGTACTGAAATAATAATGAAAAGAAAGAAATGAAGAATGAAGTTTTAGTGATTAATCTGTATCTGTCTGATTCATATGAATAGATGAAGACTAATCCCAAAAAGGAAGCACATCATAAAAAGGAGACTATTCCTAAGAAGGATTTTTTTGTTTGTTTGTTTGTGCAAAAGGGCATATGCATTTGCCAGAGAGAGACAGGGAGACAGAGTGAGATAGGAGAAAGCACCTCCCAAGGGGAAGGGTCACACTACAATCCCTTCTCCTCTCTCTCTCCCTCCTTTTGGGATTTTGAGAACGTGAGCACACACTGCTGGCATGTTTCTCAAGCTACCTTTGTCTGGTATTCGACTGCCTTGTCTCACTCTCCCATTACAATATCCCTGCTATATACAGTTGTCTTCCAGAAGAGTTACTGAAAAAGTGATACATACAAGTAAAGGGAGAGAGGCCACAAGTTCCAACCATCAGCTCATAAAGTTTTTGGTAATAGGGAGCATAAACTCCACTCAGGGTTGGATAAGGAAGGGTCTCCGGCAGATCCACAAGTGTAGGTGAGTCTCCAAGGAATGCAGTTTCAGGAAAGCAGTTCTGGTACACAGGGATAATTATCAGCTGATGCGGCACAGCAGTCATCTTGTAGTTACCAGGTATGGTGGTGTGGGGGTCTGCAGTGTGAGTTGTCCTTGGGTATCTGGCTTCCTTAAAAATGGCAGAGTAGTTCTTGTTTTCCCCTGAGGTAATGCAGGGCTGGTAACTATCATCTTCTTAAGTTGCAAGTTCTTCAACCTTGTTTTCGGCCTCCGGGCCATCCCGGGCCAGAGAGGCAGGGAGGGGCAGGGAGGCCCCCCGGCCACGTGGCGCGCCCCCCGGAGTGGGGGGGCGCCGGCCAGGCCGTTCCCGGAGCGCGGCTTCGCTGGGGGGGGGCGTGAGCCCCCCCGGCCGCGTGTGAGAGACATATGTTGAATATGTCCTGTGTTTCTCAGCTAGATCTGTAGAAAAAACTAGCAATAAAGTTTTCTTTAATATAAATACTGCATTTGCTACTCAGTGGGCCAGTGACTTGGGCGAGCATTTGTAGAAAAGCTTCTAGCAGCAGCTTGGTACAGAAGTAAGGCACGGCGGTGTCTACACAGTGAGTGTTCTCACTATTTCCTTGACTACACTGTTTAAGGAAAGAAAACCACCATCCGTATTTTCAGGATTTACATTAGCGGAATCCCCCTTCCACCCCACACACAGTAAATTTGTACTTTAAATTGAAAGAGAAAAAAATAGACTTATAGTACCAATTTTTACCAAGAATTAGGAGAAAATGGAACTTTCCTACATTTGTGATCAGACTGCAAATTGATATAACTACATTAGAAAAATAGTTTGGTATTCTCTATACAGCGTGTTTATATGCATTTTCCAGAGCTCAACTCTTTTACTACTGAATACTCCATCTCAGGATGGAGACTCGGGGGATAAGAGAGTGTGGCATGACCAGCTCCCATTGCAGGGTGCTGTCTCCTTCTCTCTGTGAGAGACAGAGAACTCTGTCTCTAGAGCTCTCTATCTCTCTGATTCTGTCTGCGGAACTACACTCACCCTCTGGCAATTAAAATTTTTACATTAATAAAAATAAGTGTAGGCATTGTTTACACGCTTTTATTTGTAAAAGTACATTTTAAAATCACCAATCCTAAGGAATACAAAGAGAATTGCTGAAGAACTGAGCCACAGGGCAGTATCAGGATCCAGTATTGTCCTTCAAGTCAGGCAGTGGGTTCAACCATTAAAAGGTACACCATCCGGGGCTAGCCAGCTTGCATCTTGTTTAAGGCAGCTGGATCCGAATGGCTGACTTGGCAGTTTGAGCCCTAGACTGCAGGCTTCATGTTGAGCATGTGTGTGTGCATGCCCAAAATCCCGAGAGGAGAATGGAGAAGGGACTGTGGCATGACCATCTCCCCTGTGAGGTGGCTTCTCACTTTTCCTCTCTCACTAGCTTTCTGTTTCTCACAGTGAGTGCATGCTGTCTATACCAAACAAAAGTTTTTCACAATCTGGGTCAGCAGATGGCATAATGGTTATGTCACTGAAATCCCATGTAATTAAACATAGTTCAAGTCCTGGACCTGGCAGCTTAAACACACCTTGGACGCGTGTGCGTGCATGCCCAAAATCCTGAGAGGAGAATGGAGGCAAAGGGATTGTGGTATATCCATTCACCCTAGGGGATGATCTCATGCTTTCTCTCTTTCAGTCTCTGTCTCTCCAGAGAGCACACACACCCTATAGCAAAAATCTCTCTCTAAAAAATAAATAAATAAAATTTAAAAATTAAAAAAACATTCAGAATCTGTAGGACTTATATTTTATCAAGATCTTTCAATATTTATAAAATGGTGCAGGTAAACAGAGGAATAAGTTACCTAAGTGGCATGGATATATGCTGATGTCTTAACAAGTCAACTAGTCAAGGGGCTAACCCAGCTTCCACTCATAATGAGTTAATAATTAATACTTCTTAATTTAAAAAAATGCTCATTATGATGCTGACGAGTTGCACGTGATTATCCAGCATCACCAAAGCTCCATAGATCTGTCATCTCAAAATGACAGGCAGGGCTCAGTATGGCCAACAAGGCACTCTATTTCCAAGATTTTGACTTGTGATTAATCCAATTATCTTCTCTGCTATAAGGAGAAAAGATTATATTGGATGGTTTTGTTTCCTGCAGCAAAGTAATTTTCTGCATGACCAGCAATAATGTAATGTGGGAGATTTTAATAAGAGGCAATTATTTTCAAAATTAAACCTTAAACAGAATGCAGATTGTAATAATATGGCAGAGATGTGCACAAAATTATGAGTCACTTTAAAAACTGTTAACCCTGCAGTCTGCTCTTGTACAGAACCGTGCAATAAAGGAAACATAACTGCGACAGAAAAGATTTCCAAATCTCCTAGAAACACTTATACAGCACTGAAACTGACAAGGTAATACTCCCTTTGTATTGCATCTCATAATTTAATATGCTACATTGCTTTCGTCTTTGAAACTAATAGTCTTTTTTGTTGAGACAAGGAAACATTAATGAAAAGGACACATGATAATGTTTTTCTAACCAAAGAGAAAATGTTAATGCTTGAGCTTAGGAAATAATCAATGGTAGAAGGAAAATTTGCAAATTTAAGTCATTGAGTGTGCTACAGGAAACCCCATCTCTAGCTTCACTGCCAAGGCATGTAAATTGAGAGGTTTAGTGGTGACTTTTGCACAAGGGTTCCCCTCTTTTATTTCCATATGTCCTACTCTGAAAACTATTACCACGTATGCACATCTTTGGCTAGTTAATCATCTACTGAAACTAAATTTTATATCTGAGGTTATGGGAGATGAGATTTTTGAAAACAGTATGGAGTAACACCTAGAAAGAGTTGAGAGAGGAGGAACACAAAACATACTTGGCCTAGGAGGAGACTATCAGTTTACTTATGAACTATTTCCTGTGAGTTTCAGGGTTGTCTAGATTATTCGTTTGTTGTTCTAGCCCCCGATTCCTTTCTTACCTCTATTGTCTTCAAATAGTTCTTCCATACAGTTAAAGTAAACTAAAATAAAATGTCATATTTTTTTTTCTGAGAGATTTTTGCTATAGGGCATGTGCGCTTGCCAGACAGAGACAAAGAGACAGAAAATGATAAGTCGCTCTCCGCTGGGGGTGGAAGGGGGTGGCCACATCCCAATCCTTTCTCATCTATTCTCCTCTAGGGCTTTTGAGCATGCACACACACATGCCCGGCTTGAGGTTCAAGCTGCTGAATTCAGGATTCGAACTGCAGTCAGCCACATGGGAGTACAGTGAGTGCCTCAACCACCATCCACCTGCTGTCTTCTAAAATGTTATTTTAAATTTCTGCATTTTTAACCTGGGCATATACGCAGGACATCCATTATAAAAGCCCCTTAAATAATTTCCTAAATGAATAATCTCGTAAATAGTTGTAAAAAGTTAATACTTGGGGCCAGTAGGCGGTATAGTGGCTGAGGGTCTGGAATCCCACATGGCAAACTGCAGCTCAAGTCCCAGATCTCATGGCTTGAAAATCATGCTGGTCATGTGTGTGTGTGTGTGTGTGTGCCCAAAATCTCAAGAGGAGAATAGAGAAAAAGGAATTGCAGCATGACCACCCCTTGAGGGGTTGATTTCTCACTTTGCCTCTCCCTATCTCTCTCCAGCAAGCACACATACTCTATGGAAAAAAAGAAAAGTTAACACTCACTGAATTCTCATGATGTGGTGGGTCTGCTGCTATTTTATATGCAAAGCCACAGTAGTCTGTTCTGAGCAATCTATTTGAAATTGCTACCACTGTACTCCAAATTCTCCTTCCTGAGCTCTTTCATTCACAGCCTCATTGATACTTCTCATTTGCTCTTGAATTAGAAATGTCTAACAGATCCACAAAGATTTATCTTAATAATAAGTGAATATCACTCTTCATATAGACTAGCGAACTCTTCACTACCAATCATTTCATTTTAATTTTAATTTCTAGTTCCTATTATTGCTCATTTAGAAGATAAAAAAAGGGGGGTTTTGAAGAACCATGGTTTCTAAACACAGCAATCATATTTGTGTTTTACATTAATCTCTCCATCACTGACATGAACAAAGTTACAATTAACACTAAAAGAGAATCACTCAAATACTGCTTGGTAATTAACTTCATTCTATAAACTGTTGAGGAGCAGTTCAGTTTATACAGATCAAAACCACAGCAGTCATCTACTTTCTTCATCCCTTGATAATTTTTTTTTTATTCTATAGAACAATCACACAAGGAAGTGAAGATCTGTGTTCCAAATCAAAACACTCAACACAGAGGTTTAACATCTAGTCCCAGGACATCAGCAAGCTTTGGATTTGGAGAGCTATTTTATTTTGCATGGAAGCTTTGCTTCCCTGGTGTTTGAAAGAGAATTTTTATACAAGTCAGCCCTGAGGAAGAAAGAAAAACGAAAAGCAAAATGAAATCAGAGAAGAACATGGACATGAAGAAAAAGAAAGAGCTGGGGAAGAGAGAGAGGGAACAGGAAAGAAATTACTTAGAAATGCTCCCTCTATTGGTTTTAGGGTCTGGAGAGAAGTTGAGCCTAATGATGAAGAACTGAATTCATGTAGGCTATGTAAGACTCTTGTGTGCAGCTTAGTTAAAATATAAAAATATAGAGCTTAGAGTATGTTATATGTTGATAAGTGCTATGCAATAAACGTTTCTTTGCAAATGAATATGCAGAGATTAGCTGAGGACATTTGCTACTTGTTTTTAATAGTCAAAAAATATGTGAGCTCATCAGAGACTCACCAGAGAAAGACAGACAGAGATAGAGAGAGAGAAAGCACCCCCTAGTGGGGGATGGTCACGCTGGATTTCCTTCTCCATTTCTCCACCCTGTCAGTATATTGGATACTCACACTCATATGTGTGACTTGTTTTTTAAGCCACCAGGGCTGGGATTCAAGTTGCGATCAACCATGCGGGATCTGACTCCCTTAACCAGTAGGCTATGGAAAAATCCAAGGTTTGTTATTTTAATTTAGGTTAAGCATGATTATTCCTGAACAAATTTTCCAGTTTTTGCCAATCATTTATTTTTTTAAAAAAAAACATCACATTATAGTTATTTCCTACTCTTTTATTAGATATACCGTAAGTTTTCTTATACACTGAAGATCCATTCATGCTTCTTTCCTATTCATGTTCTTAGACAATTTTGCAAGTGGAACTATTTATTTTTATTAATAATGTGTAAAAATATGTGTTTATATTCTTCTTTATATTACATTGGATTACATATAACTTTACAGTGTATTACATTGTTTTTTCAAAAGGAAATGCCATGTATGTCAGTCAGTACAGAGACATTAATCCCCCCACTAAGGGCAATTTTTTTTAATTAGAGGTTTTAAAAATTTATACCAACAGAATTATATCATAAATTCTGGCACTTCTAATATTTACAAATGTTTTTCACTTCTAATATTTACAAATGTTTTTCCTGCTTAAAAATTATTTAAAATCTTTGACAATTTATTTTAGAATTAGTGTATTTTCACTCGTTTTAATCAGTTTTCTTTTCTTTTACTGCCAGAGGGCATGCATACTGAACCGAGAGAGAGAGAGAGAGAGAGAGAGAGAGAGCAGGGTCATGCCACAATCCCTTTTCCTTCATTTTCTCATCAAATCATGTCTTTAGACACAAAATCACATGCACCTGCCACTTTTTTAAAGGTGTCGGGACTAGGATTCAAATTGTGGTTGGTCATGTGGGATCCAGCCGCCCATGTACAGTTATGAATCACTGCTATATGGGAAACCCTATTTTCACTTTTAATATCAGGAACAGCAGAGATTTATAAATGGCATTATACTCCATTTGTATCTTTGAATAAGTTGGAATCAAATTGGAGAGAGGAAAAAAGAAAAATAAGCCAAAGTAAACATCACAAACAATAACTAGATTGTTGCAGGATGAATCTGGTTGCACCACAAGTAAAATGAAGGAAAGGGCGAGAATCAAAAGGGAGATAGACCTTTAACTGCTACTGTTTGTTTGTTTGTTAGAGTAATTTTTGTATAGGACACATGCACTTGCCAGAGAGACAGGGAAAAGACAGAGTGACAGAAAACAGGAAATCACTCCCCAAGGGGATGCTCACGCTGCAATCCCTTCTCCTCCATTCTTCTCTCAGGATCTTGGGCATGCATGTACATGCGCCCAGCATTAAGTTTTAAGCCTCTTAAATGAGTCTAGGACTTGAATCACAGTTGACTATGTAGGAGTCCAGTGACATAACCATTATGCCATTTGATAGTCTCAAACTTTAACTGTTACTTTTAAGATGCATTTGGCTTACAAAGAAGAAATAATTAATATATAAATCAGAGTAGTAGCAAACAAAATTCCATGACTGATGTAAATTGAATTCCTCCAACAAAGATTATACTTAATCTTCTTTTTCTAATTTTAAAACAGGGTGGTAGCATCATATTCACACTGATAGCAAAAAATGATCATCTAGCCCACAAGAACTTAAACACGTATGGCTTTTGCATACTTCCATAGTTTTAATTTTCATCAAAGCACTTTGCTTTAATTTTTATTTGTAGAGTTAATTAAGAAGAACATGAAATTTATGACAAATAGTAACACTTAAGGATGCATGAGAATTTAAAAAAACAAGATTAATTATCTTCTTTTAAAGCTGTGGAATAGGGTTTTTATTCTTTTTGTTTGTCTGTTTTTTGAGAGGTTTATGCTATGGGGTATGTGGGCTCAGACAGAGAGAGACAGAGAGACAAAGTGAGAAATCACCCCCCAGGAGGGATGGCCACAATGCAATCCCTTCTCCTCCATTCTCCTCTTGGGATCTTGAGCACTCATGCACACGTGCCCAGTGTGAGTTTAAGGCCCACACCCGGTCTGGGGTTAGAACAGCAGTTGGCTATATGGGAGTTCAGCGATGTAGTCATTATGCTATCTGCTGGTTTTTTATTAATGTTTTTTAATATTATATGTAAATCAGAAGTTCAGGATTACTAGGTAAGTGAAATATAGGTGATAGTGTGAATGAAGAATTCAATGGATTTTATCAATGTAATGTTACAAGATGAACTGAAGTGATTTTCATTTGTCACATTCAAGTGAATTGCTCAGTATTCCAGGAAGAAAGTGAATTAATAGAAATATGTTTAGTAAGAAGTTTCTTTACATACATAGTCAGGCTATAACAAGGAATATTCACCACTAAAATTCTTTTTCTTTTTTTTTTTTCTATTCTTTAGAGAGGTTTTTGCTATAGTGCACGTGCACTCGCCAGAAAGACAGAGAGAGACAGAGAGACAGAAAGTGAGAAATCACCCCCAGGGGGGATGGCACTCTGCAATCCTTCTCCTCCATTCTTCTCTCAGGAACTTGGGCACACAGGCGCACACACCCGGCCACTGGGTCTGGGACTCGAACTGTGGTAAACTACATGGGAGTCTAGAAACATAGCCATTACGCTAACTGCTGATCTCACCACTCAAATTCTTTTACACTGAAACTTCTCTTGCTTATAGCACTGAAATAACTATATATATGCAAGTATTAATTGAGCTTTGATAATATCCTTTCTTACACTTGGTTTCATTTATAGAAAATGGCAGATAAATCAATACATACACAGGAAATATTACCTTAGATGTTAAGAGGATATTTTCATTTTATAACAGAAGAAAGAGATTACAGCAATATTATTTTCATATGTAAACTAGATACATAACACATTTTCATAAAGCTATGTCTTTGCTCATCTTTTCTCCAATTATTATACTTTCTTCTTCATTCACTCAGTCAACACAAAGATGTAGGTGCTTTTGAAGGGTTGAGATTTTTACTCCAGGGACTGGAACGAATGTGGCCACAAGATAGAGCACGTAGGTACCTACCCACAGGTGCTACCTCTCAACAATGCAAAATCTGTGTACTTAGTGTCTACACTTTCTCTAGTGCTAACCTTATTTTCATTGGTATTTCTCAATATTGGCTTTGAGAGATATTTAACTGGTCCATATCTGAACCATGTGTCCATCTCAACTAGTTGCTATGTTTATGATCCATGGGATAGGACTGCAGATTATGCTTAATCAGGTCTTCTACCTATTTGGTGATAATAATGAGGGGTGATATCGGTCCTTGAAGACCATGTACAATAGCAAAGGAATCATCGCTCAAACAGAAAACATGATACTTAGGGAAGGGACAGGGAAGTTGGCAAACAGTATGATAGCTAGCTTCAGAATATCATATTTACAGTTCCATGGAAAATGCAAGAGAGTTTCATGGTGTCCCTAATTCCTAATACAAATTAACCTCTGTTTCAGAAAGAGAAATCAGAATTTCTTAATTACTGGAGAAGCACAAAATCATAAATTATTCCTAAAAATTTCCACTGGTTTTTATGCTTTTTATAGTCACTCATGTGGATATAAAAATTGTTTATTATTAAGTTATAATTTGGGACCAGCTGCTAACATGGTGGTTAAGGTGCTAGATTCCATGTGGCTGACTTCATGTTTTGAGTCCCAGATCTGGTGGCTAGAAAAACATTCAGAGTGTATGTGCGTGTAGGGTGCGTGTGCATGCAGGGTGCATATGCATGCATGCCCAAACTCTTGAAAGGAGAATGGAGAAGAGATTGTGGTATAGCCATCTTTCTTGGGGAAAGGGTAATTTATGACTTTCCATCTCTCTGTCTGTCTCTCTCTGGCAAGTGCATTCTCCCTATAGTAAAAAGAACAAGGTATAATTTTAGTAGTACAAAAAAGGAAAAGAAAAAAAAACTTTAGTTTATTGATAACATCCAAATACTGGAAAGTGCCAGGATATATTTAGGATAGCATTTGATTATTGTACACTTGTATTTCTTAGCAGGGTTAACATGCCACAGAGATTCATATGCAGAACAAATCTTAATTCTTAGAACACCATTCATAGGTTTGTGAGCAGCACTATATGCACTTAATTATCAATTTTACTGTATTTGCCTAAGTGATGCAGTGTTGGCATAAATCCAGCCCTGGAACATACTCTCAGAACTAGACAAATACAACTAGCAAAACTTCCTGGGCTGTGGCTGCTTCTCCTACTATACTTCTTTCCAGTTTCCTAGGAAGTTGACTAAACCTTCCATTCTGCCTGTTAGACTTCCAGTCTGGCTTCCTGTTTGATGTCAGTGAATTTTTTGTACTAGTAACATCTGTACTTTGATCACCAAGCTTCAATTCTTGTGGAAGAATTGTAACCATATTTTTTACTTAATAAATTTCTGGACTGACTTTTCTGAGAATTACATATTTAGAAAGCAAACAAATTACCCTGGAAATAGCAGAAAGGAATTCTCACATGGAAATATTATGTAAAGTTCTAAATATTTCATGCACTATAATAAGCAAGATAATTTTTTTTAAGGTTTTCATTATAGGGCATGTGTACTTACCAGAGAGAGACAGAGAGAAATTGAGAAATCACCTTCTGAGGAGATGGGCATACTGTAATCCTTTTTCCTCCACTCTCCTCTCAGGAGTTTGGGCATGTATGCACAAGCACCCAGTGTGTTTTTCAAGTTGTCATATCTGGACTCAAACTGCAGTCAGCCATGTGGGAGTCCATTACCCTAATCACCACACCACCTGCTGGTCATCCCTCATCAGGACTTTTAAAGACACTGTTTAGAGGCAGCCTCCTGAGGACTGAGATCAAAACAGCACATCTTAAATTATAAGTCAAACGGTCCTAAGAGACAGGCACAAGATCATACCAACCATGATGACCTCTGCTACCTTTTGTGGGATTTGTTGTAGTCTGAATATGAAATAAATGCTTGTTTTACCAGTTATGCCTATGGTTTATTTGCCAATATTCTCATAAACTAAAGAAACACAGAAAAATAACAATTTGCATATATATGTATATTACACATATTAATAAATTAATTTTCATTTCTTAAAAGGTAAATAAAGAGTAGTTAAATTGAATATTAAGCATCATATTTATCTCTGTTTTATTTCAAACCAGCAAAAATCTGGTGTAATAATTTTGTCCCTAGTTCTCAGAGAATTCATATTTTCTCAATTCATGTTGCATCTCTCTTTAATATCTGCCAATGGAATATTCAAGATGACTTATTAATATTCTTCTTATATTTGAGGTTAAACTCATGAAATACCACAAGGAAGAGGGCAAGATGATGCGTAAAAGTTACAAAGGAAAAATACATTTCAAAAAGCACAAAGGCAGGAGGTTCAAGCCCCTTTTACAGCCTCTTAATATCATGTAAAGGTTATCCCAATAACTGCTAAAATGATTATAAAAGAGGGTGAACTTAACAAAGAAATAATCCACACAGTGATAGCTAGCTGTCTCTTAAGTGATTTTCCATCACACAGCTCCTTAATTTTTAATTGTCATCAAGGTCAAATGGAATAAAAGATCCATTTCTCGATTTAATTTGTGTTAAAAAGTGACATGTGACTAAAGGGATGAAAGTGAACTATTACACAGCAGCTCCTTCTGAGACATTTCCCGCGGAGCTGCTGGCTTGCACTTGGGCGTATTCTATGCAGTCGTGCTTCTATGGAGGCACCTCAGCGTTCATGCTGTACAGTGAGGATGAAATCTGCAGTGGACACGATAGACAGGAAGTGGGAAGCAGCTTGGTTAGGCTCAACTTGATTGTATGTGTGTGAATATTACTGTCAGGGTGAAGTAAACTTCTAGATTGGAAGTCACCATTTATATGTCTTTCTTGTTCTCAGCTAAACATAATACACACAGATATAGAATATAGTACCAGGACATCTATTGTACCAGAAATCTAAACCATGGAATTGGATTGTGGAATGGATGGGGCCATGAGAAATAAAAAGCATACTAGAAGCTGGTGGCCCTTGTCAGATTCTACTAAGTCATCTGGTTTACCTTGGAAGACACATCACAATTTAATTTATGTTTAGTAGTAAAACTAAAACAGGAAAACTAAGGAAAAGAATTAGCAAATGAGGAGGAGGATAGCAAAGACCAGCATAACCAGAAGATAAGAAGAGATTTCACTGGAGATAAGGACTCTAAACTGGTGGGATGTCCTTTGTAATAAATGGTTTTGACTTTCCTATTTCGGACTTGTTGTTGGATTAGTTCCTGCACTTAGGTCAAGAATCTGATACCTGAAGAAGGGTCTCCAACCCCCAAATGTTGAAATCATTGTTTTTTTGTTTGTTTGGTGGGTTGGTTTTTGAGAGAGATTTTTGCTACAGGGTGCATGCACTCACCCAAGAGACAGAGAAGAGACAGAGATACAGAAACCAAGAAATCATCCCCCAACCCCCGGGAGGGGGATGGTCATGCCACAATCCTTTCTCCTCCATTCTCCTCTTGGGATTTTAGCCACACACACACACATGTGTCAAGCATGAGTTTTAAGATGCCATGTCCAGGAATTGAACCACAGTCAACTACATGAGAGTCCAGTGCTATAACCAATACGGCATCTGCTGGCGCCAATGATAAGACTATTTTAAAAATTTGCTTGTGTTGACTATTTCTTGAATTTTCTCAAAAAGTCCTAAGAATGGGAGATTGATTATACATAGTATAGATGGAATAAAAATAAAGAAGACAGAGCTTTGTTAAAAGAGACCTTCTGTGTCTAAAATCTACCATCAAGAGATTTGAAAACATTCAGGGTTGAAATATTCATCTTCAGCTGTATTTCAAGTTGTAACTAAGGAGAGAATATCTGAATAACCACAGCCTGAGGAGGTGTGAGCCCCTCTTTTCAAACATCATGACCTTGTGGGCGAACGTGGCTAAAATATTATGAGGAGGATGAGCAGAACATAGAAGCTAAAAGAAAGAAGAGAATTCACATTTTAAAGAATCTCTGTAGACTAAAGCTTTGGCTGTGATTATTTGTGTATAAATGTCTAGAAGCAAACAGAATTTGACTGTATTTTTCAGAAAATTGCATTGCCAGAAGCTCTCAATTTGACCCATGTTAAAGCTTTAAGCAATCCAATGTCTAAATGGTATCAGCATGAAATGGGCTACAAAATCTCTACAGTTCTCAAAACTGGCAACTCCCTCAATGCCTGTTTGAGATACGGCCATGGAAGGATACTAAGCAAGCATGCAATTCTCCTCCCTCTCTTATGTACCCAAAGGCAAAATCAGGAATCACAATGTACAACAGAGAAAGAATATCCCCCAAAGAGGAAAACCAAGGGCTTAGAGTGTGAGCTGAATGGAAAACGTGATCTACTGCTCAAGTAATGTTTTTAGTTTTTATGTTGAACATTGTCTGCTAATTCCAACCGACTATTACCCTGTATGTTCCTCAGATTCTGCATCTCCCAATGAAGTATTTGTTCTTATACCATCTTTATATTGTGTGCATGGCATGTGTGTGTCAGTTTGCAAGTTTCAGAATAGCGTGGGCTCTTACTTGGCTCTTGTAAAGACAACTGCATGTCCCTCAGAGAACTTGAATGTAGAGCTTCAAAGGAGTAAATGATGATGTACTAGCTTCGATTCCCTTGGTGAGAAGATAAAGGTATCGTGCTATACAGAAAGAGAATATCCATGGATATATTGGCAGCCAAAGAAATGAATATGGAGTGCACTGTTTTTCTCATTCCAAAGTCAGTTCTCCTACCTTCACAAGAATGATATCTTCCTAGGTATATGGGACATGGAATAACGATGACTTTATTAGAGTTTCTTCACAACTGCACATATTCATATATCCATATAATGACCAGTGGTATATAAATAGTGGTCTTCTATTTAAATATTTTCTTAAATGATATTCTTTTTTTCTTCTTTTTATTTTTTTTTTGGGGGGGGAGAGGTTTTTGTTATAGGGCACTTGTGCTCTCCAGAAAGACAGAGAGAGACAGAGAGATAGAAAGCAAGAAATCACCCTGCAGGAGGGAGGGCCACGACGCAATCCCTTCTCCTCCATTCTCCTCTCGGGATCTTGGGCACACATGCACATGCGCCCAGCATGAGTTTAAGCCACCGTTTCTGGGACTCGAACCGTGGTTGACTACATGGGAATTCAGTGACATAGCCATTACGCTAACTGCTGGTCCCTTAAATGACATCCTTTACAGTCCTTTTATCTCTTCTTCTTTCACCAATAATTATAGTATAGATGAGATGGCTTTAAATTCATTTGATTGATGGACATCTGGGAAATCCCTTCGCTTCACTCTTTTTAAAATAATTGATTCAGGTGAAATTTATATAACATAAACTTAAGCATTTTAAAGTAAGTAATTAGGTGGCATTTATCAATAGTACATTCACTGTGTGCCACAACTAGCACCTCTAGTTCTAAAACTATCCTATCCTTCCAAATTAAAATGCTTACCTGGGCCAGCCCATGATTTGGTGGTGAAGGCGACTTGATCCCATATGGACGAATGCGTGTTTCCAGCCCTGCACCTAGTTGCTGGCAAAACATACCAGGCTTATGTGCGTACATGGATCAAATTAAGAAAGGAGGTGGAAATTGAGGAGACCATCCCCATAGGGAAATCCTTGCTCACTCTTTTTTTTACTCTCTCTCTTCCCAGTATTCTCTGGCAATTTTTGTTAAAAGAAAAACCCCTGATTATGTATTAAGTGCTTTCTCATCCCTATGGATTATAGTGCATTTTATGTAAATGTAATCATGCAATATCTTTTCTTCTGTGTTTTCTTCTTTTATCAGTAGATTTTGGTGATAGAGCTAAGTTGTAGCATGTATCCGTATTTCACATATTTTTCATGGCTGAATAATATTTCATCACGTATGTATATCACACTATATTTACCTGTTTATACACTGACCAGCATTTGGACTGTTTTCACCTTTGGCTATTGCGAGTATACTCTTAAATTTGGTGTAAACTCATACTTTGTTTAAGCACTATTTACAATTGTAGTAGTAGAATTATGGAGTCACATGGTTACTCCTATGCTTAATTTTTTGGGCAACTTCAAGCTGTTTTTCACTGAGACTGAACCATTTACATTACAATGAGCAATTTCTTTTTTTTTCTTTTTCTTTTTTGGAGAGGTTTTTGCTATAGGGTGTGTGTGCTCGCCAGACAGACAGAGAGAGACAGAGAGACAGAAAGCAAGAAATCACCTCCCAGGGGGGATGGCCATGCCGCAATCCCTTCTCCTCCATTTTCCTCTCAAGATCTTGGGCACACACGCATATGTGCCCGGCGTGAGTTTTAAGCCACCGGGTCCGGGACACGAACCGCGGTCGACTATGTGGGAGTCCAGTGACACAGCCATTATGCTAACTGCTGGTCCCACATTGAGCAATTTCTGAGACCTCCAGTTTGATTCCTATAATTAGGTCATTAAATGAGGAGTTTAAAAAAAGGATGTTTTGTGGTATGTTGTGGTCCCATAGGGTAAGTATTTTTCAGTAGATATCACATGATGCCACACTAGAATAATATAATTCTAGCCATAGAAATGCATATATGATCCACCACCAGAAAGTGACAAAATACACTACACTACAATAATATAAATCCTGCTTAGTCATTTTTATTTTTTCTGAATACTACTATGTATACACAATAAAGCATAAATTTACAAATGAAATATGTAGGCTTGTGTGATGCACATGCTTCACATAGTGAATACACAGTGACTGAGGAAACAAGAAAAAGACTGAGAAAGGGGATTCTCTGCACTGGAGAACTGGTCTTCTACCCAAGCAGTCATTAATCGGGTAGCTCATCAAGTGAGGACTGGCTTATGTCTACATGGATAGATATATCCACATAGATACATAGCCACCTCATCAAGATTGCTCATTGGTTAATATGTATTCTTTTAAAGAACTGCTTTTTATTTAACTTTATTTACTTATTTATTTTAACTTGACCAGAGAGAGACAGAGTGAGATAAAGAGAGAGAGAAGGCAAGCCACCAGATCCAGGACTCGCACTGTGGTCAGCCATATGGGAGTCCAGTACCCTTAACCACCACACCACCTGCTGGTACCCAGTAAATATGTATTTTTTTAAGAGAAGAAAAACACTGCATTTTTTATTAACATATAACAATGTATTTAATAGCCATGAGACAAGCTGAGTGTATGCTTACATTTCCACCTCTTTTCGAGTCCGCTTTTCCATAGTAGCGTCTCATATAAAGGAAAAGGTAGTTACTCCCTAAAGTTTTCAGCCTAAGTCAATATATTTTGGGTCCTTAATTCCTACTTTTAGAAGTTAGCAGTCATGAATGATCCAAGCAATAATTACTAGTTTTTACCATGGCAAAAACCACTTGAGCAAACAGATTTTGATAATGAGGTTTTGAGTATGTCTAGGAAATTACAGTAATTCAGTTCTGCATCTATAAACTCTTATGTTTGGAGCACATAAAGAAATATGACTATAATAATATTTTATGAAGTAAAAGGGAAAAGAAAACAAAATTAGTAATGTTCCTATTTTGTTTTGTTCTAGGAGAAGCAACATCAAGAAAGCAGTTTCTTCAGTTTAGTATCTATCTATACATATATATACACACACACTTATAGGTATATACATATACACACCTATATGTATACATGCACACATATATTCTAACATGCACTCACATGTCAGGAATTCTGAAAAGATGTATTACATTTTCTTCTTTGTTTCTGAGCAGAATGAACTCTTTAAAATTTTTGTTTAAAACTAAAACACAACTCTAAATTAAATTTACATTGATTTTTTTTATATTACATATAAAGTGATCAAGGAAGCAGAACTTAAAAAAATTAAATTTAATTGCCTGGAAATACATAAGAATTGAAAGAGTAATTAAATTGACACTGGAATTACTCTTCAAAATTTTATGTCATTTAGGAACTTATATAATACAATTCATTTCATTAAGACTTAATCTTCTGAAACATTAGTGGATAGAAATGAAGTTTTTAGATAACAAGCAATGTCATAGAACATTGGAAGTTCTCAGCTGCTCTGAATTCCCGACTGAGTTTCAAGGAGAATTGGCGGAGTGGAGGGGAACTTATTAAGAAGAGATTTCTGGAAAATGTACAACCTCCTCCAGAACTGAATTCCCTCAGTACTCTCTGAACAGAAACCCAGAACCTTCTAAGGTGGGCTTACAGAGCATGGAATCATACTTCTGTACCCTGCCCAACTGCAAAGACATTTCTATTTTTCTATATATAAAAGTACAGTATTCCTGTACTATGAGGAAAACAATTTATTCATATGAACTAGAGTATATTTTATAGGAAAAAAGTTTTCATGGGTTCAAGATGAGAGGTTAAAATGCTTCCCTTGTCCTCCTAGGTGAGGAAGTCAGTCATGGTGACCATTGAGTGGGCATTACCACTGACCAATGTTCACTCTCTTGTGAAAGTTGGCACAGCCAAAGCTGAATAGGAGCCTCATTTCCATGTAGAAAATTATTGAAGCTCCCAACATTCAGAAGGCTAAGGATTAAAGACATTTCTTCAGAAGGGATTGTGGCATGGCCATCCTCCCGGGGTGGGAGGGTGATTTCTCGCTCTCTGTCTCTCTGTCTCTCTATGTCTTTCTGGCAAGTGCATGAGCCCTATAGCAAAAACCTCTCAGGAAAGAAAAATAAATTTCTTCTATGGAGGAGAAGTGATTGTGGTGTGGCCGTCACCCCTAGGGTGTGATTTCTCACTCCCACTCAGTGCACTCTCTAGCAAGTGCACTTGCCCTGTGGCAAAAACCTACAAACAAACAAAGAAGAAGAAAAAAAAATATCCTAAGAAAACATAAAAAGAATGCTGAGAAAGTGGAAGATTAAATATTATAAATAGCTACACAGGCATATAAATATATACATTTATACACACACACACTGATACTTTAAAATTAAAATTTCTGTTTCTGAGATGCACTTTCCACACTTCTAGTCCTCAATAGCCACATGTGGCTCATGGCTGCACAGATATAAAGCATTCCTTTCATTGCAGAAAGTTCAATTTGACAGTGCTGAGCTTGTCAAATAGGGCAAGAGGAGCAGAAAAAAGACAGATACGAATTTTGCCAGCCTAGAGATTCATGAAGCAGCATATTTTCTGCAAAGAATTAAAAACATTTTTCATTAATAAAACATAAATTATTAGGTCATGAGTTAAAGGGAGATGTAATTGGATTTTTAGCCAAAGGCAAGATTATGGCCTTTTATGTCAGTCTAAGTAACTCAGAATTTATAATCTAGACCAAGGCATATTTCCACAATAATGTTCCTGTAAGCAGGAATCCAAGAGATATGAATTGGCACTGAAAGAAAAAAGAAGAAAAAGTTTCATAGACCAAATAAACATGGGAAAGAATTTACTCCAATCCCACCTTCTATCTGGCTGACCATTTAGAGGAGTAGGTTACATCTCTATCCTAAAATCACAATCTAAAAATTGATTATTTAAATTTATTGTAAAACCCAAAGAGAAATGTAGCATTTGCAAGGAATCCATCCCCCTCTGCCCCTTAACCAGTAGCAATCCTCAGTCCAGACAAAGATCATTGTACATGAGGAGTCTCTAAAGTGCTCTGAGCAGAAGAGTGAGTCAGTCAGGCATTCACTCAAAATGAGTCACCTGGCTGGGCTGGATGGTGACACAGTGGTAAAACATAATCTTTATGGCTCTGATTCCCATGGGAAGTATCTGGGTTCATGTCCAGAAACTTCCCTGAGTAATTAAGGCCAGTGTGTGCCCAAGATCCCAGGCTCTGGGCAGAAACTAGGGGCAGATCACACAGTCATTATCCTGTAAGGTTGCTGGGTCTCTGCTTTTTTTATCTCCCTCTAATCTCTCTCACTCATAGAAAAAAATATAAAAACTTTAAAAAATGATTGACAGGGCCCAGCAGGTAGTGTAGTGGTTAAGGTGCTGGACTCCCACATATGCCAAACATAGTTCGAGTCCCAGATTTGGCAGCTTGAAAATCATGCCAGGCACATGTTCATGCATGACCAAAATCCCAGGAGGAGAACGGTGTGGGAGTGACTAGAACATGGCCATCCACTCTGAGCGGTGGGCAGGGTGATTTCTTACTTTCCCTCACACTGTCTCTCTCTCTCTCTCTCTTTCTCTGTCTCTCCAGTGAGCACAAGCACCCTATGGCAAACACCTTAGAAAAAGAAAGTGAGAAGAAAAAGAATGACAAATCCCATGGCAGTAGTGGGAAGGTGAAATTAGAGAAGACTGAGGTAGAGGCAAACCGGTTGCAGAGCTATTCCATCTATCCAAGCAGATATGACAGAATAGTTTCTTGGAGGAGGGGTGTGATGGAAAAAGCAAAGGACATAAATTCAAGAAAATGCTAAAAAAAAAAAAGAAGAAAATTGCAGAATGTAACTGATGAGGAAAGAAGAGTCTAAAATGACTTATTTTTGTCACGGGATGATGATCATGCGATTTCCTGAACAAAGGGCACTATAGAGTGATAATAGAATATCATGAAAAATACATTTATTTAAAAAACAAAATGAATTTGAAACATTCAAAGAGCTAGTTAGTAACATTCGCCTTTTAACCACTTTTTCTTTCCTCAGGCTGACCACATGTGAGAATTCCTCCCTCACTTATTTTACAATTCGTCACTATTCAACATAGCAATGCGTATGCTAGGTAAAAATGAAAGTGTGGAGCCATAAAAAGACTTTGCGCAGAAGTAATACGTAAAATAAAATGTTTGACTTCCCTTCAGCTCTCTGCCAGTCTCTTACAGGTTATTTTTTAAAGGTTAACTGCATTACCAAATGTTACCATTTTCCTTATTCCCAAACCCATGCTAATCAATTATGCAGACGAGTTTAGCTTTTTCATTGTCTTCGTCTCCTTCTAACCATAGCCTCTGGCCTTTATGTTTTATTCCCAGAATTATTTATCTAGGTAGATTATTAGCCACAGGTAATTACTCTCTAATTATTTGTGTAAATGTTATTATTATTATTTTTTTTTACATTTTTCCTCTCTTTAACAACAGTTTTTTTTTTTTTTTTTTTTTTTAATTTCTAATGTGCCCTGTTAAGGCATTAGATTTGGCACTTTGGTCCTTTAAGACTCTGTGTGACACCTTAGACATTAACCCTGATTAGATTTACCGGAGATATTTTTAGGTCAGTTCTGATATGTTAGATTATCACACAGACAAAATACCAGGTTGCCCTCTGTCCTGCAGATCTTAGTAGCAGCTGCACTAGAACTTCTAGAACTAATCAGCTGGCATCATTCTGTTTGATACAATAGGCCACAGATTTAATAGCTATAATTAAGTTTGTTTCCTTGGGAGAATAGAATTACAGATACTTGTTTTGTCCCTTATGATCCAACTGATTATGCTTCATCAAGTTTGAATTTGTTTGGAAATAATCGGAGTTTTCTCAGCTGGTAATTTTATTTTTTTGCTGAATTAGTAATTATATACACTGTTGGGACTCCTGGCAACCAATGAATATTAGACCACTTGATTTATTTGTGGCTATCATCTTCCCATTTATATTTGCATGTACTTTAAGTCATTTGTTTTTCTAATGAGGTTTTAAATTTTCTTTTTAACACCAGTTTACTGAATGTGAATTGCTTTCCTCCTTTTTTGATTTGCACATGTTACTTGGGCGGCAATGGAATGTATACTAATATACTTTTGTCTTCTGTATTTTAGTATGCTCGGGAAGCAGTAAAATTCCAGGAATGATATAGAATATCCATGGTTCTTAGCACATTTTCTTACTTTAAAATAAAATACTTTTGTTTATGTTTTCATTGACTACTAACCATAAAGTTGCAGAAATGCCTGAGACAATTTATCTTTTCTCTTCCATTTGTAATTCCTATCCACTAATGATGCTAATGATGTGGATCAAGAGAGATATATTACTTTTGAGTAAATATTGAAAATTAGAAAGCGTACATACTAAGGTGTGTATGCATATGTATGAATGAGCTTGTGTGTGTGTGTGTGTAAAAGCTACAACCTGCAAAAGACAAAAAAAAATGTTTACACATTAAATTTGCTATATTGGACTCATGTTCAAAGCAAACATGAAATTGCAGGTTGATGGTTATTAGAGTAATTTGAAAAGGAGAAAATTATTCTTTCTGACTAAAAATGATAAATGATTGGGACCAGCAGATGGCAAAATGGTCGAGTCACTGGACTTTCACGTAGCTGACCATAGTTCTCGAGTTCTGAACCCAGTGGCTTAAAACTCATGCCAGGCACTTCTGTGTGCCCAAAATCCCAAAAGAAAGATGGAGGACAAGGGATTGCGATTGGCCATCCCGCCAGCGGTCGATTTCTTGCTTTCTGTCTCTCTGTCTCTCCAACAAGCACATATGCCCTGTAGCAAAAATTCTTCTCTAGGGAGTGGAGTGGCCAGCGTCCTGAAGAGCAGCATGCATGAGTGTTATTGTGACTGCTGTGATACATACCTCACCCATGATTCTCCATCCATGAGAAAAACACACTGCAGTGGTAGGGAACAAAAAGAATGTGAAAGACTACTATCAGAAATTCATGGAAAAACAGGCTCAGACCTGATTGATAAAACGACAGTTGCATTTCAACAAGCAAAGGTACCTCTTACTCCGTTCTCTGCTCATCATCCTGCAGGAGCAATGACCCACTTCCCTCCACTCCCTCCAGTCTCCTGGGTCCTCCTCACCCTGGCATGATGCCAGCACCCCATGATGCCAATGATGGCCATCCTCCTCCTAGGATGATGCCAGTAGGACCTGGTTCTCAGTATGGGCCTCCTGTTCACCTTTCCTACAACTCTGAACAAACACTTAGTGCTCTTTGAATGAGGCTGCCATGGGAGGCTGGGCCCTAATGATGAGACTTCCTTGCCTGGCCCATGATGGTGCCCACTTGACCAGGAATGACTGGGTCAGACAGATTAGGATGGAGGGAGGCTTCTTCATGTCAGTTTTATATTAACTTGTTCTAGTTCACCAGGAGATCATGGTGCTGTGACTCTGGGTGTATTCTAACACCAATGTCAAGCATTTCTCTCCCGTCCTATTAAAAAATTGTTTTTAAATGAGTAGTTTTGGGGGAGAAAAGTGGGACAAAAAGTTAGTTTTCATTTGTATTGTGAAATGTGAAAATAAAGTGGTCAACTGTTTTAATTTTTAAAAATACTCCTCTAAAAATATGATAAATGATCGACTTTACTTAAAAGACTTTTCCTAGTTTGGAAAATGCACTTACTTTTAATTTACATAGCACCTTTTGCATTTTTAAAAAAAATATTACTGGCTACCACCTTGTCTATCTCTTTTAAATCTGTGAAAACAAGAAGACACACACTGGCTTCTGTTTAGCAGTATGTGAAACCATTAGCAGACACAAAATGGCTAACAATTAAATATTTATTAAAAAGCACATGTCCTAGTTATAGAGAGACTTAGAAAGATTAAAGATCAAATCAAGTTTATCATGTCAATTTGGTCACTGAGTGAAATTTATTGACAATACATGAAACTCCTTGATATTAAGATGTAAGGAAAACAAGCACATTAAACAAATTCATAACTATAGTCACTAATTTTGGATGCTTTATAAGATATATATCTCATATGAATATCTGAGTTAGCATAAGGATTTATTGCTTTTTTGACAATGGTCTGGAAGTAAAGTTTCAGCTTATATCAAAGTTTCTCTTATGTCCTGCAACTAATATGGTATCTCTTTACTTTGATTGGCTGGTTAATTATATTTGTGTTTTTCAAGTCTTAAAATCAGCTACTATGGGGGCCAGTAGGTGGCATATCGACCAGACCTGCAGGCTTGAAAATCATGCCAGATGTGTGTGAATGTACAACCAAAATCCCAGGAAGAGAATAGAGGAGCAGAGATTGGGCGTGGTCATCCCTTCTTTTTTTTTTTTTTTTTGGAGAGGTTTTCGCTCTAGGGATGTGCACTCGCCAGACAGACAGAGAGAATAGGGTATGTGCACTCGCCAGACAGACAGAGAGAGACATAGAGACAGAAAGCGAGAAATCACCCCCCAGAGGGGATGGCCACGCCACAGTCCCTTCTCCTCCATTCTCTTCTTCGGATCTTGGGCACGCATGCACACATGCCCGGCGTTAGTTTTAAGCGACTGGGTCCGGGACATGAACTGCGGTCGACTACGTGGGAGTCCAGCGACATAGCCATTATGCTAATTGCTGGTCCCGTCCATGGTCATCCCTTCTAAGAGATGATTTCTCACTTTCCTTCTCCATGAACTAATGTAATGGCATCCTTTCCCACCCCCCTTCTTTTCATAGCAGCAATAAGAACACACAACCATTCTGAAGAGGGACAAGAAGTAATGAAATTAGATGGAAGGGGTATGGCAGCTTTTGCAAGCAGCCAGCCCAGCAGCAAGGAAGTCATGCTGAGACAAACATGCAGAAACACAATAACTGAAAGCTAAACCTATCAGGACTGCTCCAAGTGCCACAACGACTAATCTGGCCCTTTATAAAATGAAAACACAAGATACACAAGATAATCAATTTAGTAGATAGTAAAAAAAAAAAAAAATACAAAAGAAAAATATGTTTCCTTATTTTTCTCATATATCTGCTTTAGGTTAACTTCCTATATGCTCCCATTATAGCAAATGTTTTTCTTATTATGTAATTTATCTTTCTATGTTGAAATCACCTGTTTACCTTCCAATCTAAAGATATAGAAATAGTTCAAATATGTAAAGATCCTAATCACCAAAGTTCATGCATGTTACCTCATATGGTGGTATAATTTCAAGGCTTGCTTCCTCCAAAACTCAGGTTGAAATTTAATTGGCATGTTGGGGCCAACAGGTGACATGGCACTGAACTTCCATATGGCCGACCATAGCTCGAGTCCCAGACTGGTGGCTTATTTTACTCTTTTTCCCTCTCTGCCTGCCTCTCTCTAGTGAGCACACGTATCCTGTAACAAATTAAATCATAATAAATAAAATTAAATATATAACATATTTTACAATGCTGTTAAAATGCCAATTAAATTTATTTTTATGAAAAATACTGGCCCTGCATTTTAACAGTACTAAGAAGTGGGATCTTTTCTTTTCTTTTTTTAAATTTTGCTATAGGGGGACCAGCAGATGGCATAATGGTTGCATCACTGGACTCCCATGTAGCTGACCATGGTTTGAGTCCCAGACCTGGTGATTTAAATCTCACACCAGGCGTGTGTGCGTGTGTGCCCAAAATCCCGAGAGGAGAATGGAGGAGAAGGGCTTGCCTCATAGCCCTGACCCCTGGGAGGTGACTTCTTGCTTTCTCTCTCTCTGGCAAGCACACATGGCCTATGGTAAATATCTCTCTAAATGAAAAACAAAATTGCTATAGGGCTCATCTAGAGACAGAGTGAGAGGAAGAGGGAAAACACCTCCCAGTGGGGATGGCCACGCTACAATCCCTTCTTGTCTTCTCAGGATTCCGAGCACACATGTACAAACACCTGACATGCTTTTCGAATCACCGGTTTAAGGACTCAAACCACGCAGTCAGGCATGTGGGATCCAGTCACCTTAACTGTCACATAACTGGTTGACAAAAGAGGTAGAAGCTTTAAGAGGTGTCCAGGCCATACGATCTATGCTCTCTTAGGAGGAGTTAATGGTGTTATACAAGGGCAAGTTTGGCCCTCTCTTGTCTGTTCTTTCTCCCCACTGCCACCATGTGATGACACAACAAGGAGGCCCTCGTGAGATGCCAGTACCTCAATAAGGACTTTCTAGTCTCCAAACTGCACGCCAATCATTTCTGTTCAGTATGAACTATCCAGTCTGTGGTGTTCTATTACAGCAGCACAAAAAACAGACAAATAAGTACTGTCAAAGGGGCTTTGCCGATATGATAAATTTATTGCAATGCAAAGATAATCCTGACTAAGCAAGTGACCTGATACTATAACAACCTTTGAAAGAGGCCAAAGAGGATACGGAGTCAGCAAAAATGATAGAGATTGGAATGACACATCTGAAGACAGAAGGAGCCAAAAACCAAGGAATACAGGGAGCCACCATAAGCTAAAAAAAGGAAAAGAAATAGATTTTTTTTCTTAGAGCTCTCTGAAGGTGTTCACCCCTCTGACACTTTTATTCTAACCCACTGAAGCTAATTTTGGACTTTCTGCATCCTTCCTAACCTAAGAGAATAAATTTGTTTTACTTTATTTGTGTTATTTTAAGCCACTAAGTTTATGGTAGCTCTTTAATAACCATGACAGAAAACAAATAAAACTCTTTACTTTTCTACATACTCTAGACTCAATGTATATTTCATTAATTGAATGATAAATTTATTAAGAATAGAGATACACAGGTAAGAGTCCAGAATATTGAAATTAACAATGAGCTTCTTTCAGATATGCTTCAGCTAAATGTTGGTAGAGCTAAGGTCATCTGAAATACAAAAATATTAAGAAATGGATAACAAAATTCACAGAACAAACAAAATATTTTTGTTCAGTAGAAAAAATTATTAATTTAACTAGGTGCCATTTTTTTAAATAGATGAGTATAACACATAAATTAAAAATACTGTAATTTTAAAACAGGGATGATTTCAGCAGATTATACAATTTATAGGCCAGAAAAAGTCTCTTAAACAGAGAAGATAAAAAACAGGTAAACTCACTATTCTAAAAATGGTAAATCTTAAATGTCAATGATATGCACATACAATTCTAGATGATTTATTCATAATAATAAGACATATTAGACAAGGAAGAATGTGCCCCTGAACAATGCGGTTGTTCCAGGGAGATTATTAAATAACACAGAAAAGATCTGCTATCGCCTTCGGAAGAAGGATATGGAGATGAATTAGGCACCATCCATTTCTTATGTTTCTTCACAACACTCTGATGAAGCCTCAGACATGAAACCAAGTAGAATCCACACACAGCAATACTACTGTGTACGCATAATGTGGTTTATAAAACTTGCATCAAAAAACAGCAAAAGGGCCCAGCAGAAGGGTAATTACAAACAGGATCATCTAAAGAATTTGCAAAGACAGGAAGCCTACAACTGAAAATGAATGGGCCCATCAATAACACAAAGAGCACCATGTGAGAGAACGAGGTACAAATTACAAAGCAGGAGGAACTTACTTAACAGCACCTGGGAACTTATCCAGGAATATTTTATGTTTTCTCTGAAAGAACATTTAATGTGCATAGAAAACAGGGCAATTTTCATGACAAAGTCCTAAATAGAGGGAGCATTCAAATGTCATTAAATTATGCTTCCTCTTAAGCTATAGTGTAAAATGCTCTTCTAGTTTTTTGACTAATAAAGAAAAAAACGGTCTGTTTCTTGTATTTTTTTTCCTGATTGATTCTTAATAAAGGCAGTCGTATTAATGTGTTATCGGAAATCATGATGGTTGTATTACAGTAAGAAGATCAGTGTATTTATTCAGATACAACTTCTGATTACTAAAGCTGCCCAATAACAAAAGGGTGCTGGGAATCTAGCAGTGGCATGGTGGTGAAGGTATTAGATTTTCACGTGGTCAACCACAGTTTGAGTTCTGGACCCAGTGACTTGCAAATCATGCAGGGTGCATGTGCATGAGTTCCCAAAATCCAGAGAGGACAATGGAGGAGGAGTGATTGCAGTCTGGGGATGATTTTCACTTTCTATCTGTCTCTGTCTCTTTCTGGTGAGCACATGCAGCTTATGGGGAAAAAAAAAAACATGAAAAGCAAAAAGGGGAAGGGATAAAAGAAAAGTGGGGAGAGAAGGGATCCAATGAGCAGGAGCCAGGAGATACCAACACTGTGTTGTAGAAGTGCAGTTTTCCTCAAGGCAGTCTCAAAGAGTCACCACAGGATATCCACAAGGCCTTGGCCACAATGAGCAAACAACCTTCCTACTAGAGAGGCTAAGGACTCCCACCACGGTCATAAAGAGAGCTCTGAGGTACAGTCTGAGACAGCTCAGCACTTGCCCCATGTTATGAGGAGACCCAGAGACCCATGAAAGAAGGAGAATCATGGGGGAAAGACTTAAGAGGTAAGAAATCATGAAATTTCAAATACAAACTCTTTTAAAGCAAATTTTAAGTAATTTTAAATAATTTTCTTTAAGAAAATCAAAAGTATTTTACTATCCTTAAGAGAATGATGTACAGTATAGAAAACAATGATTTTGTATGTCCAGGTATACTACAAACATTTTGATCCTACTCCAAGATCAAATTTGTGAGTAATCTCAATCATTAAGGAAACGTCTTACTTGAGACCTGTGTTGGTTGGTAGGTGAGCCAATCACTATACAATCTTCGCCCACAATAATTTTACACATGAGACGAATTATAAAAATAGTCAAATAAAATGAATGAAAATCGTGTATGAGAACCCATGTTAGCAGGTCAAAGAATGGAGCAAATTATGTCTAATAATTTAATATTTTTCTGCATGCCTTTATTACTCCAGTTATACTGAATTTCCTAACACGTCCTGATATTCCTAAAATCTCAGACTTTCATGACATTCCATATTGTGCTTTGAGTCTTATTTTTTTACTACTGTTAATAAGAATTGCCACAGTCTTTATAGCTCAAACCAATACAAATAAACAAAGATGGTCTTCGAAAACTTCATGGAAAATGCCTATTAGGAGAAACATGTGCCCATATTTCTAAAACCATTCAAAACAAAATAAATTTATACTTTAATTTCATTTTGCCATATACTTTTTTTAGAGCAAGAGATTACTCTATAGAGTGTGAGCATTCCCAGAGAGACAGAAAGTGAGAAATCACACCCCAAAGCGGAGAATGGCCATGCCACAATCCCTTCTCCTCCATTGTCCTCTCAGGATCTTGGGCATGCAAGTACACATGCTTGGTGTGAGTTTTAAATCTAGGGTTCAGGAGTCAAACCATGGTGGACTAAGTGAGAGTCCAGTGACATAATCATTATGCCTGGTCCCTGCCACACACTTTTTGAAGTTTCTTTATGCTATGTTACAATTATGGAGATTTGAAACTCCAAAATTAAAGTGTTGACAGAGCTGAGTTCCCTTAGAGGTCTAGGAGAATCCATTTTATTGCCTTTTTTTTTTCTTTGTAGAGGTTTTTGCCTTAAGATGAGTGTGCTCATGGGACAGAGAGAGAGACAGAGATGGTGAGAGAGAAAGTGAGAAATCACCTTTTAGGCAGGATGGACATGCCACAATCCCTTCTCCTCCATTCTCCTCTCAGATCTTGAGCAAATACACACACACCCAGAGTGACTTTCAAGCCACTGGGTTTGGAACTCAAACCGTGGGTTGGCCATGTGGGAGTGCTGCCACATCACATAACTGTCACACCGTCTGCTGGCCCCCTATTGCCTTTTTGAGATTTGAAGAGCTTTCTGCATTTTTTGCTTTTGAAGTCTTCCTTCCTCCACTCTAAACTCTTTTGAGATTTGAAGAGCTTTCTGCATTTTTTTGCCTTAGAAGTCTTCCTTCCTCCACTCTAAACTTTGTTTGTGTCATCCTGTCTCTTTCTCTCTGATTTAACCTACTTGCCTCTCCCTTACACGAACCCCTGTGGCCACAGTGGGCCCACTAGGATAATCCAGGCAAATACTCTTATCACATAATCTTTACCTTAATCACATCTGCTAAGTACAATTTGGCATATAAAGTGAGCATAAAAACAAGTTTTGGGATGAGCACATGGTCATTTGGGTGGAGGAATGGCATCTTGCAAACTGTCACACTTCTTTTGCAGAAATCTCCATTTGGATTTTTTTTTGCAGCATGGCTGATAGAATAAAAAAGGAGATGGTAGATAGGTTGAAGATAGAAGGAAAAGTAAAAGAAGAAAAATGGAAAAGAAGAATAACAGAAAAAAAAAGGGGGAGGAAGAAAGTCAATTATAGTTTGTCATAGTGAAAAAAAAGTAATGTGTATAGATGGGTGGTTAAAAATAAAATATGGAGGCGGAGAACTGACGGGATGGGGAGGTGTGGTGTTATCTGTTGAAGATATTTTGATCAACTGGACTGAGGAGAAATGTTCACATATTGAAATGTTCACTTCGTAAGCTAAGTAATGTGATTGGATGTATAAAAAATTAAAAATAATAATAAAATAAAAAAGAAAGTATACTTCAGAACAAACTAAAATATAAATAAATAAATAAATAAATACATAAATAAATAAATAAAATTAGTTGGAGCTGATTCCACAGTTAGTGGTTATGGGAACCAGATCCCACATGGCTGACTATGCAGTTCTCATTCCCAACCCCAGTGGCCGGAAACACAAGTCAGACATGTGTGCAAGTGTGCCCAAGATCCCAGTGGGAAGAGATGGAAGAGACAGTGGCATGACCACACCCCAATGAGGGTGCTTAACTTTTTCCTCTCTCAACATCTCTCTCTGACAGACACACATGACCTCTGGTAAAATTAAAAATAGATAAATAAATAAAACCTCAGAATTGCTAATACCACATCCATCTTGAACCTGGGATTTCAAATGATCTCCCCAAATGCTGTGGTTTTCTTATGATTTTTTTCCTCTGGAATTATGTTCTGAGACGTGATCACCAGTGTAAAGGCATTGGGAGGTGGTGAGGTCTTTAAGAGGTGAGATTTACAGTGTGATGTTTAGATCACGCAGATGCAGCCCTCGTGAATAGATTACTGCTCTCCAGAGAAGTACTTGCTCTGGTGAGAAGGTATTGGTTTCCTGAGAACGAGTTATTAAAAATGTAAGAGCTGCCTGCAGGTTAGTTTTTTTCTGTGCCTGTGTACTGACCTTCCTATTTCTGACAGCTAGGTTGGGACATCGAATCAGAGGCCAGCCAGATGTCAGCTCCACAGTACCAAACTTTCCAGCCACCAGAATCATGAGTCCAAGTGAATCTCTTTATGTCACTCAGTCTCAGGTATTTCTGCTTAGCAACACAATAATGGACTAAGACACCAACATACTCATTTACGTATACAAGGGCTTAACATTAACATGTTTTAATGTGCGCAAAAGAACTTTATACCCAACTTCTAAGTGATTTGAAATGGCTTTAGAAATCAATCAAAAGTAGTCATACATTTGCTTTAACAACACGTCTAAAGCATACTTTTACTTTTCTGGTTCAAAATCTGTGCTATTACCAGATGGATCTCAGAAAACAGAGATGTAGTGTTCCATAAAGTATCTTTAGCTTGCAATGTTATCCCTCCGTTTTTCCTACTTAGAATTACTGACCCTCAGGACATAGGGATAGATCTATTATTTTAGCACTTTACAAAACATGGTCTAATATGTAAAACTGTCAGCTAACATAAAAAAAGTTCCTTGTTAAACTAGGATATATCCAAACCATGACTCTTCAGTATAAAGTTATTTATATCTATATATTTCAACAATATAAAATGTATGAACTATGAAGAACATCAAATAGGAAAGTAATAGATTCTGATTACATATATTTGTTCCTTAAATCTTTCTTTTACAAAAGTTAATGTCATCTAACCACTCCAACAGTACTTAACGTATATACAATTTTTTCCTAATATACAGTTTTTATTGAGGAAGCACTTTTACCATTGAAATAATGTATGTCTCTGATACATCTTTCTTTTAGTGTCTCAGAAAAAGTAGCTCTTCATTTATTTCCTTATTGAGGTAGAAATCACCAAATATCTTAATCTGACTCATTCTAGAAATATCTATACTCATTTGCTGTGTAGCAGACCTCCCACATGTACTAATTTGTTCTAATGCTCTTCTCTTCAAAGCCACAACCATATTTTCAATTACTTTTGAGGCAGTATTTGCTGAGAAAGGACTAGATTTTGCTTTATTTCCATACAGTTTTCTAGATATTCCTGCTTTGCAACCAAGGAAAGAAGATCAAGTGTTTCCCCAATGATAATCTGATGCTTTGTATTTTGCTATCATGCATGAAGTAAAACATGAAATCTGAGTTTTTCATATATTGTATATATATATTTATGTGTGTGTGTGTGTGTGTGTGTGTGTGTGCGTGCGTGTGTATGTAAGAGAAATTTTTACTATATAGTGTGTGTGCTCACCAGAGACACATAGAGAGACAGAGAGACAGAAAGCAAGGAGTCATTCTCTGGGGGAGTTGGTCACGCCACAATCCCTTCTCATCCATTCCCTTCTGGGGATCTTGGGCACGCACGCACAAGTGCCTGGCATGAGTTTTAAGCCTCTGGGTCCAGGATTCAAACCACAGTCAGGTGTTTGGGAGTCCAGCAACATAACCATTATGGCTTCTGCTGGTCCTCATATATTGAAGATATTGCTAGTGAGATTACCATTAAACCTCTATGGGTAAAAGGTTTTAACAGTCACTTCACCATTCTTTCCAAAGTTTGTTTCGATGGGATGGGATGAAGTCATTTCTTTTTATGCCTTTTCTCTTTTTCTTGTCAGAAGGTACATGGGCTAATTGGAAAGAAAACCAGAGAGAGAAGAAGTGAGAAATCATCCTTCATGGGGCATGGTCATGCCATAAACCCTTCTCCTCCGTTTCTCCCTATTTTCTGGATTTTAGGCACTTACACACACAGCCCAGCATATTTTAGTTTTTCAAGCCATGGCTATAGGGTTTGAATCACAAGGTCATCCATGTTTGATCCTGCAGCATTAACCATCAGGCCATGAGCTGGTCCTCAATTTTCTCATTTCTTATGTGAGGAACAAAAGATTGCTGTGGGGAAAAAAAATGTAACATGTCAATATCCCATACTCAACAATAAGTTTGCAATAAATTCTGAATAAGTTTCTTGATAGTCACTGACAAAGCATATACATGACTTATATGTTAAATTATTAAATTTAACATTATATTTTTGCCATAGTTATATAATGTTTTTTATAAATAATAAATTAGGAAATGCATAATTTTCAAAATTGGGAACCAGCAGTTAGCGTAATGGCTATGTCGTTGGACTCCCACGTAGTCGACCGCGGTTCGCGTCCTGGACCTGGTGGCTTAAAACTCACACGTGCGTGCCTAAGATTCCGAGAGGAGAATGGAGGAAAAGGGATTGTGGTGTGACCATCCCCCCCTGGGGGGTGATTTCTCGCTTTCTGTCTCTATGTCTCTCTCTGTCTGAGGAGCGCACGCGCCCTCTAGCGAAAATCTCTCCAAAAAAAAAAAAATTTTCAAAATTTATTTTGGTTAAATATATGTTTAGTTTTTGGGACCAGCACTTGGCATAATGGCTATGTCGTTGAATTCCCATGTAGTTGACAGCGGTTCGAGTCCCGGGCCCGGTGGTTTAGACTCACGCCAGGCACGTGTGTGTGCATGCCCAAAATCTCAAGAGGAGAATG
>NW_006159907.1:215512-217037 GCF_000334495.1 Tupaia belangeri chinensis | reverse complement strand
TAGTTCTCAAGGATTTTCTTTTTCTCTTTTTTCAATTTTTAATATGCTTTTACTTTAGGACACATTCATTCACGGAAAACACAGAGAGGAAGTGAGAAATCACCCCTTAGGGGTATGGCCATTCCACAGTCCCTTCGCCATTCTCATCCTCGGATTTTGGGCATGCATGCACACGCATTCAGCATAATGTTCAAGTGAGCTGGTCTGGGCCTCAAACCGCAGTTAGCCATGTGGGAGTCCAGCGATGTAAAGGTTACATCATTCATTTGCTGGTCCTTGTTCTCAAGTTTCTACCAGATAGTCTTTGAATAAAAAAAAAAAATTACTTAAGGGACCAGCAGATGGCATAATTGGTACAGGACTGGACTCTCATGTAGTCAACTATGGTTCGAGTCCCAGACCGAGAACCTTCAAGAAGATCATGTGCCCTATATCAAAAAATCTCTCAAAAATATATATATATATAGTTCTCAAGGATTTTTTTTTCTCTTTTTTCAATTTTTAATATGCTTTTACTTTAGGACACATGCATTCATGGAAAACACAGAGAGGAAGTGAGAAATCACCCCTTAGGGGGATGGCCATTCCACAGTCCCTTCGTCAGAGAGGAAGTGAGAAATCACCCCTTAGGGGTATGGCCATTCCACAGTCCCTTCGCCATTCTCATCCTCGGATTTTGGGCATGCATGCACACGCATTCAGCATAATGTTCAAGTGAGCTGGTCTGGGCCTCAAACCGCAGTTAGCCATGTGGGAGTCCAGCGATGTAAAGGTTACATCATTCATTTGCTGGTCCTTGTTCTCAAGTTTCTACCAGATAGTCTTTGAATAAAAAAAAAAAATTACTTAAGGGACCAGCAGATGGCATAATTGTTACAGGACTAGACTCTCATGTAGTCAACTATGGTTCGAGTCCCAGACTGAGAACCTTCAGCTCATGCCAGGTGCTTGTGCATGCATGCCCCAAATCCTAAGAGGACAAAGGAGGAGAAGGGACTGTGGCATGGCAATCCTGCCTGGAGGGTGATTTCTCACTTTCTGCCTCTCCGTCTCTCTCTGTCTTTCCAGTGAGTGCATGTGCCCCATAACAAAAATCTTTCTGAAAAAACTTACTTAATAAGTATAGTGCTCCATGTAACAATAAATATTTATTTTTACTACATACCTACCAAGTGTGCACACTAAATTATACATGAAATGCAATCAATAATACTTTCATTTAAAAAAAAACGATTGTAGTTAATAAAGAAATAAAATATAAATAGGTAAATATTCAAGGAATTATCAGACATGTTATGAAAGCTTCCAGAGCTAGTAATGTAGGCTATATAAAGACAACATGAGCTTAAAAAAAGAGAATGTGTGTGTGCGTGTGTGTGTGCATGTGCATCACCAAATTTTCTCTAATGATAATGTCTGTATTGATTCTGAAAGCCTATGATTGTAGTGTTGCTTACTAACTTTTAAACCAGGTTTAGCTAATCATACTGCTTAACACATCACAGTATCACCTCCAACGCTCTTC
>NW_006159907.1:168815-215501 GCF_000334495.1 Tupaia belangeri chinensis | reverse complement strand
ATAGAATATGAATTTAATGCATTATGTTCCCTTCATTGAAAATCTCCAAGGTGAGAAATGTAATTCGAATCTATCTGGAAAAAGTTTCAAATATTGTAAACATAATTTAAAGGGTGTTACTACAGTAGGTGATAAAACAAATTACAGCTTAAACAACTTAAGACTTCAGTTTTTTGGCAATGCCTGTCAATGTCTTTCCTGTTACCTCTAATCTTTTACTGCTCAGAAATGATACAAACATACATTATGAGGAGGTGAATTAAAAAAAAAAAAGACGTAGGATATGCGATATTGTCGTCTAGAAGAGGTAATACATAGTAGGTATTGTTCCGATTTCCTAGCACTTTTTTCTTTTTTTTTTTTTGGAGAGGTTTTTTCGCTATAGGGCGCGTGCGCTTGCCAGACAGACAGAGAGAGACATAGAGACAGAAAGCGAGAAATCACCCCCCAGGGGGGTTGGTCATACCGCAATCCCTTCTCCTCCATTCTCCTCTCAGGATCTTGGGCACGCATGCACATGCGCCCGGCGTGAGTTTGAAGCCACCGGGTCCGGGACACAAACCGCGGTCAACTACGTGGGAGTCCAGTGACTTAGCCATTACGCTAACTGCTGGTTACCTCCTAGCAGTTTTTAATACAAATGAGAAGATTCCTGGCTGGGGAATCCTGGACCCCTTCATGATGAGGACTGGTTTCCAGGGGCAACAACTAGGTGATCAGAGGACTGAAACTTTCGACCTCCTCCTTACCACTGGGAATGGGATACAGGCTAAAGGTTGAGTTAATTGTCAATGGCCTATGGTGTCTGTGTAATGAAGCCACTTTAGAATCCCAAAGGACAGGGCCCAGGGAGCTTCCAGGTTCCTGAGTACATGAAGGCACCTGGACAGCAGTGGGCCCAGAGAGGGTAAAGCCCTGAGCCCCTTCCCACATATCTTGTCCTGTGTATCTCTTCACGTGTATGCTTTGTAACATCCTTTGTAGTAAATCGAATCTATGTCTTCCTGAGTTCTGTGAACTGTCTTAGCTTATCAATCCAAGAAGCGAGTTGCAGGAATCTCTGATTCCTAGCTAAGTGGTAACTTAGGAACCTACTACTTGCAATTGGTGCCTGCAGTGAGGGGCAACCTTGTGGGGTTGAATTTTCAACCTCCAGGGACTGCATTAACTTTGGCTGGTTGAACTGAAAAGTGTAGGATACCCAACTCGTTTCAGAAAATTTGTGAGAAACAAAGTACATATCAGCTGTTGAAAGCAGTGTTGAGCATGAGAGTATAGCATAGTGAGGATAGAAAGAATGGTTTATTTTTACTTATATGCAGGGTAACTTCCCCTTTACCTCTACTCATTTCACATCTAACCCAAATTGTGATTGTTTGTCCTCATACCACCTGTGATTTCTATAAGTACAGATGAATAGATCCTATGAAAATATAAACTAAGAGTGTAATGAAGAATTTCTATTTCTTAAGGATTGTATTAAAGGCGAAATAAAATCTAGGATGAGACACCTAGGAAACACAAGATTTCAGACAGGAACCAAAAATGGATGAACTTAGTATTTTGTGGCATAAGCAGCAAACTCTAGGATTTCCAACAAATCCCAAATGTTCCCTTCATAACCATTTTTCTGCTGTCTTCTGGTGTTGGGCCACTTGGTGTAAAGAATAGCCTTCCCCTCCAAGATATTGAAATGGACTCAATGAAAGTCCATGAGATGATCTGGAAGGCCTCCAACTTCACAGGATAAAGTTGTTCTTCATAGACTTGGTGAGTAAGAATCATCTTCCTGCAGAACTTCTAAAATAAACTGATGAATAGGCAGACCTTGGCATGAAACCACCAATTAGAATTCCCATTGTCTCATTCAATAGCATCACACAGCTCTAACGTTAAGAAGTGTGAAAATGTTTACTCTTATCCCATTTAATACATTTCTTTATAACTTTAAATTATCTATATATTTACTAGAATTTTCTTCAAATACAGAGAAAAATAAAATTTATTATAAATATTCTGCTAATATTTTATTTAAATACCTTAAAGTTTAGAAAATATCTTATTGCATTTTTTTTTAAACTGCCTTTCCTTAAACTAATGGACATTCTTGACCAGAAAATTGTTTTTATGTGTGCAAGAGCCATGTTCTCAGATACTTTAAAATTGTCTTACTGGTCTTCACAATCTTATTTTTTTCTCCCATAGATAATTTTAACAATGGAAAGGAGGGACCATCAGATGGCATAATAGTTACATCACTGGACTCCCATGTAGTCGACTGCAGTTTAAGTCCCAGACCCAGCAGCTTAAAACTCACACCAGGTACATATACATGCATGCCCAACATACTGAGAGGAGAATGGAGGAGAAGGGATTGAGCCATGGCCGTCCTCCCCCCTGGGGTGTGTGTGTGTTTGTGTGTGTGATTTCTTGCTTTCTGTCTCTCTGTCTCTCTAGCGAGTGTACACACCCTATAGCAAAAATCTCTCTCTATAAAAATTAAATAAATACAAATGGAAAGGAAAGATATTTTCTTTCTAGGAAAAGAGACCTGGCTAGGAGGCTAGGACACCTGGCTCTGCTAGTAAATCATTGTACTGGGCCTCAATTTCCCCATTTATAAAACAAAGCATATGAAAATTAGTATTTATTTTTAGTTTTGCGTGGATAGTATCCCATATCTATTGTGAGAACATTTTTTGAAGAAATTCTCATTCTAAATTTTATTTTTTTTAATTAATTAATTATTATTATTATTTTTTTTGGAGAGGTTTTCACTATAGGGCATGTGTGCTTGCCAGACAGACAAAGAGAGACATAGAGACAGAAAGCGAGAAATCACACCCCAGAGGGGATGGTCACGCCGCAATCCCTTCTCCTCCATTCTCCTCTTGGGATCTTGGGCACGCACGCACACGTGCCCAGCATGAGTTTTAAGCCACCGGGTCAAGGATGCGAACCATGGTCCACTACGTGGGAGTCCAGTGACATAGCCATTATGCTAACTGCTGGTTCCCTCATTCTAAATTTTAGAATCAAAAATTACTCGAAATTCTCATTTTCCATATCCAGTTGGCCAACCCTATTGTTTCTAATTTACGGATATTTTTAGAGTATATTTTGGTTTTTTATTTTCTTTGCCCTCACTGCTATAATTAATCTTCATGATTGGTATATGCTGCCACAAGTTGAAATTTCTAATTAATAATAGACATACTTCATTTCTAAGCAATCTTGACAAAATATTAAACCCTTTAGTCTAGAATTTACACAGTTCATAAGCATACTTCTTCTAAGCTACTCCACAAATAATTATAGTAATTAATAATAGATTATGTACCAGGGACTATTTCAATCACTTTAATTCTCTGATTGGATTTATTTTTATTTTTATTGTCATAATACCTTCCCAAGGAAAGCATTTTTATTATCACCACTGTGCAGATGCGAACACTGAGATTTAAAAACCCACTCAGTGCCATGCTATTACCATCAGAGTCCTGATTCCAGTCCAGGCCAGCTGTGTCAAATCTGCACCATTAACTGTGTGATGATGAAACCCTCTTTAGCTTTTTGATCTTGGAATGGTTGTTCTTCCTTGCATATCTATCTTAGTCCCAGGAGGCTGGTGAAATAAAACGCCATGTGCAGGAGTCTTATAAACAACAGAAATGTATTTCTCACAATCTGAGAGGCTGGAAGTTTAAGATTAAGGCGTCAGCAAATTCTGTGCCAGGGAAAAAGTCACTTCCCGGCTCATCAATGGCATCTTCCTGTTTCTTCATATAGCAAATTGTGTAAGGCAGCCCCCTTGAGCCTCATTTATAGGCATGCTAACCCCGCTTATGAGAACTCCACCTCATGACCTGATCTCTTCCCGAAGGCGCCACCTACAAGTATCATAAATCTAAGGGTTAGATTTCAACATATGAATTGAGAAGGGGGCACAAACATTCTATAGCAATGCTGGTTATTTCGTATGCACTGCATGTCTTGCCCTCTATTCAGGCATGTCTATCCTTAAAGATCAAGTTCAGGAATCTTTCTAAAGTCTAACCTTACCATTTTTGTCCACAGTGTCCTCCTTCACATTTTATCCTTCACAATTGTATTTCCTGAGCGTCTTGCTGCAGCTAAGGGCAAAATGTGTGTCATATAATAGAAGTGCCATACACAGCAGTACACCTAAGAGTTATCCAATATAAGTGTTATACGTGGAGCTGGCCAGTGGTATGGTGAGTAAGGTGGCTGGATACCACATGGACAACTGTGCAGTTGTATTGCAGACCACGTGGCTTGAAAAATATGCTAGGTCCATGTGTGTATATGCCCAAAACCCTGAAAAGACACAAGGAATTTCAGCATGACGATTCTCCATGGCAAGTACATTCTTACTTTCTTTCTCTCTGGCAAGCACAGGAGCTCTCAGGCAAAAAACAAACAAACAAACAAAAAGTTATAAAGGCATGAATTCCATGCATTAATAGAGGTTATAACATCTACACAAATTGCACTTTACTACTATGCTCCATCTCTTGAAAAAAATAAATAACTGGACAAAATATCTAAAAGTTTGCATTAGCAAATCCATCATCTTTCTATACTTTCATTTAGAAGAAAATTATTTTCTAATGCAGGATTGATTTAGGAACCATAAATGTCATCTTGTTATTTTAAAAAGCAACAAATAATCACACATCTACAGATAGTAACTGTCTAGACAAATATATTTACACTCATTATTTTCTTTCCTTGTATGCTATTAAGATGGTGTTTTTCTAAGTAACCTAACATGTAACTCTCTTGAGAATGGTCAATAGAAAAATTAAAATAAGATATTTTTTTTATATAAAATTGTTAGAATTTCTTTGTAAATGTATACAAAGAAGAAAAAATCTGCTTTCTAAAAAAAAGTAAGTAATTTAAAAAGCTTATTTATATCATTTAGAATGATTTTCAAAACTTATGAGATGTAAAGGAATCTTGAATTTCTTTTCCTATTCTTTTTAAATAAAAGGAAATCAATAACTAAGTGATTAAATGATATGCTCAAATTTACCAACACAATTCTAATTTAGAAATATAATCATGAATCTTAATATTATACCTCAGTATTTTTTCTAATTCAAAATCAAATTTTAAATTATTTTAGATATCTTCATATAAGATACTTTGTGTCTTATATAAAGATTTTTATTTTTTATTTTCACATTATCATAACATGGGATATTTTTAAAATCCTTGCGATAGAGTTTAGAAGAAAACTAGATATACTGTAGGAGTATTTCCAAGTAGAACTATTTAATTGGAGATGACATCATCATTGAAATTTTGTAATAATTTAATTAAAACCAAAAATATTTATATTAAAAAGTAATTACTTGTAGAAGATATTGAGCTTTGTTAATTTTTCCCATGTTAAGAATATTAAGAAAATGGGGACCAGCAGTTAGCGTAATGGCTATGTCGCTGGACTACCACGTAGTCGACCGCGGTTTGTGTCCCGGCCTCGGAGCTTAAAACTCACGCCGGGTGTGTGTGCGTGCGTGCCCAAGATCCCAAGAAGAGAATGGAGGAGAAGGGATTGTGGCATGGCCATCCCCCCTTGGGGGTGATTTTTCGCTTTCTGTCTCTCTGTCTCTCTCTGTCTGGTGAGTGCACGTGCCCTATTACAAAGAAAACCTCTCCAAAAAAAAAAGAATATTATGAAAATGCAATCTTATGTAATTTCCTTTTCTGCATTCTATCATTTTAGTTTCATTTTTTTACCAATACTGAAGACATAAATACAAAGTGGCATTTTTATTAAAATGAACTTACTTAGAAATCTGGTTACTTTCTTATTACAGGTAGTGATTATCACATTTATCTTCTTCAGAAGTTAAAAAATACTCAATTCTCAGGGTCAGCAGAAGCGTAGTGGTTGTGTTCCTGGACCCCCACATGACCAACCGTAGTTTGAGTCCTGGATCTTACAGCTTGAAGCTCATGCCCAGTGCTTGAGCATGCATGCCCAAAATTCTAAGAGGAGAATGGAGAAGAAGTGATTGTGACATGCCCATACCCCTGTGGGGTTATTTCTCACTTTCTGCCTCTCATTCTGTCTCTCTGGAGAGCACATGTGCTCTATAGCAAAAATCTCTCTTTATATATATTAAAAAAAAATACTCAATTGCCCTATTATATTCAACCTACCCTTCACATGACATCTCCATATTCTGTTTACTCATGTCAACTGTCATATACATTCTAAAAGAGGCATTAAACATGTCATGAGGCAGGGTTCTCCTTCATGGCACAGAAGATATGCACCCCTCAGGAAAAGCTGAATATCCCATTATGACCATGGCTTGAGCTCCTGGCCTATTAGATAAGAAACACTCTTCATTAAATGGGCTGAGGGACAGGAAAGATGGTGGCATGACCAGCCCTTGTGAAGGGTGCTCGTCTCTCTGTGTCTCTCACCTTCACTCCCATGTGCATGTACAAATGCTGTATTATGAATAAGGACAAAATAAGGGGGGGCATAAGGTGGCATAGTGGTTAAGGCACTGGAAGCCCACATGACCAATGGTGGTTTGAGTCTCAGAACTGGCAGCTTGAAACTCATACCAAATGTGTGTACTTGTATGCCCAAGATCCCTAGTGAATAATGGAGAAGAAAGGACTGCTATGTGGTCATCTCCCCTGAGGGGTTGATTTCTCACTTCCTGTCTCTCTTTGTCTCTCTGGTGAGTGCATGTGTCCTATAGCAAAAATCTAAAAAAAAAAAAAAAAAAAAAAGTTTAGGAAAACGATCCCTGGGATAGATTATGTTTCTTCAAGTAGGAGTTCAAAAATTTCAGTTCACATTTTTAAGAAGTTATATGATTGAGTACATATATTTTTTCTAAACTTCTTCTTTGTTGTAAAGCAGACTTCTTAAAACCACTTTTGCTTTAGGCATGCGAAACACCAGAGTTCAAAATAACAGGAGTGAAAATGTGACGGTGCTTGAAGGCAAACAGTTCCTGAGACCAGAACGCTGGGTGAGTTGTCTGCTAATGACTCTAGAGGACAGCAGGGAAGAGAAAGAAGACAACATACAAGGTGCTGATCTGAAGTAATCTAAAAGTCATTGGAATGTGGAAAATTACAGCTAACAGAGTTGGATACGGGTGCTCAGAAATTCTTCTGAAACTTTTTATGGCATTTTTTTTTTCAAAGCATATGCTGATGTTTCCTTCTTACAAATTTGAATTGTGTTCTTTAGATACTACACTCTGGGTATTTCCATCATTCTCAAGCATGGGTATCTCATCTTCATACTAAACCACACAGATTTGTCAATTTTCAGCACCAAAAAATGATAATTTTTACATATTTCAGTCTGCAGTAATAAACTAACTCTTATTTTCACATTTATTATTATATAAAAATCAATATTTATTCACTCTGTTTTGGTTCTTTTTTTGCGTTAAAGATCATCACATTCCAATGAAAAGAGCTTAAAAGTCAATCTTAAAATAGTTCAACTAAAATATAATGATCAATTTTTAGAAGAAACAAAAAATGAAATCCTGTTAGTATATTTTAGTAATAAGCAAGCAAGCAAGCTAACAAAATGGTTGGGTCAGTTCAAGATTTTAGTACTCATATGGACTGAGAGTACCCAAGTGCTCCCTTTCAACATTGAGTGCCTGTGTGTTTACTTAACCAGTATATTAGCAATAATATCTATCAGTGTTTCAATGATGCTTTGGATCTGTGTTTAACTTTCACATTAAATTATTTTCTATCATGAGTTTGTTATATATTCTATTTCTGGCTTATAGTGTTCTTAGGCTCATTTTGCAAGATATTTCCTCTTTCCCCTTAAATAATTTCTAAGCCTTTCATGTTTCTTTTTCCTCTGCTCCCAGTGGAATTTTTTCATTAAAAATACTAGATTGACATTGTTAGTGAGTCATATCTCTAATTTTTTCTCTCTATGCCCAACGGTCTGAGACTATTCAATTGTGATAGCACCATTTACACCAAAAGAGATGCATTTGGGCCTAATTAACTTCTGTTCATTAAAAATGACCTTGTTGTAGTGAAATGGGCATTAACAAGGCACCAGCCTTCTCAGAGTTACATTTAGACATAGAAGGAAAAATAAAGGGATCTTTAGAACACTTCTGAGTCTCGCAGTCTTATGACTTGGATAACGTTCAAGTCTGATGCTGTTATTAACATTGTCATCTATAAGAAGATGATCTATTTGTCCAATGATGTGAATAGCTGTTTTACCCACCATGAGTACTTTACTATTAATATTAGCAGAGACCTCCACTCTATGATAAACTCCTATATTCCCTGTAATAACAAATGTATGTGTTCCATAGAGTATGTAAAAACTGGTGATTTCTAAAATCAGACACATGGAATTATATGATGTTAAATTATCCATTCTCCATTTGAAAGAGAAAGATTTTGAAAATATAATGTAATTGTGGATGCTTGTATTTAATTTTGTTTTAATCTTTTTCCATTGGTCAAATACATGAGCTATTTTCAGCATGAACTGGGGCCAGCAGGTGGTATGGTGGTTAAAGGCACTGGACACCCACATGGCCAATGGCAGTTCAAGTCCCAGAACTGGCAGCTTGCTTCTTCACATTCCCTCTCTCTTGTTCTGTCAACCTCTGATCAAATTTAAATAAATAAATAAATAAAGTTAAAATAAAATAATTCTTTAAAAAAAAAGTTATAAACCACGGTAGCAAATGGTGCATCTACTTGAAGTGCTTTAATTTATTAATTACATCTCTATTACTCTAAAAGAGGTTAGTTTAGAAAGAAGATATTAATGCAGATTCTCTTTCAATATTTACTTAGATTTATTTTCTTTCTTTCCTTTTTTTTTATTTGTATTTTTTATTTTTTTAAGAAAGTATTTGCTATAGGGCATGTGCACTTACCATACTGAGAGAGAGAAAATGAGCACTCGCTACTCAGGAGGCATGGCCACACCACAACCCATTCTCCTCCATTCTGTCATATGATCACATGCACACAGCATGAGTTTCAAGACTTGGGTCTGGGATTCAAATAGCGGTTGGTCATGTGGGAGTTCAGTGCCTTAACCACTATACTACCTACTGGCCCAGATTTATTTTCTATATCAGCCCATGTCTCATTTCACTTAAAATCAGTTTTGATAATCATTTCAAATTCGTAAACAAATTCACCCTTTCTTTTGCTTCTCTGCTATTTTTACATCTTGTCTCCACACTTTTTATCAAGTGTTTTAAAAGGGGTAATACAGGTCAGTTCATGGCACAGTGGTGAAGACAGCTGGATTCCACATAGACAACTGTACTGTTAAAGTCCTAGACCTTGCAACTTAGAGAACACACCAAGCACATGTGTGTGTGCCCAAAATCCTGAAAGGAGGGAGCAATGGAGGAGAAGGCACTACAACGTGACCACAGTCCCCAGAGGGTGCTTTCTCACTTTTCCTCTCTCTCTGTATTTCTGTGTCTCTGTTTGCTGAGCACACACTCTCTCTAGCAAAATTAAAACTAAACCAATCTGACATAACATATAAGTATGAAATCATTTTAATTTTGTATTTAATATTTCTGAGGTAATATTTGCTAAGTTATAGATTTCTGTGCAGTAAATGAAACTAAGTAGCACATATTTAGCAGTAAGATAAGCTTTAATTTCAACATTGAGCTCTGTATGTTGATATGAATAAATTAAGTCATAAATAAAAGGATGCCAATGAAGAGGCTTTCCCACTACATGAACTGACATAGTGGGCTGTACAAGTGGGTCTCACTAACAATTATACTAACTTTTTTATTTACCTTGGGAAAATCATCTTGCTTCTCTGAACCTGTTTACTCTCTTATAAATTAGAAGGGTTAATTAAACTTGCCAAGGTTTTGATACTTAGATGTATTTTCACTCTGGGAAGAATTAAAAAAAAAAAAAAAAAAAAAACCTATGCCCAGGCTCCATGACCAGAATTTTCCTGAGGTGGTTCTGAGCATCAATATATTTTAAAAGTTCCCAGATAATTTGATTTTATAGCCACAAGATAAATCTGAATTGAATGATCATTAATGTTTCTTACAGTTCAAAGAAGTCTGAAAAGAGACTAATAAAGTAGATGTTGATAAGATATAGCATTTAGAAACCAGGGATCTTACATGTGTGATTCTGGAAAATTTGAAATGCATATGCATGCACTCTCTCTTTATCTCTGTGTGTGTGTATGTATATATATAAAACAATTCCTATTTATTCTTACTATTATGCACCACTGCCTGTGAGCAGCAGTATGTGAATCTAGGAATAGATCCTGCCTGGAGTTTTTAATGACTGAAGCATCCCACACTTGCCATTCATCAGAAACACACACCTGCGGGTAACCACTGTAGAGGCAGCCTGCTCTTGAAAGTCATAGCGATTTCTAAAGCAGTACAGTGAGCACTACAGAATCTATGCTTATTGTTCCAATCACTCTTCAGTTCTTGGAAGGGAACAAGGGAAAATAAAATTGAGCCCTCATTTAAGCTTCAAAGACATTTTTCTGCCAAGCACAGGTATGTGGTTTAGAAGATGAAACCAAGAATTATAAGGAATCTACAAGACTGAACTTCTTCCAATGCATAAATTTAGCTACAAAGGACTAGCAATACTGAGTTGAACATGGCTGTAAGTTGAAGAAAGTATAAAATTAAAATTAAAAACTATTTTCTCGACAAATGTAAAATAAATATATATTTGATGGTATATATATAGTCTATTTAAAATATATGCTTAATATATTTAAATATATAAATAGTATACATAGTATATATAATTATACTTCATGTCTAAATTATAATATATAAAGGTACCTATACAGTTATATATGTGTATATTGATTATATGAAAATAATATAATTATAATATAACTAATATATCATTATGTAAATGATCATTCATATATATTATATATATTTATCTACCTAGCAATATAGGTTAAAGTTCTGTATTTGCCAAATCTCAATAAATGATCTTGCTTCCCACTATAATTTACAATCTAATATATTTATGTATTCGGAATTGATGAGTCATTTATTATTTCAAAAACCTAAACACTGAGTAGCATGCACAAAGAATTTATTCTAACTCACATGGGTTAGCTCTGGACCTACAAAGCGTATCTCAGGTTAATCATCTTGACTTTAAGATGTGAGTCAGATTCGAATCTGCTCAACATACGTCCATGTTCTGAGCTAATAATTAACTGAACTGTATTTTCTCACGGCACCTGGCAAAGCACAAAGGAATAAGCTTGGAGAGAGAAAGGAAAGAAAAGATAAGTATCTTCAACAGGATTTCAAATCACCTCCAGCCTTCCTAGACAACTAAAATCATGGGCACCCGCATTCATCACATGTAGCTCATGGGGGAACCAAACCCATAATCTTCTGTATGCATCTAGCTTTGCTTGAGCAGCATGCTACCACTGTACTACCAAGCATGCCTGACACTGCCTGCCAAGGTTTCATGTCAGAAGTGACATGGCGTTAGAGCCATCCATATGGCCTTAGTCATAGTCAGTCTTGTGAAAAATGGTGGACTACTCATTTGCAAATAATATTTATTTTTCAATGTGAGTTTACTCATTGATTCATTCAACTGATTAATCATGCCATTGAAAATACATATGCTGAGAGTTAATTAGATGACTGGCACCATAGGAATTTGTAAAGAAAAATAACATGGTGGGTGAGTCTGATAGCCTGTTGGTAGATCAAGCCACATCCCACGTGGCCCTCCACAGGTGGCAAACAAATTAACTCAGGACTAAATACAAGAGGCTCTTCAAAATGTTCATGGGGTATTCATATTATAGAAAAACTATGTATGTATCTTGAAAGTATTTTGCAACAAATAAACTTATATGATAATTCCATTTTTTCATAATTTTTTAAGTCCCCTCATATTATCTAGCCAAAAAATGCAGTACAGAGAGTATTTGAAGCAAATGAAAGAATAAGTGAAAAAGGTGTCTAAGACAGTAATCATGTTTGTTTTAAGGAAAATCTCAAAAATAGATAAGATTGATGAGAGAAAAGAATGTAAGAACTGTAAAAGAGGCAGGAGGTGAGGTTATACAAAGTCTCATAGACCAGGGTAACTTTTTTGAATTTTTACTTAAGGCCAATAAGAAGATGATAAATGCTTTTAAGCAAAAAGGATGATGTGAAATATTCATCTTTCTATTTAAAAGTACCAGTCCATTCAGTAAAAATATGGGAGAGAGATTAGAGTGGATTTAGAGTTTGTTCACCCAGGAGACATTTTAGCCTTTCATCTTCAGATAAAACTCAAAAATAAAACTCGAAGTGCCCAGTGAAAAGTTCTAGAATGTGAAGGGAAGTGAGATTCAAGGCTCACTCTTACCACTTGGGTTTACATTACTTGACATATAGTATACACAATGGATCTCTTCAGTCACTTTCTTTTTTTTCTCCTCCAATTATTTTGAGATGTCTGTTCTTCAGGAAAATGACTATTCAATTTGTTCATAGTAGAGATTACTTAAAATCATATCTCCAGTATAGTTTATGGCCCTGGTTCAGTCTTCTCCATATCTTTGTGGAATCAGCAGCTTTAAAACCAGTGGTGTAATAAAGGAAGAGATAAACTTAAATAGTCGGCCATCTTAGGTAGGCGATGTCTGATTTCCACTCTGGCCCTATTCTGTTTGATGCTGGCAGTTGCTATAGATAAAGTGATTAGTTTTTTGTTTTGTTTTGTTTTGTTTTTGTTTTGTTTTTGTCATAGGGCATGTGCACTCATGAGAAAGAGAGAGACAAAGAGGAATAAAGTGAGAAATCACTCCCCAGGGGAGATGACCAAGCCACAATCCATTCTCTATTCTCCTGGAATTTTAGGCATGTGGGCACACATTCCTGACATGGCCTCTTCAAGCCACAAGGTCTAGGACTTGAACTGCTGTCAGTCATGTGGGAATCCAGTGCCTTAATCACCATGCCACCTGCTGGCCCCATCACTTTATTAATAGCAGTAATATTGTTAGAAGTTAAGCTTAAATATGGTCTCTCCACTGTGGAGCGACTTCACACTCCCAGAAAGAACTGTGTTTTGTACTACCTAATAAAATAAATAAGGGAACTGGGATGGTCAGTAGCTCAGGGGTAAACTGCCATGTTCTGTGAGACTGACCCAAATGGGAAAGTTGTCAGTCTGTGTGCAGAGACCTCTCGGAGTACACCAGGCACAGGCGTGTCCACAGGTGTGGAGGGTTAGATTATAGCGTCAAGACCCTGTTGTAGGTATTTATCTCTCTCTCTCTACTTCTTTGTCTTTCTCTCACTCATGTAATACATAATAAATTTAAGAGTAGAACAAAACAAAACATCTGGCTTTATTATACAGTGAATAAAATAGAAATTATTACTTAACTCTTAGTCTTCAAAGGAAAGCTACATGCTGGGACCAGCAGTTAACGTAATGGCTATGTCGCTGGATTCCCATATAGTCGACTGCAATTCACACTCTGGACCTGGTGGCTTAAAACTCACGCCGGGCGCATGTGCATGGGTGCCTAAGATCCCGAGAGGAGAACGGAGGAGAAGGGTTTGCGGCATGACCATCCCCCCTGGGGGGGTGAGTTCTCACTTTCTATCTCTCTGTCTCTGTCTGTCTGGCAAGCGCAGCACAGGCCCTATAGCAAAAAAAACTCTCCAAAAAAAAAAAAAAAAAAGAAAGAAAGAAAGAAAGAAAAGAAAAGGAAAGCTACATGCTAAAATAAGTGCAAGTAATTCTAAGTCTTTCAAATATAAACATATAATCCTACATGGGTCTTCTATGTAGCCGTGTGATAGATATAATTTTCTGAATCAAAATAGCTTGAAAAATGTCATATTACCATACAGTATTTTCTTGTAGATATATCAGAAATGAATTAAAATGTTTAAGTAGTACCAATATCATCTCTCAAAATACTACACATGATGTTTAAAGTCATTTTTAAAATAAGTCATTTAGGAAAATAGAATTTCACTGATATACTTAAAGTAGTTACAAATTTGATTCACTAAAAGATCAAATAATTGCTTATCACAATTGGTTATCATCAAATAACCAATTATTTGATGCTCCTCAAAATAGTGGGTGGTTGGAGAAGTCAGGATGTGAAGACCCCAGAAACTGCCTCAGAAAACAGCTTTTCACTCACTTCCTACCCTCCTGCCTCTCCTCTCTTCATGCTCCCCCAAGGCAAGCCAGAGAAACTAGAATTCCAGTTTCCCACAGTGGGTCATAAACACCAGAGCCCATTTCCCCCAAAGCCAATCGTATAACCTAAAATAATTCCTTGAATTTCTCTCCTGCCTTTCTGTGTAAGAGTTGGCCGTAGAGGAGGGATCCTGCCCTGTACCTGGGAGGAAGGAATGCTGCACCAAAAGGCCAAGAAGAATATGAACACCCAGGGCTTGCTAGGTTTCCCCGTTCACTCGATTTCTATTAGCTCTGACTCTTTTTGTCCAGTCATATTTCTACATGACTGCGGAACTTGTTTCATAGAACTTAATCCTAAAATCAGATAGTTCCCTTATATCATTGAGTCTTTGGTCTGAAAGCTTCTGAGTATATATTTATTAAATGTTAGAATAAATCTGTATGCCTATTCTTTTACTGATCTGTGTATTTTCAGTGATTTTTAGCAAACCTCAGAGGCTGAATTCTTTCACCCCTGCAGGAATAAATTCAAAACCTCGTGGATGACATTGCAATCCAACTAGGTTATGATACTAGTTTTGTTACAGGATAAATACTTTTATTGCCATTTATTTTTCTTTTAAAAATAATAATCTTATGAAATCTAAGACTTTCTGGCATATATATATATATATGAGATTTTTTACTACAGAGCGCATTAACTTGCCAGAGACAAAGAGAGACAGAGATATAGAAAGGAAGAAGTCACCCCCAGAGGGAATGTCCACATTGCAATCCCTTCTCCTCCATTCTGTTCTGTGGATTTTGGGAGTGCACACAGGACCAGTGCAAGTTTTAATTTGCCAGGTCTGGGACTCAAACCACAATAGACTATGTAGGAGTCCACTGATGTAACCATTACCCCATCTGCTGGTCCCTGTTTATATATTTTTAAGCTTTGACCTAGGGTATTAAATAAATTGTCATTATTAAGAATTTGCTTAGTAAGTGCTACTGTTCTATGTAAGAGCAAGCTTTTTGTAGCTAAATTTGTAAATTCTACTAAAATTTCTGAGTTCACTAACAATCACAAATTTAGTGGGGCATAGAGCTAGAAATGGAACTCATCCTAAATCAAGAGCTCATGACCTGTGCACTACAATAAGATATTAGTGTATTGATCTCGGAAACTGTTTTGAACTCACAAGAAATTGGATAGAAAGGTAGGTAGGATTGAATTGCTTTCCTTATATTATAAACAGGATGAGGATGTCCCTCAGAACAAAACTTCTTAAACTAAAAAAAGGTAAACATATAGTTTTCCATTACTTTAAAACCAGAACACATGTTCTGAAACTTTTTTTTTTTTTCCCATACACCAAATCTGAGAGAGGAGCTTCACATACACAAACTCTTCCTATCAGTCATCACTACCTAGTAGCGGGTACTAAAAAAAGTCAAGACAGATTGGTGTAGGTACAAGACCTAAAACCATACCTTACAGCTTTTCCTCCACTGACCCCTAATCAGCCCTGACATACAGTGCAGCAGACTACATACGTGGTGGCAGGGCATACCAGGACAGGGTGTTCTTTCAGAGCATTGGAGATGGATCTCAGCTTTCTATTCTTGTACCCCCTTTAGTGTCTGTCACATAGTAAGAAACAGACTTTTTGAATGCATATATAGTTGAGTCTTGTGAGAATGTCAAATACACACTAGACAAGCTACTGAAAATAAATGAAAGGGTAATCAGATCTGTGTCTCTGTAAGAAAGACATAACTGTTATCTATCAGCTATAATGTATGTGTGATGCCTATGCATTAAAAATACTGAGCAGTGCAAAAATTTTATATTTATCTGTTTATAAACACTTAGGATGAGTCAACATTATACCTTTTTATTAGAAGCTAAGAAACTACCAGAAACCTTTTCACTTGCTTATATATAAAAATCAAGGACGAGTTGGCTAGAAAATGCCTCATTATAAAAAGCACATGAGGTCCACCTGGGAGATATAGTAAGTGGTATGTCAAAGTCATTACCAAGTGATTGCATGGATCTTTTGGCCACTGGACAAAAGATGAGATAACATATCAGTCTTAGCAGCACCAGGAAGTCAGAGGCCAAAGAAATCTCAGTCACTTTGTTAGCAAAGTCTGCACGAAAAACATTTAGGTTTCAAATACATTCATCTTTACCCAGGCTTTTAAACAGAAATCAAAGAAAGATTTAAAAATGAAGTAGCAACAAAGTAAAACCTAAGGGGTAAAAAAAGAGAGAGAAAGACAGAGATGAGCATAGCTTTTGAAATATTTTAGAAATAGTGCAAGCTGGTTTATATGTTCCTGATTTCTTAGGATATGTTTTGTGCTTGAAGGTAATCTCCTATTCTCAAGAAAAGTAGGTGGGGAAAAGTGATTCTTTTTAAATGAATCATATTTTTTCAGAATAGATATGACTCTATGTAGAATTTTTTTTTTAAATCTTCAAAAAATATAATGGAACATTTCCAACCTGCAAGTTTTAAGTGAACAAAGGTCAATGAGTGTTTGTAGTTTTTGCTGAAGGGATGGGATTGGTATAGGAGGATTTTTCTTTCTCCATCAAATCTATTCCAGACTTGAGGAAAACAGCCCATATGGACATTTCAGTGTTCTAGTAAAAAACGAACTGCTAAATTGCATGTACAAAAAAACATGCTTTTCTCCATATCCAGCCCCACTATTTTTCAAAGTTCTTTGTGCCACAGCTCCTTTAGAAGAAAAAGACCTTCCACCCTTTGGTGATGCTTACAAATGTCCTTGGCTGAGACAGAGGTGTCCACTCACACAAAGCAGTTTCGTTGCGGATCAGAAAATTTCATGGGACCAGCAGATTGCATGGTAGTTAAGGTGCTGGACTCCCACATAGCTGACCATGGTTCAAGTCCTGGATCTGGCAGCTTGGTTTCTCACTTGACCTGTTTCTTTCCTCTCTGTGACTGTATCTAGTCAAATTAAAAACTAATAAATAGAATTAAATAAATAATTAAATAAAATTAAGGAATTTTAAAAGAAAAAGAAAATTTCATAGCATGAAAGAACTCAAGTGTGCAGATGGTCACTAACTTATGATAGTTTGACTTATGAGTTTTCAATTTTATGATGAGAAGTCATACGCATTCAGTAGAAACCAAACCTTGAGTACTCATACTACCATTCTGTTTTTCACTTTCTGTGTAATAAATTACATGAGGTATTTAGTATGTTCTTATAAATTAGGCTTTCTGTTCAATGATATTGGCCAACTAGGCTAATGTAACTATTTTAACTGTTTAAGGTAGACTAGGCTAAGTTACAAGGTTTGAGAGGTTAGGTGCAGTAAGTATATTTTTGAATTATAATATTTTTACCTTAAGATTTGTTTATGAGGATGGAACCTAAACATAAACTGAGGAGCATCTGTTCAGGCAATGACCGATGGTGAAAATTTAGTTCATAGGAAGATAAAGTCTGGCTGACCTCTCTTTGGATGAGGTAGGCTGCTCACTTAAATGAGGAATGAAAGTTTTCAGCTGTTACTTAGTCTTCCATTGGTTGCCCCCCTGAAGTGCTTATTTCTGTTGATGTTTACTTCTAAAATCCCATTATATTCTCTTATCTTCGAATTTGAGCTTCCTTCATGGCCATGACCTTCACATCCTCTACCTCATTCTGTCTCACAACTGATTTATTTATTTATTTATTTATTTATTTATTTATTTATTTTGAGAGACTCTTTCTATAGGGCATGTGCACTCACCAGAGACACAGAGAGAGAGAGAGAGACAAAAAATGAGAAATCACCCACCAGGAGATGACCATACCACAATCCCCTCTCCTCTGTTTTCTTCCTGGGATCTTGGGCATGCATGCACACATGCCCAGCATGACTGTTAAGTCTTCGGGTCCAGGACTTAAAAGCAGTCAACTACGTGAGAGTCAGGCAGCATAACCATTACGCCACCTGTTGGTCCCTGTCCCTTACTCTTAATGGACTTTGATATTGTCGTCTGTTTCCTCCCCATACTCGAAGATTTTTTGTGGTATTAATATGATGTTCACACCCTCACTGTCTCTAGTATTCTGAGGTCAAGAGCCTGGTTGGAATATAATGCTACTCCTGATTACACAAGTTAAATTGACATTCTCGGTCTCTAAATTCCTTTAGAATAGTTTAATATAGCATATGTATTTACAGCATTTTCCTTTATTAGAAGTGTTAGACTATGAATCTTACCATTAAATTGTGACTTAAAGCACTCCATAGCAGTAAATAAAATAGTTATTAGATAATTAAATAAGGAAGTGATGATTAACTTTGGATACCAATTTGACTGGACTAAGGAATACCTAGAAACCTGAAAAAAATTATTCTGAATGTGTCTGTGGGGCTATTTTCACAAGAGATTAACATGAAAGTCTGAGTATATTAGATATAGAACACCAATGTGAGCAGGTACTGTCCAATCAAAATGAAACCCAAAGAGAACAAATACAGAAGAGGATGTTTCTCTTTAGAGAGAAAACAGTATAGATTTTATTTCTTCTGCTGCCTTCAACATCAGAACTCAAGGGTCACCCTCTCAAATTTCTTGAACTTTATACTGGCAACTTCTGAGTTCTTAGATTTTTAGTCTAGGATTGTGAGTTACATAATCATTTTCCCCATCTTTGGGGCCTTTGAACTTGGCCAGGAGCATGCCACCAACACCTTAGAAATTCCAGCTTGAAGAAAGTCTATTGTCAGACTGCTCAGTTACCATAATTATGAGGTAATTCTCTCAACAAATCTCCTCTTATGTACCCTTTTGGCTGCGTCTTCCTGAAGAACTGTTGACTAATGCAGAATAGAAAGGATTGAAGCATGCAGATGAAGGTCTAGGAAAGGAGCTCAGATTTGAGCTGAGTTTTGAAGTCTTAGTGAGTGTGTCTTTCCTCCTCCCATGGAATCCTCAAGGTGTATAAAGACTTGTAGTTGGTAGGCTAGTGGTTACGAAAACTAGGTTTCAATATGTAATAGCTGTGTGGCCACGATCGTGTTATTTACCTCTTTGAGTATTAGTTTCTGGGTTCCAAAATCATAATTTTGAGGATTAAATGAGATAATCTTTTAAATTTGTCACTTTCTGACAGTGCTAGATTCCTCACTTTTTAATCTATAGTGCATCTTCAGGATTTGATTATTAAGGAAACCATGAATGTTGGAAAACTTGAACTTGAGTCATTCATTTCTTTATAGTCCATATTTAGTGCAATCTACAAAAGTAAATACAGGAGAGAAAAACAGAAAATGACTTGCATCTCATGTGTCATTCCATTCAGTAATAACTGCCTGTTCATCAGGAAGAGGAAGGTGATTGTGAATTAGCACCATCTGCCATTGTCACAGGATAGGTACACAGAGCATGTATGCTTGGTACATGTTATTTCTCTGAAGCAACGCTGCTACAAATGTGTCTTGCTAAGACGGTAGTAATGATAACAACAGTATTATTATGAGAGTAGCATCTAGTTGATATGGAATCCTTTCTGTGTTAAGTACCATGATACAAATAAAGTAATGGTCTTTACCTATTCACCACATTTCGTTTTCACCATAAGCTGTGCACTATTGTACTCATTTACTCTTGAGATATATGAAGTTTAGCAGGTTAGGTAGTTACCAAAGTCACAAACCAAGAAAGATTCATATACCGTATCTTTTTTTTTTTTGAGAGAGAGAATTATTTTGCTATAGGGTGCATGCACTTGCCAGAGAGACAGAGAGACAGAAAGCGAGAAATCACCCCCCAGGAGGGATGGTCACACTGTAAACCCTTTTCCTCCATTCACATAATTCCTGTTATCCTATAACCCTCCATTGAGTTTAAAATTATGGATTAAAATTAAAAAAAAAAAAAAAGTACTACTTAGTGTTCATTATTTGCCAGATAATAATCTTGGCATTTTATCACTTTACAAGTAAGAGTAGATTTTAAAGCCCTTAACAATTCTATTATTATTATCATCTCCATTTTAAAAATATTTCTTTTGTGAGAGAGAGACAGCATGAGAGAGAGAGCATGAGAGAGAGATCCAGGCACCTTGAGAAGGTCTTAATCCCCTACCTCCAGTTCCTCAGACAGAGTCTTGGATGAACTCCTGCCCCATGTAATTTTGGCCAAGTGGGAATGAGAACCCCAGCTGACCACATGGTTTCAGTATCACATATTAGCACTTCATTACCTGGGCCTTCTTAATTTTATAAAGTTTATTTGCTTATTTCTTCAATGAGAGAAAGAATCTCTCAGGCATCCAAATAGGATCTCCACATCACTGTAGTACTCCCAACCTGAGCAGCCATGATCACAGCCACGTGCTCATAGCCAGTGTACATAGGGAGACCTCAGGATGGGAACTTGCATTCCTGGGGCAGTACCGTTGTGCCACCAAATAGTGGCCCATTTGCTTTACACTCTTTACAACTGAAGCACAGAGATTAAGTGACTTGCCCTAGATTACATACTTTACAAATCGCAAAGTCTCCATTCTAACCTGGACGCTATTTACAGAGCATGTTTTTACTTCAGTTTTATAATGCAATGTATTTATTGCTGTGAGGGCCAAACTAAACTGGGTAATAAATGTAAAGCACCTAGAAGTCTGAGACGTAGTAGATACTCAATACATCCTTATAACCCTGCATTAAGAGCTGAGGTTTTATGACTACAAAGCTGTGCTATTTCCACTGTGTTGTACTGCTGCCTCTATAAATAGTTACAAAAATAAGAATGCTGTTTTAGAGGGATTCTCAACAAAAGATCATATAATTTATATCATGAAAATAGTCAAGGAAGAATGCGATTTATTTTAAGAGAACAATTCCCCTGTAGTCTTTTTTTCTTCCCTCTCTAGTGTGCATTTTTATAACATTTTTATAACATTAAGGCATATAATTTCAATGGCTTGTGTTCATATGCAAATTCAAATCTAGGTAGTTAATGAAACAATAAATTATTTAGCTAGAAAGTTAAGGCAATATACAATGCCATTCTGAAGTCAAGTGTCTTGGAAATGAAGGGCACTTCAATGTATGAACACAAGTCTTCCTTTGTAAGTTAATTGACCACTCATTAGAATGTTTTTGGTTTTTGATTTTAGGGTAAATTTATCTATTTGAGAGAGAGATAAAAGGAGAGACACAGGTACTTTCAAAGCCATCTCATCACACTGTTATCTTTGCACTCTCTCCCCAGCCTTCCAGCCAGCCAGGATTATAAGCATGCCTGGAGTGTTCAGGTCAGCCCAGGATGTGAATTCTGGGCCTTCCCTCGTGGCTCTGGCATCCAACAGTTGTGCCTTAGAATCAGCATGGATAGGATCAAAATATTTTTGAATTTAAGATGTATGCACACATATGCATGCAAGTAACTAGAGTAATCAGTCTTTGCAGATCAGGCTAATTCATATCTTCTTTGTTGGTCTAATAGTTTGTTGTTATATATTTCTTTCACTCGTTTTTGTCAAATCAGTTCCCTTTAGGATATGAGATGTCTGCAATTGTAACATACTTCCAAGAGCTCTAGAACATTCTCAGACTGTGCCAGTATATAAACCACATTTGGTAATCTAATAAAGAGACAAGATCTCTTACATTCAAGTCAACACTTTTCTTACCATTGTGCTCAAGTGTGTGACAAGTTAAAAGACATCATGTCATTATGCAAATGGAATCAGAGAATACAAAGTTTCTCTAAAATGTATTTTGAAAGATGTTTTATTTCTCTTATTTTCCCTACCAAAAAATAATAAATCAGATATACCATTCAGTTCCACACAAAAGCTCACCCTACTGGTGATGGTTAAGAGGAAAACATCCTCCAGTTTTAGTTTCTTAATCAAACCAAGTAAGGAAGGCTTTGTGCCAACGGATAGACTAAAACAGAGGGGGTTAGAAAAGGAATTGGAGATTCAATTTGTCCTATCACTTGAGGATCATATGACTGAAATAGAAGAGGGTATTTTGACCATTTGTTTCTTCTGTCCACCGCATTTTATTTATGTTTTAAATAGTATGAACATTTCACAATGTTACAAAGGATTCCAGGTTTTAAAAACATTTCTTTCTTCTAACATATTTCTCTAATGAAAGTCATTTAATTCTTCTGATGCTTAACAAGGTAAATGATTTGATGTCAATGTTGAAGAGAAAAGTGCAGTTTAGACTTAATGAGCAAAGTTACTTCTAAATACAGTGCTTGAAATATAATGAATGGGTCAAGTTTGGAACATTTTGAGGAAAAATAATGCTAGCAGAAAGTGTTAGTAGAGGGACCAGCAGCTAGCGTAATAGCTATGTCGCTGAACTCCCGTGTAGCTGACCGCAGTTCGAGTCCAGAACCTGGTGGCTTAAACTCACTCCGGGCACATGTGCATGCATGCCCAAGATACTGAGAGTAGAATGGAAGAGAAGAGATTGCGAAATGGCCATCCTCCCTGGGGGGTTATTTCTCACTTACTATCTCTCTGTCTCTCTCTGTCTTTCTGGCGAGCACATGTGCTCTATAGCAAAAACCTCTCCAAGAAAAAAAAAAGTGTTAGTAGAATTATTTAAGAAGGGAAGGAGGGGACCAGCAGGTGGCATGGTGATTAAGGGCTGGACACTCCCACATGGCCAGCTATGGTTCAAGTCCCAGACCTGGTGGTTTGCTTACTCACTCTTTCTCTCTCTCTCTCATCAAATGAAAATAAATGAATAAATAAATTAAATTAAATAAATAAATCTTTAAAAAAAAAAGAAGGGAAGGATAAAGCTAATAGGATGTGTTAAGTTAGATTCCTTCAGAAGTACAAATCAAGTTGAAACAAATTTGAATGCAAGTAATTCTGAGGAGAGAAATTTTGGGACAGTAGAAGATCGTGGAAAATGGAGATGAAATAGGAAAAAGGCCAGTATAGTATGTGTTGTCATAATATTGATGTTCACAAAACAGGCTTGATTTTGCTGGTGATTTTAGGGGAATATAGCATACACCTAAAAGTTTCTTCTTAGGGACAACGAAAATAATGTTCCATCTGTGATCAGTGCATGGCTCCTGCGTGGCTCAGGATATTACTTTACAACCTTACAAGCAAGCCCATGCTCACATGCTCAGACATAAAGCCCTTAGACAGCCACAGGCATGTATGTGCAGTAAGTGGCTTGGTGGCACACAGGCTTGCGTTTGGTGGAGGTGTAGCTTTGATGGAGCCAGCTATCCCTGGTTGAGAGGACACGTAACAAGTTAGCAAACAGCGCTCTTAATTCTTCAGCATGAAATCATGTGTTATATCACATGTGGATTAATTTTTTTCCACTTGGAGACTGTTACTGATCACTTTACTTTGTTCTGATTTTTTAATAAGAGGTCTGGCAAGAGTCATGCCAGTTTGTAAGCAGTTTGCAATGGTCCTGTGACCATGAGATGCCTTCTACTTCCTGACTCCAGCATAGCATCATATGAACATGAACATTTAGCAAAGCCTTCTTATCTGTATTAAACAGTCATTCTTTTCTGCTGACTGAGTCATCTTGAGAAGGAGACTTGTTCTTTGCACCAATCACAAATCTAAGACTCTTTAAGCCCGCCTGTTGTCGTCTTAGCTCCTGCTTCTTAATGTTCCACCTTTCTGGGCTGCTGTTGTACTTAAGTCCCTAGAACACTTTCTCAGGGGTACCAGAGACTGTGTTCCTGGGTCATGGTCACTCATCATTTTTCTGTAAGTACATGTTTTAAAATATGTTTACAGAATTTGGTTATCTCAATTGACAAGGTTTTAATAGTTTGTTCACGTGAGTTTTGGGGTTCTCATGTGGGCAGTGAAGCTATCAGGTTTCATGATTTACACATTGGGCACATGAGGACTGAGCAAAACAGAGAAAGAAAATCATGAATACCTTGCACAACTATTTTCATTGCAGCATTATTCACAATTGCTAAGACATGGATCCAACCCAAATATCCACAAACAGATGAATGGATTGAAAAATTATGGCACATATGCTCCATGGAATATTATTCAGCCATAAAAATCAACAAGACCCTGGAATTTGATAGAAAGTGGATGAATTTGGAAGATTGGTTGCTGAGTGAACCAAGTCAGGCTATGACAGACGTTGTATGTCTCCACTTAACATATACCGACTGTCTGCACTCTACGGTAAAGACCAAAAGACTAGAGAACATAAAAGCATTAACAATTGCAATGGACACTAGAGATGGTGGAAAGAGTGTGGGAGGGGAAAACCATAGGAAAGGAAATTTGGGAGGGAAATGGAGAGGTAAGACACTTGTGGGACACAGATACTGTTTTTTACCTGTTGATGAGGATGTGTGTAATAGTCTCAACTGGGCTGGACTGAGGTGTATATCATGCTGGGTAAAGTCTCTTCACAATCTAAATGATGTGTAGCAATTTAATGTATGGATAATAATTTGAAAAATTAATTTAAAAAATGACAAACTCACACACATACACACACATGAATACCTGACAGAAAGTCCAGCCAAAAGGCTAGTTTGTGATGTTCCTGCTGTTGTCTTGGTTTTTGCATCTGAGAATGTTCATGTACCCCTGGCCATAACTGAGCTGGATGAATTGAGCCAGTAAATGTTTTAACTATACAACCAACAAAGAGAAAACTCCTGCTTGTACTAGTCTATAGAGTCTAACAATGTTTTTCTCTAATTGAAATTAAAAAGAAGAAAACAATTCTTGCAAACCAAAAATACCCACTTCTTAGTGACTTCTCAAAACTATCCTTCAGGAGGAGTTTGACATTAAAGATAGGAAGGGTTGCTTTCATTATCCATCATAAATTTTAATTAGGTTATCCTTCCTTTTCCCTAAAGTGAGTCTTCGCTGAGGCTTTGCTTATTTAATATATAGTAGGAAGTTTTGTATTAACTGATTCTACTAGTGAACAATGGGTATTAACATCATACACATGTTGTACATTTATCAAGTTTAGATTTCTTTCTCCAGCCTCTATAGAACTTTAGATCCATAATATATTATCACTTTCAATTTATTTTTCTATGTCCCTAAATTGTAAGTATATTTTAGCAAAAGCAATGATTGTGATTTTTATGTTTATTTCTTCAAAATTGAGTTTATTTTTGTCATGTGGCGAAATATTTTAGAGTGAATAAATATAAGAATTAATTAGCTATTTTAGCTGTATATTAAATTTAGCTCTGAATTTATCAGAAGCAATGTGAAAAAAATGTATTGCAATAAAATAAAAAAATAATAGTTTTCTAATAAATATTAAGTGAATAATAACATATGCAATGTGGAAATGCAATAAAAACATTTTTAATTTAAATCATAATAGTTCAACTGCATTTTAATTTTAAGTTTAGAAAACATCTATATTACTGCTATTTTAGGACTCAAATAAGAAATTTGACTTTTGGGTGTCCTGTGTTTAGAAATACACAAATTCACTTGAAACACCTCTATCTATTGTCAAATATGTGGCAATGCATCTTTTCTTTCAAGTGTAAAATAATAGCTAGCTGTTAACAATAAGACTACTAGAAGAACTCTTCAAAATTCGAATTTAGAATAAAATGCCAGATTACAAAATAATTATTTAAAAATTTTCTTTTTAATTTGTTTAATTTCAAAATAATACTTTTATATCCAAGAACTATTAATTACACATGTGTTTTCAAATATAGTTAGTGTACTAAAGTTTATTTGAAAAGCACTATAAAATATTAAATAATTAAGTTTTAAAAAATTGTTTTACATTTTCTTTCTTTGGGAAAGATTTTTGCTATCGGGTGCATGCACTCACCAGCTCACCAAAGAGACAGAGAGACAGAAAAAGAAAAATCGTCCCCCAGGGAGAATGATCACACCACAATCCCTTCTCCTTCATTCTCCTCTTAGGATTTTGTGCATGCATACATATGCACCCAGCATGAATTTTAAGCTGCCCAGTCTGGGACTGGAACCTCAGTCAACTACGTAGGAGTCCAGCAACGTAACCATTATGCCATGGTCCCTCATTTTACTTCTAATGAGCACATAATAATCGTACATATGCATCGGGCACAGTGTGATGATGATGTTTAGTTACATCAAATTAGGATTATTTATTCCTTCCATATATCTATTACCTCAAATACTAATGCGTTATAAAAGAAAAGTCTTGGCTTGTAGAATAATTTATGCATTTATTAGAAATATTTAAAAAAATACTACCTATATTCTATACCTTAAATAACATCTTTGAAAACATAAGAAAACTATATGATATCAGCAGTTTGTGTGGCGGTTAAGGCAGCTAGATCTCAAAGGGCTGACTGTGTAGTTTGAGTGGATGGCATAAAAACGTATTTGTGCATGCATACCCAAAATCCCAATAGGAGGACTGAAGAAGAAGGAATTGTGACATGACTATGCTCCCTGGGAGCGGGGTAGGGGCTTTGGGGGGGGGTGATTTCTCACTTTCTTTCTCTCTCTTTCTCTGTGCCTCTCTCTGATGAGTACATGCCCTATAGCAAAAACTAAAAAAGGAAAAAATGAAAACTATACATTAAACATTATAAATTTTACCTTGGAAATTGTGTTCCTTATCTTCTTAAACTCACTGAACCCTTTCCATTGGGTGTGAACTTAGACGAATTTCACATACAAGAAGCCTGGCCTCATGGCCTCCTGCAGGCCTCTATTTTCTCTGCACTGTGTCCCCGTTATCCCTGTGGACAGAACACTATGTGCTGACTAGTGCCTAGACTAATGCATGCATAACTCAGGGGTCCCTGTGACTCACTACCTTTGGGTACTGACTTCTGACCAAGAGAAGACGAGAACCCATGTATGAATTCATCCCCCTTTTCCTGTTGGGAGATGTGGTCCTGAGATGCAGGTTATATGTCTTCTTGGGAGCATAGTTCCATGAATCCAACAGACACACACAGGGTCAGCACAAATATGAATCATAGCATTGACTTTCCAGCCTTCTCTCTGCTTAAAGTGGAGTGTAGTAAGAGACATATCAGTCACCTTATAGCATAAGAGAGAGATGACTGCTTACTGAGAAGGACACTAGCCAGAAGTAACTAGCTAACCACTGTATCCTTTATTAAATGTATTACTTTATTTATTAAATTAAACATAATTCATTATATCTTCTTTATAGTTTTATAAAATTGGAAATCTGATGAAAATACTGCATTTTAATCTCCGATTGCTACTATAAGTGTCTGCTGAAAATCAATGACTTACTCAAATTAGGATAATGAAGACACATGAAGTAATCAAGAGATTATTTATGAAGATGAACTAATGTAGAAAAATTACAAGATATATCATGTTCTGTGTGAGTAATTACACTGAAATATTCTGACCACTCTCAGCTTTCAGGAATAAATTAATAAAAAAGTCCTTCTTTCTTCCCCTTATTCTGATCTGTAAGTGTTCCTGAAGGCAAAGAACAAGTAGTCTAAGTATAATTTATACAATTCCAATTCCCATGTCAGAACTGGAAGACCTTGGTTTAAGTGGTAAATGAAAAATAGCCAATACAAGTATAATAATTGTCTTGTTTCCAATTAGATTTTTTTCTATTAAAACTGTGTTTCTCAAACATACATAGGTGCTAGGGTATAGCATGAGTTTATCATGTTTACCACTCTTGCATTCTAGTGAGAAAACACACATCATAAATGAAAAGAAGAGCTGCTAATTTGATCTGGTAGCGCAGCAGTTAAGGGAGCCAGATCCCATATGGCTGACAGTGGTTCAAGCCATGGTCATGGGAGCTTGAGAAACATGCTAGGCACATGTGCCTGTACCCTAAATCCTGACAGGAAAGAGGGATGGAGGAAAAAGAAGCAGTGTGACCTTGCCCTTTAAGGGGTGCTTTCTCGCTCTTTCTCTCCCTCTCTCGCTGGTGAGCACATTTACCCTCTGGCAATACAAAGAATTAACCACAGCAACAAAAGCAAAACTAACATAAACATTATCACACATATACCTTGATGGCTGTAGGCGCATAGAACAGAAATCTGGAAATGAGTATCTGATAAGTCTTATTTATATATGTAATCTTATTAGAGAGTAAAAAATGGTTTCTCAATGAAATTGTGACAATATACACTCTCATTAGCATTCTGTAACTATTTGGAGAGTTCTACTTTCTTATCAATTCTTATCATAGTCAAACATATTTTACTTTTTTTTTAATCAATAAATGATCTTCATAGTATGGTAATATATTTTTAAAGAATTATTTTATTTAACTTTATTTATTATTATTGTTATATTTTACATTTAGATAAAATAGAGACAGAGAGAGAGGGAAAGTGAAAAAGCAAGCCACCAGGCCCAGGACTCAAACTGTGGTTGACCATGTTGGAGTCCAGCATGCCACCTGTCTGCCCCAGTATGGTAATATTTTTGACTGGACTAATATAAAGTATATTCATGTTCAGGGAAAATTTAATGTAAAAAATAATGTAAATGTCTCTATTTCTATTTAAAAATTTAAATTTTTAAAAAATCTTTCCCATTAAAAAGACTCTAGTTTCAAACGAAAGTACCTTTTCTAAAAAGTAAGGAGAAATGATAGAATAGTCTCTAGTTCATTTTGTTAACATTCAGATGGCTACAAAATAAACACATAAACTAATAAATATCACACTGAATTACATATGGTAGTTCAAATTAATCGTATACATGGCATGCAATGATATAGAAGAATCTAACAGTACAATGTCAGAAAGCCAGACACTTCGTATTTTATTCCATGTATACAAAGTACAAAAGCTAGATCAGTCACATAGAGCAACAGGTAAGTGATGCACACAGGAAGCCAGATACCACATGACTGACCAGGGTTGGAGTTCCAGCACTGGCAGTTTGAAGAACACTCTGGGCACACTCAAATGCCCAGAATCCTGATGGAATGAAAAACTGGAGAAAAAAAGGATAGCGACTCGACCTAGCTCCAAGCACTCTCTCTAGGAGATTCTCTCTCTCTTTCTCTTGTTCTCACAGACATGCGTGCATGCACACATTCTCAGAAATTATTGATAAAATAAAAACAAAGTAAGCACAACTGCTTTTATAGGTTGAACGTCAGGAAAATGATTACCCACGGTCAATCTGGCTATGAATATAACAGAATATTGAAGTGAAAGCAATATCCTCCCCAGAATGCCTATTTATTAAAATTAGTTGAACAATATACTTAAGACATGTAGACACTTTCCAACACATGTACCTACATTTGAATAAAAAAATTAAAACTAGAATAATATTATCTGTTATATTAAAAAACTACTCCAACAAATAATCTGTTCATCCTTTTTCATTATTTATTTTTCTTGTTTTGGAGAAGTTTTTACTATTAGGACTCGTGCGCTCACCAGAAAGATAAAAAGCGAGAAATCACCCCCCCCCCTCCGAGGAGATGGCCACACTGCAATCCCTTCTCCTCCATTCTTCTCACAGCATCTTGGGCAAGCACACACACGCGCCTGGAGTGAGTTTAAGCCACCAGGTCTGGGACTCAAACCATAGTAGACTACATGGGAGTCTAGTGACATAGCCATTATGCCAACTGCTGGTCCCAATAATCTGTTCATCCTTCTAACTTATTTGTAATTTTAATTACGTATTCATTGGTAACAATCTATTGGCTAGAGCATATAGACAAAACTTTTCTAGTTTGGCCACGTAGCACAGTAGCTAAGAAGCCAGATGCCACATGGTTACCAAGATTCAAATCCCAGCCCCAGCAGCTTGTAAAACACGCCAGGTACTTAGGTGTGGGTAATAAAAATACTGACAGGATAGAGAAAGGAAGAGAATAAATTGTGGGGTAACCACTCCCCTATGGGGGCACTTTCTTCCTCTGTCTATCTCTGTGTTTCTCTCTCTCTGGAGAACACATATACACTTTGGCAATTAAAAAATGTTTTAAACTATTACCAGATATAGTATGGGAAGGAGTAGAGTCTGAGGAAGGACATTAAGAAGAAAAATAGGTAAGACATTTATGGGACAAAGAAATGGATTATTATCTATGGAAGATAACTTTCTAGTAACATGAACTGGACTGGTGAGAAATGTACACATGTTGCAATATTCACTTTGTGGGACCAGCAGTTGGCATAATGGCTAAACTGGTGGACTTCATGTGTGTGACTCACTGGCTTAAACTCATGCTGGGTGTGAGTGTGTGCATGCCCAAGATCCTGAAAGGAGAATGGAGAAGGGATTGTGCCATGGCCATCTGCCCTGGGGCATGATTTCTCTCTTTCTGTCTCTCTGTCTCTCTGTCATTCTGGTGAGCACACGAGCCCTATAGCAAAAACCTCCACCCCAAAAAAAAAAGAAAAAAAGAAAAAGAAATTATAAAGTTAAGTAATATGACTGAATGTATAAAAGAAATAGAAATAAAAGAAATTAATAAATAAAAATAATGTATTATATTTTTCTAAAACAGAAACACATTCTCAGATATATATCTGCAAATGGGCTAGGACATTACTTTCATTTTTCCCACCATGTGAATCACTTTTATAATTCTTAAATAATATGCCTATTGTTTCAAAAGTGAGTATTTACTTGTGCATAAATTTTCTGTCAGGTCACAATGCAATCTTAGTTTTAGAAAAAAGAGTGAATACAAACAGAAAACTACAGAGTCCAAATTACAATAACTATTGGTGCACATAAATGTCTGATAGTCTTGTGCAGTTCTATTTATTAATGCTCTGACTTCAAAAAAAAAGGTAATCTTGGGGGATTCTTTGCAATATTAAAAAGTAAATAAGTAAAAAATTTATGATGTGATTACATCACAATCCTCTACCAGAAAAAGAAAGTTGAAAATTATTATCAAATAGTGTTTTATTTACTTATTTTTAAAATTTGCTATAGGATGTTTGCACTCGAGAGAGAGAGACAAAGAAAGAGGAAAAAGATGAAGAAAGTGAGAAAGTATCCCCCTGGCAAGACAACCACTCCACAATCTCACCTCCATTTTTCTCCTGGGACTCCAGGTGTATACACATACACGTCCATCTTGTCTCCCAAGCCACTGGTTTCCAGACTCAAGCTGTGCAGCCGGCTACATGGGATCCAGCTGCCTTAACCCATCCCACTAAGTGGGTCACCAAATAGTGGCTTTTATCTTCCTTTTCTGAGGGAGAAGGTTATAATTCTATTCATGTACTTTTATTCACTATTTTATTCCTTGGAATTTCAAATTTGTAATTCTGCATTAATAATTAACTTGAACCTGAGTTTGGAAGTAGATGAGGTATACATAATAAAGTAGTCACTGCTATTCGGTATAATAGTAATACATTGGACAAAAAATAGTTAATGATTAACTGTGTAACCCAAATTTCAACACTCCTGTCAGGTGAGAAATTTATAAGATGACACAACAATGATATACTATACTATGTCATAAAATATTTTTGTTCAGTCACAACCTGAGCTGGAGAAAGCGAAGTTAATTATTTCCATCTTGGTGAAAATAAATAATGGAAAAACACACCGCTGCAGAACAGTAGATGTCTCTAAATCATTCATGAATGTGGGAGAGTTTGCAAATAGAACACTTCAGTTTAGATGAACCGCTGCTCTGAAATGCCAAATCTCTTCTATCCAGGCATCAAATGTATTACTTTAGGAATTCCTTCCCTCATGGATATTTTGGTCCAGGGGAGAAAACTTCAATTATTGATGAGATTACTGCTAGGCTGTCATTTACAACAGTATCAACTGCAGATAAGCTATAGTGCTGCAGTGGGAGAGCTTCAACTCATCTTCAATACTATCAGAAGAGAGCACACCTTGGAATCTTACTCACTCAGCCTCAAAGATTTATGAGCTTCCAACCCAAATACAGCATTGTACTTTAAGTATCCTGGGGAATAGATCAGACAGTCTACACCCGTTATTAGAACTGGCACTGGCATTTATCCACAGGTGAATAACAGGAGCCCTTAAGGTGAAAACAGTAAAGAGAAGATATTTTAAGTTTTTAAAATGCGAGTCCAACAACTGAAGGAAAAAAAAGGAAAGTTTTAAAAACTAAACAAGTTTTCAACTTTTGGATATACGTATCATTGTGGTCTGCTAATGTTTAGATAAATTCCATAAATTCATTTTTTTTTAGTTTTTGCTATAGTGTTTGCCAGAGAGAGACAGAGAGAAAGACAGAGAGACAAAGAAAAAGTGGAAATTCACCCCCCAGGGAGGATGGCCATTCTACAATCCCTTTTCCATTCTCCTCTTGCAATTTCGGGTATGCATGAACATGCCCATGGCATGATTTTCAAGTTGCTGGATCCAGGGATAGAACTGTGGAATCTGCTATGTGGGATCCAGCTGCTTTAACCTCCACACTAACTGCTGGCCCCTGTAAATGCATTTTATGCAAAATAGCCATCTCTGTTTTACGGTTACTATTTTTTTCCCATTAATCACGTCTTCTTGGATATAATGAAGTTTTAATCTAAATACTAACGATAAACCCAGTAAAGAGTAGGTTTCACTCTTCTACTGATATTTCACAGGATCCAAATTAAAGTGGAAAAATATTAAACATAAAATTAGGTAATAAATCCAGATAAATTGAAGACAAGCAATCAATTACAGACATTTAACCCTAAGAACTTTCTTTCTCTTTTCCTTCCTTCTCTTTTTCCGCTATTTTTTTGTTTGTTTGTTTGTTTTACTCCTTCCTTCCTTCCTTCCTTCCTTCCTTCTTTTATATATTTTTTTCTCTCTCTTTCTTGTTTTCCTCTTGTTTTTTGTTTGTTTGTTTGTTTTATTCCTTCCTTCCTTCCTTCTTTTATATATTTTTTTTCTCTCTCTTTCTTTCTTGGAGGAAAACATTAGCAAATCTTTTAAAAATGTGTTTCACTTAACTTTATTCATTTGTTTATTCATTTGTTTATTTCAATTTGACTAGAGAGGGAGAGAGACAGAATGAGAAAGCAAGCTGCCAGGTCCAGGAATCAAGCCATAGTCAGACATGAGGGAATCCAGCACCTTTAACCATCACACCACCTGCTGGCCCCAAACATTAGCAAATCTTAAGGACAAAAATGAACATCCTCAGAAGAATGATCATATAAATTGTATTGTATGCTTTCCAATAGAATACTGCATGTTACCCATTCAGTAGAATGAAATAGATCAGTATGTCCTGATTATTAAAAATTCCCAATAACATTTGTTATCTATCATGACATAATACATGATTACCAGTTATCTTTTAAAGCAATTTCAGATATATAAAGCATTTTTCCAGCGATGATGGAGGAGATTGTAGAAAGAGACTTTTAATATTTGCTCTAAAGATCTTTATTATATTAATATTATTTTTATTTTACAACTATACTATTTTCTTCTGTACCATCTAAATAATTTCTATTGAAGTTTTATTGATAGACCAGTTTGAATTTTTAAAAATGAAAATTTTTGACTTATGATTTCAAAACAATCATGAAATTGCTAAGATTCTATAATTTTTGGAAGGAAAGTAATCAAAGGACATTGCCTGCTTTGTGAAGTGTAGAGTTAGGAAAGAGAGAAAAGGAAAAGTGGACTAACCAAGCAAAGTAGAAGGCCGAAGTAAGGGAGCAGGAAAGACAATAATAGAGAAAGTTGCAGCTTCCCTCTTCAACCCCTATTAGCTTTTGTCTACTAGTCTCTACAACAAAATGAGAATCCGAAACTAAGAGCTCAATACTAGTACTTGCAAAACTACTATTTCTTTATCTAATATGTGAAAATGTCTTGAACTTTAAGAAAGTGTGACTTTCAGGGCCAGCCCTGTAGTGCAGCTATTAAGTGTAGTGAGTAAGAAGCTGGATTCCACATGGCCGACAATTGTTCAAATCCAGCTCCTGGTGGCTCATAAAACATGCCAGGCATCTGCGCATATGCCCCAAAGCCTTTTGGGATAATGAAAGAGAATAAGGAAGATTGAGGGGAAATCATGTCCATCTCTCTTTCTCTCCCTCTGGCAATGAAAAAAAAAAGGCATGATTTCCCATTTTTTCTGAGGAAACCAAATGGAAAACATATTATCTACTTGAAATTTTTTCTGTTCTGTTGCTAGCAAAAGACAATAGATATTTATTCATCTCAGAGGCGGAGGTCTTGCAGAGTCCTAAGGCCGCCTTTCAGGAAGGCAAGAGCAGGACAGAAATACTGTGTCTGTCCATGTACCCCTGTACTTGTCTCATTCTTTATCCTTGGAAACCCACCAGGGGACAATCATGGGTGTCCTGGCCTGATGACTGTAATCCTTCCAAAGGCCTCATCTTTCAGCACCCGAGTGGATCAAGTTTTCAACCTTTAAATCCTGTTAAAATGACTCAACACATAAATTAGGTTTTTTGTTTGTTTTTTTCTGGGGAGGGGGTGTTGCATCTATAAATTATAACAATGATGCACTCTATGTCACTGATAACAGCATTCTGATAATGTCACTTTCATATTCATGGGAAAAAATTTGGATTTATTAAGAATCTAAAAGTTCTTTCAAATAACTGAAAAGATGTGAAATCAGGTAAGAAGTTAAATGATGAAAACAGTGCCAGCCACGTGGTGGTGAAAGCATATGGATCCCACATGGTTGATTGTGAAGTATGATTCCTGGACCTGGCAGCTTGAAAAACACACTGGGTGCATATATGTGCGGACATGCCCAAGATCCCAAGAGGACAATGAAGGGAAAGGAATTGGGGATGCTTCTCATTTTCACTCTCTCTCTCTGGTGAGCATACACGCCAGTGAATTATTTAAAAATTAAAATTTTAAAAAATGATGAAAACAATATGAGAGACTAGAAATGTAAAACATTCTACTTAAAAAATAATTTGAAATCTTCTGATATTAAAATCATAAAATTTTTTTTGTGCATAAGGTGGGACAACTAAGAGAACATTGCATTAGAAAGTAAAAGTGAATTAATATATTATTTAAGGTAAAAACATATATTATAAGAGGTCTTCAAAAAGTTGATGACATGCATATGAGAAAATAATGCACTACTTCTGAAAACTTTTTTCTTCAAAAGAAACTTGGCTTTTACCTTTTCCCTTTTTCATGAACTTTTTGACATTTTCTCATATCTTTCATGGTAATTTTATTTTGGAAAACTAAAACAAAGTTCCTGAAAACATGAGTTTGTACTAGCTATTAGATGATAGGGTGATTATTTTAATTTTCTGAATTGTGGTAATTATATTACAGCTATAGCATAGTAGAAATACTTTTTGAAATATTTATTGACTCTGTAGTGATGAATTGTCATTGCCATGACACAAATTCAGAGGAGAGAGAGAGAAAGAAAGAGAAAGAGAGAAAAAAAATAAAGAAAACTATTATAAATAATTGTTGGAAACCGAATGCTGCTGCAGTGATAACACAAATAGACCCACATGGGGAAGGTCCTGCATTCGCATCCGGGGACCTTCCTGAGCATGCTGGGTACACCTCCCCAAGGACTGTGCCAGCTGAACTAGAGGTGGATCATGGCATAAAATCTCCTCTTTCTCTCAGGAGAAAGTGGTTCTCTGTATTTCTTTTCCTTTCTTTCTCAGAAGAAAATAAATTATTTAAAAAAATACATTATCATCTGTTAAATATAGGTGGAAGGTATACAGATATTTACTGTACAATTCTTTTAGCTTTTATGTATATTTGAAAATTAACATAATAAAAGTTGGAAAATAAATGCTGAGAGGTCAATTAGGAGTTATATAGAAGTTCACAGTGTGAACATTTCTCATGGAAATTGTATCTGTTACTCAAATTAATTATGTGAAGATCTATTTGATCATTTTGTGAATTTTTTGAATAATAGGTATTTCAAGAGAAAGACCAAATTTTTCTATATGTTTTTTATTTATTTAGTGTGTTTTCCATCAGCTAATAGCTTATTAATTAAAGTATTCTCAACTGGATAAATCTGTAAGAACTAGCTTGCTTTCTCCTTCTATGGAATTAAAATGTCTATTTAATATTTGCCCCCAACACAGATGTGGCAGAAAGAGATACACATTTCTTTATTCTGATATTCTGATATGTAACTGAAGACTCTTTGCACTTATGTGAACACAGATTTCTCAGTAAATTCAAAAAGAAACAAAAATTAAGGTACAAAGTCAGAGAATACATATACACACACTCACCAAACACCGCTACTACCACAAGTATTTTACAATGATAATTAAAAAGAAAAAGCCATTGACCATCAAGTGGTGTGAAGGTTAAGGCACGACTCCCACATAGCCAACTCCATGGTTCCAGTCCCAGACCCAGTGCTTGAAAACAAAGCCAGGTGCATATGTGTACATGTCTCCAATATCCAAGAAGAATGGAGGAGAAGGGATGTTGCATGTCCATCCTTCTTGGAGGGTGACTTCTTACTTTCCCTTTCTCACTGGCTCTGTCTCTCTCCTATTAGTGCATAAAACTCTATAGCAAAGAAATTTAAAAACCTGAGGGATGGTTTCTCACTTTTTATCTCCATGTCTCTTTGTCTCTGGTGAGTGTACATGCCCTATAGCAAAAATATCTCTCTCAAAAAAACAAAAAGACATTTTAAAAGTTATCATATAAAGTATCAGAATCTTTTTGGGACTTTTTTTTTTTTATAAATTGTTCTACTCTGTTGTGTTGCTAATAATAGAAGTCAATTCTGAGTAACTTAAAAGAATAGAGGTTTACTCAGCTTATGGTTTGGAGGTCCAAGGTACAGGTACCACATCTGATGAGGGCCTTGATCCTGGTGGAGGCCATCCTTTGATGAGAGGACAAGAGCACATGTGTTTGCGTACCTCTCTCTGGTCTTCATTCCCTCTTCTAAACCCACCAGTTTTCAGTGGAGGTTCTAGTCCTGATAGCCTTATCCAATCCCAATCACCTTCATGGGCAACCCCTCATAATCACATGGTCAGAATAAGTTCCTACCCTCTTAATACTTTCACAATGGCTCACTTAATTTTAACACATGGATTTTGAATGGACACTTTCAAATCACCACAAATTTAAGTTCATACTTTTTGCAATTATTGTTTGTATGCTTTTTTGATAAGCAGAAATGCTTCTATTCAAATTCTAAGAGGGTCAAATATATGTTCTGTAGGTATAACAACTGCTTGAACATAAAACATAACTTACCAGATGAATAAGTTATGCAAATATTTCTAACAGCCTGTATAATTATTGTAATGACTTTCCTTGACTTCTTGTCAAGGAAAATTTATAATATGTTATTAAACCACTTTACATTATAAAAACAATGAGAAACATTTTGGCACAATTGGATATATAATTAATAGTTTTTACAAAGCCCCAATTAGTTTTATTTCATTTTTAGTTTCAAAAATACGAATTCAATGATAGGGTTACTTTATGGTTTGAGCTTCGTGAGTCTTTTACCAGTTGATACTGATGGAAATTTTATTTAGTTTTAAGACTCATTGTTTTGTTATGACAACTTGGTTATAAGAGTCTTCTATTTTAGAATATTCAAGTTTGACTCTGAAGACAGAGTGTATTTCATTTTCGATGAGTCAAAATACTTCTAAGTTTCTAATACTTTGGTAGTATTACAAAAATAAAGATCCTTGTTTGTAGTTCGCCAACATCACTGCAAGTACTTTGTCACTTTTTCCACTGAGCGTAGAGCCCATTTCTTTCCCTCTGAGTGTGAACTGGCCAGTGGCTGCTTTGACCACCACAGTGTGACAGTGACTCTATGCTGGCCTGTACCAGGTGTGTAAGAGACTGGCAATTCCTCTGTAGACTCTTGAAGTCTTAAGAAGTCTTGTAGAAGTTGGAGTACCTGCAGGAAAGATGTCAGAGGCTATGTTCAAACAAGAGAGCAGGGCTCAGCTGAGTTGAGCCTTCCAGTCAGCCTGCCAAGGTGACATTATCCTACATTGTCCTGAGCAGAGCTGCTGCCAGCTGAACACCATCAAGGAGCTAACCAATTGCATAGGCACCATCTTGACTCAAAATCTTCACATGCAGCAAACAGTATTGTTTGAAGTCATCCGTTTTTCTGATTGTTTTGTACACAGTAACAGCTAACTGGAGCATTGTTTTACAATTTTCTGATGTAAACTGAACTTTCAACTTAGGTTTTTGTTGAATCCCATGTCACTAAGGCATTACAATACATGCATAACAAGTTATGTAAAAATGTGGATTTGTAAAACTGAGGAACAGCAGAAACCCAAACACCTCCACAAAGTAAAACAATGTTTAATTCAATATTGATCCCTGTAAATGCATGTCTCTTAGTAAGTACTTTGTGGTCAGAAAAGGTAAAAGTTATTATTCTTCGACCAAACCCGTATTTAAACATTGCCCAAAAGAATTCTCTAAAAGCTCTGCTAGCAGAACTATAAAGCACTTGCTTCACAAATAAATTGTTCTTCTCTTTTGTTGAAAAGAACTCATCTGGCAGAAGTTCATCTAACAATCAAATAGTGCTCCCAGACAACCAGTAGGTAAGGTTCAGTTTAGCTGTAACTCAAGGGCAAGAAAAAATATTGTGAAAATCAAAGAAAATCATATAATAAATGATATATTAGAAGCAAAAATTGCCTCGTCTGTCTCTATAAAATTTATCTCATTGGCTCACTTCAGAGCTCTAATCATCAAGTAAAAGAAGTTTGTCCTTGGATTGGAGTTGGAAAATCTTTTCTTAAAAATGTGTAACCAAGGTAAAATGGTCATTTTTGCTGTTATGATGAATTGTTTCCTGGACACAGGTGACATACATTGCATTTGTTGGCTCATTTTAAAAATACAACTGAATCATCCTCCGTATCCACATTCTATCTAGAGAGTTATATTAGGACAGTGATTCTTACAGTTTGTAGAGCTGAATTGTCTGAGTTGTTATCCCAGTCACAATTTCTAGCTATATAGTCTTGAAAAAGGCATTTAAGTTTTCTCATCCATAAAATTTATATATCAGTGTGTGAGTGTACATGTGTGTGCTTCTGTGCCTCTGTGTGAAAGACAGAAATAATGGAGGAAATTGTGTGACTTCATACATATTAAGCTTATCAAAGTGTTTGACATAATGTCAGTAATGTGTAAAGGTTAGTTGTCATCATCTTTATATTGTTCAGATTTTTCAATTGGCAAAATATCCTATTTGAATTAAATACATATGATGGTGCTTTATCTTACAAATGGCTAAACCCTTCATCACGAATATGTCCAATGAATATATACATCTCTAAAAAATATTTTCCCCATTTAAAATATATATATTCTCTTTATTTTCAAATACTTTTCTTAATATAAATTCTTATCATTTGAATTTTGGTGTCAAATAGTGTGTAAAATTATTTTTATTATTATCATAATCTTGTTTATATTACATGAATCACATATATCTTTACAATGTATTACATTTCTTTTTCCAGAAGAAATACTATGCATATCAGTCAAGATATTAAAGACATTGCTATCCACATCACTGCAGCATTATCATCATTAAATAGATTTTCATCTTTTTTCCAAATTATTATTATTATTCTCATTTTTAAACATTCAATCACTATATATCATTTTGCTTATAAAAAGAATTTACCCAACATTAAATACTTCTCAGACCAGTCCAGTTGAAAAAACTATATATGTTATCATCAACAGATAATAAACCATTTCTGTGTCCCACTAATGTCATGCCTCTCTATTCGTTCTCTTGCTATCCTTCTCTATACTCTTCCCTTCTCCCACCCTGTACCACACTGTCTTCAGCATCATTATTTTCACTGCTTTTATGTCCTCCAATATTTCAATCTCTACCATAAAGTGCAGATAGTCAGTATGTATTAAATGGATACTTACTATATCTTTCTTTCATATCCTGGCCTGCTTCACTCATAGATTCTCCATATCCAACCACTTTCTATTAAATGCCAGGGTCTTGTTGGTTTTTATGGCTGAGTAGTATTTCATAGAGTGTATGTGCCACACTTTTTCAATCCATTCATCTGTTTGTGGACATTTGGGTAGTTCCATGTCTTAGCAATCGTGAATAATGCTGCTATAAACATTGACGTGCAAGCGCTCTTCTGACTGAGCATTCTTCTGTCCTTTCGGTAGATACTTAGAAGTGGAATTGCTGAATCAACTGGTAGTTCTATTTGTAGATCTTTGAGAAACTTTCAAATTGTTCTCCACAATGGTTGAACCAGTTTAAATTCCCACCAACAGTGCAGGAGAGTACTCCTTTCACCACATCCCCACCAACACTTACCACTTTTTATATTTTTAATCTTCGCCATTCTGACAGGGGTTAGGTGGTATCTCACTGTAGTTTTAATATGCATTTCCCTTATGATGAGGGATGTTGAGCATTTCCTCATATGCTTTTTGGCTATTTGTATGTCTTACTTAGAGAGATTTTTGTTCAGCTCATTTTCCCATCTTTCAATTGTGTTAATCACTTTTTTTTTTTCAAGTAAGCCACTTGAGTTCCCTGTGTTTTCTGGTTATCAGTCCCTTGTCTGAGGCATATTTTACAAAAATATTCTCTCATTCTGAGTGTTGTTTATTCACACTAATTACTATGTCCTTTGCTGTGCAGGAACACTTCAGTCTGATATAATCTCACTTGTCTATTTTAGGGATTGTTGCCTGTACTTTTGGAGTCTTATTTAAAAAGCTTTGCCTACCCCCAATGTCTTCCAGTATTTCCCAGTATTTTCCACAAGTAGTTTTATAGTTTGAGGTCTTAGGTTCAGATCTTAGATACATTTTGAGTTGATTTTTGTTAATGGTGAAAGATGGGGATTCAGGTTCATCTTTCTGCAGGTGAATATTCAGTTTTTCCAGCACCATTTACTAAAGAGGTTTTTCTTTTCCCAGTGGATTGAGTGGTATCCTTTATCAAAAATCAGTTGGCTATGAGCTTAAAGGTATATTTCTGGAGTCTCTATTTTATTCCATTGGTCTACCGGTCTGTTTTTTTTTTTTTTTCCAATACCATGCTGTTTAGATTATCACAGCTTTATAGTGTATCTTGGGGTCAGGGCATATGCCACCCACTCCACTCCTTTTATGCAGGATTGCTCTGGCAATACGAGGTCTTTAATGATTTCAGACAAATTCTGTAATTGTCTTTTCTAGATCTGTGAAGAATCTCTCTGGTATTTTGATTGGAATTCTGTTGAATATGTAGATTAATTTGGGTAGAATTGCCATTTTGATTATATTAATTCTTCCAATCCAGGAACATGGGATGTCCTACATTTTTTATGTCATTTTCAATAATTTTTTTAAAGATTTTCATAGTTTTCTTTATAAAGGTCTTTGACTTCCTTAGTTAGGTTTATCCTTAGGTATCTTATACATGTGGCTGTGGTAAAAGGGATCCCTTTCTTCAACTCTACTTCGTTCAACTTGTTCATATATAGAAATGCTATCGATTTTTGGATGTTGGTTTTGTATCCTGCCACTTTACTGCATTCATTTATTACTTCAAGAAGTTTTTTCATGGAGACCTATGGGTCTTCTAAGTAGACCACCATGACATCTGCGAATAGGGATATTTTCAACTCTTCTTTGCCCATTTGAATGCCATTTGCATTGTTCTCTTTTCTGATTGCATTGGCTAAGACTTCCAGCGCTATATTAAAGGGCAGTGGAGAGAGGGGGCAGCCTTGTCTAGTACCAGATTTTAGAGGAAAAGGTTTTAGTAGAATATTAGCTATAGGTTTTTCATATATGGCTTTTATTGTGTTGATAAATGACCCTTCTATACCAATCTTACTGAGAGTCTTTTGTTTTGTTTTGTTTTGTTTGTTTGTTTACTGAGAGTCTTAATCATAAAAAATATGTTGTATTTTATCAAATGCTTTATCTGCTTCAATTAAAATAATATGTTTTTTATCCTTGTTTCTGTTAATATGGTATATTATATTTATTGTCTTGCATATGTTGAACCACCCTTGTATCCCTGGAATAAAGCCTACCTGGTTGTAATGAATAATCTTTGTTATATGTTGTTGAATACAATTTGCAGCTATCTCGCTGAGAATTTTTGCATCCATGTTCATCAGCGATATCAGTCTATAGTTCTCCTTTTTGTGATGGCCTTATGTTTTTGGAATGAGGATGATGGAGGCTTCATAAAATGAATTTGGAAGGTTTCCTTCCTTTTGAATCTTTAGAAATAATTTGAGTAGGGTAGGGGTTAAAAGTCTTGTAGAATTCGGAAGTGAAGCCATCCAGACCTAGGCTTTTCTTTGTCAGGAGGTTATTTATTACTGATTCAATCTCCTGGCTTTTTATGGGTCTATTCAGGTTTCTTATGTCATTTCCTGATTCAATCTTGGTAGATTATATGCTTCCAGGAATTTGTCCATCTCATCCAGGTTTTCTTGTTTATTGGCATGTAGTTGCTCATAGTATCCTCTAATGATATTTTGTATTTCTATTATGTCTGTTGTAATGTTGCCTGTTTCATCATGTATTTGATTTATCTGGTTTCTCTCTTCTTCATTAGCCTAGACAATGGTGTGTCAATCTTGTTAATCTTTTCAAAGAACCAGATTTGCTTTCATTTATTTTCTGTATGGTTTGTTTATTTTTTATTTGATTTATTTCTGCTTGATCCTTTATTATTTATTTTCACCTGGCATTATTATTATTTGTTGTTGTTGTTTTTCCAATTCCCTGAGGCATTATGTTAAGTTATGTATTTGCCACCTTTCCATCTTTTTCTTACGTGCACTAGTTGCTATGAATTTCCCTCTTATGGCTGCTTTTGCCATGTCCCATAGATTAAGGTAACTTGTGTACTGATTATCATTTATTTTTAAACTTTTTTTATTTCAGACTTAATTTATTCAGTAGTTAAGAAGTCATTCAGAAGTAGGCTATTCATTTTCCATGTATTTGTGTATTTTTGAGGGTGCTTCTTGAAATTAATATTGAGTTTAATTCCATCATGGTCAGAGAAGAGAGTGGATATAGTTTCTATGCCTTTGAATCTGTAAAGGTTTGATTTGTTTCCTACCATATGATCAATCTTTGAAAAGATTCCATGCCAGTGTGAGAAAAATGTGTATTTTGTGGTCTTAGGATGGAAATAGATATCTATCAAGCCCATTCGATTTATACTATCATTTAGGTCCTGTATCTCTCTATTTTGTGTCTAGAAGATCTGTCTGAAGGAGATAATGGAGTATTGACAGTCTTAACAATTATAGTGTTGCTCTCTATACCTCCTATTAGCTCTAGCAGTCTTTCCTTCACATATTTAGCTGCTCCTGAGTGGGTGCATAAATATTTATAAGTGTTATGTCTTCTTGCTGAATTAACCCATTTACTATTACATAATGCCCTTCTTTGTCTCTTCTTACAGTCTTTGTCTTGAAGCCTATTTTGTCTGATATCAATATTGCAGCTCCAGCCCTTTTATAATTTCCATTTGCATGGAATATCTTTTTCCAGCTCCTCACTTTTAGTCTATGTATGTCTTTATCCATATGGTGTGTTTTTTGTAGGCAAGAGATATCGGGTTTCCGGTTTGTTTGTTTGTTTGTTTGTTTAATCCATTCAGCCAGTCTTTGTCTCCTAATTGCACAATTTAATCCATTAATATTCAATGTTGTTATCAATATTTTTGTACCTGTTCCTATCATTAAGTGAGCCATATTCTTGGTTGCTCTTTGTTCTCTTATAACTGTCCATTTGACTTTATAGTTTTCCTGGTATTGCACTCCTTTCAGAATCTCTTGAAGAACTAACTTGTCTGGAGTTGGTAAATTCTTTCAGGTTGTTCTTATCTTTTTTTTCCCATTTGAAAGATAATCTTCTCAGTTGAAATTGTTTTTCATTCATCACTTTGACTATATTTCCCTATGCTTTCCTTGTCTGCATCATTTCCAACGAGAGGTCCAATGTTAGCCTGATGGGGTGACCTTTGTAAGTAACTTGATGTTACCCTCTTACCAATTTTAGTATCTTGTCTAGGTCTGGTCTTTTTGTCAATCTGGCTATGATGTGCCTTGGAGAGGATCTTTTTGGGTTGATTCTATTTGAGGCCCTATGTATTTCTTGGGTCTGGATATTTGAATGCCTTCCTAGATTTAGAAAGTTTTCTTCCAGGAGTTCATGTAATAAATTATCAATGCTCTTATTACTTTCTTCCTCTTCTGGGGTACCAATTATCCGGATGTTGGGGTGCTGGATGGTATCCAGTATTCCTCCTATATTATCCTCATTATTCCTGGATGTTCTCTCAATCTTCTTACTTTTTTCTAGGTCAGAAGTTTTATCTTCTATATTTAAGATTTGATCTTCTGCGTGATCTAATCTATGTTTAATACTTTTGAGGAAGGTTTTAATTTTCTGTATCACCTTCTTCATCCCTGACAGTTCCATTTGACTCTTTTTTAAGGTGTCTATTTCTTCTTTCAAATCATGAAAGCACTTCCTCATCTCTTGGAGCTCATTGTCTCTTTTCTCTTGCATCTCAGTTAGTTTGGTAACTACAAATATTCTGAATCGCTTATCTGATATGTCCATGACTCCCATTGTGTTGTCTGTGGCTGCTGTGGAATTGACATTTCCCTTGGAGGAGAAACATTTTGTTGGTTGCTCATATTTCTTGTGCCTCTGCATTTGTTCCTAGTCATCTAGTGATCTACATGTTCCTTCCTAACTTATTCAAGGTACCTCTGAGTGTTCAAAGGTGTGCAGGAGTAGAAAATTAGCAATTTCACTTGTAGTCTGCTTCTCTGCTGCTCTTCTGTAACCTTCACTATTATCACTGGTCCTGGGTGACCCAAAGTACTCCCTGTTTCTAAAGAACAGGTGAGCCTGCAATTGAGTTAATGAGCTTCTCCTCAGCAACAAAGAAAATAACACATGTCACATGCTATTCAAAACACCAAAGTTCTGAAAGTCCAAAGGCAAGTTGGTGGATGGGAGGGTTGAACCATAGATCTTGGTCTTTAAGGCCTCTAGCCACAGGCAGTCTGGTGTCCAGCAAGGCTGCAAGCTTGAACCAGTCTCCAGATGGGTCGGGAAGGGTGCAAGTTTGTTTTAAAATCCCAAGACGCAAACCTCTATTATATAATATTTTAAGGATTTTAATAAAGATACATTCCAGGGGGCTAGCCAGTTGACATAGTGCTTACAGCCCTGGGTCCCACATGGTTGTCTGCATAGTTTGAGTTCTGGACCTAGCAGCTTGAAATATATGCTGGACACACATGCATGCACTCCCAAAATTCCCAGAGGGAAAGGGTCTGCAGTGTGACCATTTCTCCCCTGGGGGGTGATTTCTCACTTTCCTTCTCTCTCTGTCTCCAGCAAGTGTTCATGCCCTCTGGAAAAATTAACTGGCAACTAGTATTTTTACAAATTAAATACATGGGATTGTCAAAAAAGTCATGATACGACTGTACATAGAAAAAGAAATATGTCATGACTTTTCTAACAACCCAGTAGTATGCATGGGTCTATCTGGAGTGCAGCATGTAGTTTACATCATTCTAGATCAAGAAATTTGTGAGTTCTTTTTTCTTTTTCTCTTGCTACTAAAATATCTTACAGTAGAGCCAGTTAGATGGCATGGTAGTTAAGGTGCCAGATCTGATATGGCCAACTGCATGGTTCAAATTCTGGCTTGGCAGCTTGAAAAACACTCCAAGTGCATGTACATGCATGCTCATAATCCTGACAGCAGAATGGGGGAGAGGGAATTGGAGAGTGGCTATCCCTCCCCCCCTCCCCCGGGAAGGGGCGATTTCTCACATTCCCTCTTTCCATCTCTGTCTCTCTCTAGTGTGTGCATGAGCTTATAGAAAAAAAGCTAAAAAACAAAAATAAACAAAACAAAACAGAAAACCACAGTGTCTAAGAGCTGAGAAATATACATTTGTTGACTGGTTGACTGATAGTAGATACAAGTATGTTGTGATTTAAAAAGAAAGAGAAGATATTGACCTTGAAAAAATTGACTCCTTGACAACTATTACAAGGTCAATGTTGGCATAATAAAATTTGTGAGCACTTCTTGGAACATAATGAACTTTTAATGATCTTCCCAATCTGTAAAACATCTGTAAGCTCCTCATTGCCCTCGATTCTGGAAAATAATCATTTAGAACCCTTATCATATTGCAATATTTTAATAACAGCCAGGGGAAGTGGATTGTATGTTTCTCTTTTCACACACCACCAAATAATAAAAATAATAATAAAAATTCACTCTAGTTTTTTTACTATTTATTATTTTTTATTATTTATCATTTTCTGCATGTTGTGTCTGTCCTTTTTCTAGTTTATGTATTTATTCCACATATATTTAACATGTAATTTTCTTTCTTTCTTTTTTTTTTTTTTTTGAGAGGTTTTTGCTATAGGATGTGTGCACTCACCAGAAAGACAGAG
>NW_006159907.1:123624-168749 GCF_000334495.1 Tupaia belangeri chinensis | reverse complement strand
GCCACAATCCCTTCTCCTCCATTCTCCTCTCAGGATCTTGGGCACGCATGGACACACACCCGGCGTGAGTTTAAGCCACTGGGTCCACAACTCGAACCATGGTCGACTACGTGGGAGTCCAGCAGCATAGCCATTACGCTAACTGCTGGTCTCAATGTAATTTTCTACTGAAATACTTGTTGCAAACTTTGCATGGCTATGTATTCTAAAGACTGTAAAAAAGGTTCACCCAATAGTCCTCAGTGGTGGAAACAGTAGAAAACTAGTATTTCACCATCCCTTAAGACAATATGCAGTTAGATTTTCTTAGACAGTCCCTTCTCAGTGTACTTATATCAACCAGTTCACAAAATGCTTTTCTAGTTTTAGATTGTCTGCTATGTTTGTTATATTTGGAAGCATTTAGATGAAAAACAGACATACTATTGCTCGATGTCTTTTAAATTTAGTCAGGTATAAAAGTGGAAATTCTGTTCCATGAACATGCATTTTATACAAAAGACTAGAAAAAGACAGAAGGTGAAAATGCAGTGTAAAACTCCACCAGATTCCTTTTGGCTTATTTTAAAGCAATAATTAATAAAAATTCTGTTTAAAGTATCATGGCAATGCTATGCTCAATACAACTAGAACTGCAACACACTAACAAAAAGCTATCGTTATTCTAATTATGGCATTAAAGTAACTGGCTGAGTAAGTGAATGATACAGTCTGATTTTGTTTTAACGGGATCTCCCTGGCTCTTGTGCTGAGAATAAACAAGAAGGGAGACCAATTAGGAAGCTGTTGGCATGATTCAGTTGAAAGGTAATAATGGCGGCACCAGAGAAGGGAGGAAGTCATTAGATTCTTACATTTTGATGTTTTTACAATAGGATTCAGTATATAATTACATTTGATTACAAAAGATAAAAAGAATTAAAGATAACACCAATTTTCTTTATTTTTTTAAAGAATTACTTATTTAATTTTATTTATTCATTCATTTATTTTAATTTGACCAGAAAGGAGAGAGAGGGAAAATGAGAAAATAAGCCACCAGGTCTGGGATTCAAATTGTGGTTGGCCCTGTGGGAGTGTCCAGCACCTTAACCTCCAGGCTATGTGCTGCACCTCCACCCCTTCCCCCCCATGTGATTTTCAAGCCACCCAGTCTAGGACTCAAACTAAGGTAGGCCATATGGAAATCCAGTGATGTAACTTCTAGACCATTTGCTGGCCCTGAAATTTAGGTAGCTTTATTCATATATATGGGTATTCAAGGGCATGTGGTGACTGGTATATATTACTATAATCTAACAGTGATGAGGGAGGATACACTGAAAAGCCTCTGTAGATTAGGGATAGTTATTAGGACACCCTTAGAAAACTGGGATCTCTGCAGGGGTCTCAGGGATGACAGAATATTAATAAATCCCAAGTGACTAATTGTCATAAATCAAGGTAGACAGAAATTGAAATATTTAGCAAGATTGGAATGTCTGCAAGGGATTCGAACCACAAGAATATGTCAAAGTATGTAATAAAATGTCCAGTAAATGGCAGATAAAATTATATTGACATAGATTGATGGCAGCTGGATCCCACATAGCCTACCACATGTTCAAGTACAGGTAGAGGCCTGAAAAAAAAAAAAAAGAAAAAGAAAGAAAGAAAGGAAGAGAAGAGAAGAGAAGAGAAGAGAAGAGAAGAGAAGAGAAGAGAAGAGAAGAGAAGAGAAGAGAAGAGAAGAGAAGAGAAGAGAAGAGAAGAGAAGAGAAGAGAAGAGAAGAGAAGAGAAGAGAAGAGAAGAGAAGAGAAGAGAAGAGAAGAGAAGAGAAGAGAAGAGAAGAGAAGAGAAGAGAAGAGAAGAGAAGAGAGAAGAGAGAAGAGAGAGGAGAGAGGAGAGAGAAGAGGAGAAGAGAAGAAAAGAGAGAGAAAAGAGAGAGAAGAGAAGAGAGAAAAAAGAATTGCATTAACAGTGAAACAACCATGGTTTGTTAGGTCATGGGATCCATGACCTCAGGCCCTTGTTGATTTCCACCAAACAAGCCACCTAGATCAACAACAATACTAGCTGAAAGTCAATGCCATTTAAACTTGTGTTAGAAAGAGAAATGTTGAATGTAAGTTAAAACCTCAGTATCGACTGCAGCAGTGGGGACTGTAGTTCATCCCATGAATCCTCCCCTGTGACCTGCCTTAAGAATTGTGACAATTCCAAATCCTGCGGGGGCAGTACCCAGATGCAATGAACATACAGTGGAAACCATGTGACTGTCTCTGGAGTAAGAGGGGCTGTAGTAGAAGCTTGGTGGTACTCTATCCATTAAGCAGCTGCAGTGAATGGGGATACTAATGGCTCTCAATTATCCAGTGGAACCATTGTCCTCAGGCTGAAAAGAGCAGGACCCTTCCCCTTGCCCAGAGCACACTGCTTTTGTTATGAGTTGGTTAGGATACTGGAAGTACAAACCTCTAAAGCAGTCCATAAAACCAATACTTGGCAACATTCATCAACTCAAAATAACTGCCCTCCAACAAGAAACACATAATGAGAAAACAGATACTAAGTAGCAAGCTGGAGGAAACTTTGAGACACATTTTAACGAAGCAAAGAGTCTTCAACAGGAGAAAAGGAAACCAGGAAGGAGACTGCCTGCTTGCCCTACTTGGCGCTGGCCCTTTCTGTCTTTGCAATGATCGCAATCTCTCAGTAAATCTGAAGTCTGCTTGCTTCTCTTGGCACTGGCGCTTTCCATCTGTAGAATGCAGCTCTATCTTTTTTTCTTTGCAGCAAACCTTGTGCTCAGCTTGTTTCTTTGCTCCTGAATTTTTTACTGCAACCAGGAGGCACAGACCACCTACATCTCAACCTAACCCTGTCAACCTTGAATTACCCAGGAATAAAGGCTGGCCATGTTGCCTCTAAGTAAAGGCAACTTTTGGTGTGATTTATTTTCCATATTCCTTTGTAAATTAGACCAAAGTTGTTTTCTCCGAGACTGTATTCTCTCTGTTTGTCCCCATTCTCTGTAACTATCTTGCTTATTTATGTTTCATAGATTTCTCATTGAGAGAATTCCTTCTGCAAAGCACAAGAAACAATATCTTGGCTAGGAAGTACCACCAAAGCATATGTAGACATGAATTCACGCATACAGATAGCAATGCCAGTGTTACACTCTCACAAAATGTAAATAAACTCAACATCTAAGTAGTAAGACATATAAATAAAGAGATAATACACCATATGTTATTTCATCTCATGAGAACATCTGGGTTTTTTTATCCATAATTTCCGGAACTGTAAGATAATATATTTTGTTGTTTAAGGTAAAATGATTATGGTAATTTGTTATATCAGAAAAACAAAGTAAAAAGGATATGTTGCTATTTCTTCTTCCCTTTTCTTGCTATGGGAAAATCATTACCACATACATAAATATGAGTTATATTTCCTATTGGCACTATGATGGATTTTAATTTTCTCCAAAATTTTCTGAATATTCAACATTATGTACATTGAGCATGTATTAGTTATATAACCAGGAATTTACATATAAAATATATAAAAACAGATGGCCTCTTATAATAACTTTAAAATACTGTATTTCAAAATAAGAGTCAGGGTGGAAGAGAAAAGTTGGAAAATGTTTTAGCCAATGCATCCAAGCAGCAAAGCATAGGGAGATAGTAGAGACAGGTAGTAAGAGAGACAGAGACAGAAAGAGAATGAAAAACAGAGGACTCGAATGCCTACTTGAAGACTTTGTTTCTAACATTGCACAGGAGAGATAACATTTGGGGAAACAAAAATGGAGTAAACAAAACTTAGCCTGAATTATCTAACATTACTCAAAGTACTATTAAGGAACAATTCATGAAAATTGATATATAATTTAATTGGGAACATCTGTATTTTTTTTTAGTAAATTTCCTATTTAAAATTTTCTGACTATTTTAATGACACTGCATTTCCATTATATTAAGCATATTCAATATACTATATATGGCAAAATATATGACTACTTAGTTCTAAAGCAAATTAGGTAATTATAAAGTAGTCAAGTATATTTTAGATTTTTATAGTCATTTACTGAAGTGGTGATATAAAAGAAATAGTTTTTGCTTAAAGTAAGTAAATTAAAAATAAAATGTTATTTCAGAACCTGATAAATTTCACATTTTACAGCAGCTTCTAAGAGAGGTTTTACTCTCCAAAGTACCTAAAATGGGAAGTATAAACTGGAGTATGAAACAATTTGCTTCCTCTGACCTCTTTAATCCTGTAATTTGGTTCATACTATTAAATTTTCTCAGTGGTACTAAACACTGTCATTAGGGCAGTATAGTTCTATTCCCTCTCCACTTTATACTGTCAGAAAATCGTTATACATTGATAAAGCGATGATAAGAGCTTCATGATTCCATAGAAAAAAGAAATAAGTGCTTAGCTCTTAGTGTCTATCTTGGGGGAAAAAAAACTACAAGTTTATTTTTAAAGCAGTAATTTTTGTCAATTATTGTATATTTTAGTAACTATTGAACTTCTTGAAAGCCTGAGGTATATTTTTTGTTTTTAAATTCTACACCTAAAAAAATTCCAAAAGAAGAAAGAACTAATTTATTTGTGCATATATGAAGATATATGTATCTTATTTATTCATTTGGTCTATACATTTATAATATATGTTAGATAGAATAACTTAAAGTCAGCATATAGAAAATGCTCTCAGAAAAAACAAAACCTATTTTAATACTTGGAAGAGTAGGAAGACTTCTCTCTCATATGTATTCTCTGAATGTTTTCAGTGATTAAAAATTAGGACAATGGGGGTCAGTGTGTGGTATGTACTGGATTCCCCCATGACCAACCTATGGCAAAATCCTAAAATAATAATAATAAATAAAAGATTAGACCAGAACATGTACTTATTCTTTGATTACTGTGCTTACTTTTTTGACAGTTGGGGCCTGAATTGGAGATTATCTTTCTTCTCCTTGACTGTTTTAATAATATGCTAAAAAAAATTATATCTCTATAGGTCTTTTAATGAATTCTATTCTGTATCAGTTACCTGTATGTATATCTTTTTGACAAATACTATGGTGTTTTGAGTAAAGTGGGTTTATAATGTATCTTGAAATCAAGTAGTCTGTAAATATCCTACATGTGTGTGTTTTTGAAAAACTGTTGGTTAGTCTAGGTCATTTTCATTTCCATAAAAACATCAGAGTCAGATAACCAGTTTATGTTAAAATCCTGATGGAATTTTGCAAAATTGGGAGTTTTATTAATTTTGTAGTACTGCTATAAAAGATAACCACTGACTTGGTAGCTTAAAAGAAAAGAAACAGATTGCTGAGCGTAGCAAATCAGGCAATGAAAGAGAGACATTGTATGTCTCCACTTGACATATACTGACTGTCCACACTCTATGGTAGAGACTGAAAGATTGTAGGACATAAAAGCATTGAAAAGAGTTATGGACAGTAGAGATAGCACAGAAGGAGGATGCGAGAGGGGAAGACTGTAGGGAAGGTAATTAGGGGGAAAACAGAGAGGTAAAGCATTGTGGGACACAGAAATGTTTTATTACCTGTTGTTGATGATGTCCACAGTATTCTCAACTGTACTGGTCTGAGTTGTATTTCATGTTGGGTAAATTCTCTATACAAGCTAAATGATGTACAGTGATTGAATGTAGAAATAATAATAAAAATAAAATAAAATAAAAGGATCAGTAGTAACATGTGGCTATATGTACAGACCATGCCAACAAGAAAGTCTACTGTCCAGAGTTTTTATTACCATTCAAATACATAGAAAGGGTTGCTTACCTCTGTGTATGACTTTAGTCTCCAACTCCTTCAGATGTCAAACTGTTCACACAGGGTTTAAGGTCCTCCCTGCAAATCAGATTGTTAACATAGATTATTTGCTCTGGCTGCAGGCCTTCATCTAAATAATCCTTTACTAGACAAGTTTTGATTAATATCAATTGATCTTTAAATCAATGTTGAGGCATTGCTATTTAAACAGGATTGATAACTATAGTAACAATATTGTAAATGTGCACTTGAAATTTACTTGCTTTACTTGGAATCTCTAAGGTGATGTTTTGTATGCTATTAAGATGACTGATGAGATAACTGGGAAACCCTAGATGGCTTCAAAATAGGGGTGCGTCACAGGAAAGACCAAAGCCGTAGGCACTCTTGGGAACTGAGCCCTCAGTGCGTTAAATCTGATGATATATCTAGGTAGAGTTTAACTAAATTAGGGAACATTCCACTGGAGAGTATGGCAGAGAACTGCTTTGTGTGAGAGACAAAAGTCCCCACACATCTGGATTACAGAAATGATGTATCAAGTGTGTTAGTATTTGTTTTTTCTATCACCAGAACACTTTCAATATACACAATTTTGCCAATTTTACCTTAATAAAGTTGAGAAAAAATAGTATTCATTTTCATGATCTATTTTCATGGTATATAACATCATCTATTTAAAGCTTCAATATATGGCAGTTTTATACACACACACACACACACACATAGCAGTTTATATAATGTGTGTGTATAATATATATATATATATATATATATATTATATATGATTTATACACATTTTATTAAATCCATCCCTAAGTATTTAATGTTTTTGTTGGAATGTAATTATAAATGCAAATATGATTTATTGTCATTTCATTGGGTTGTGGTCAGTATTTAGAAATACAATTCATTTGTTTATTGACTATCAACCTATGTATATATATAAACTTGTATTTAGTCACCTTGATGAATCACTTAGGAGGTTTTCTGTTTGGTAAGATAGCTTTATTTTCTGTATATTTGAGTAGACTTATTCTTAATTTTTAAAAAATTTCTCTTCCCCATGAGAAAGAGAGACTGAGAAAGATGGAACCATCCCAACTGGGTCTTCGTACCACAATCCACTCTCCACTCAGCCAGGCAAAAGCATGAGAACATACATAGGCACTCCCAGCATGCAGGAGTCCTTAAGATGTGAACCTGGGACCTTCACCTGTGGCTTCAGCATTGTGGAGCAATGTTTTACCTCTGCCATCAAGCTGGCCTTGAGCAGGTATATTCTTCAATGTTTTAAAAGAATATTAACCCTATCTTTCACTTGGCTGATCTTTTAAGAGAATATGCATTAATTTGTACCATAGATTATCTCAACTCCAAGACAGGGAATATAACCTCAATTGCTGGGGTCCCTGCTGTGCTCAAGGGTCAGGCTCAAACAGATCCTGGGGCCCCCTGCAGGCTTGTACTCCTCCACTCAATCTCTTTGCTAATTATATGTTAATGAAATACTCAAAGTAATTAACATTTATAAAACATTTTCTTAGGTATATAAGCCATTAAAAAAAAAAAAAAAGAACTTCAATCAGTGATTCCTAATGTGTTATCTCAGTTCATAGACATCAGCTTCAACTTGTTATTAAACAGTTATATTTCAACCCTCCTAACAAGACTTGTGGTTGGAAGTTGGAGGAGAAGTATCTACAGTTTTTTCATTTTGTTTTGTTTTAAGGTTTTTCTGTAGGATGCACATGCTCCCTGGAGACAGAGAGAGACAGGGAGAGGGAAAGTGAGAAATCAACCCCTGGGGAGGGGGGCGGTAGGCCATGCCACAATCCTCCATCCTTATCTCAGGGTTTGGGGCATGTACACACATGTGTCCAGCATGATTCTCAAGCCACCAGATTCGGGACTTGAACTGTGGTTGGCCATGTTGGAATCTAGCACCTTAACTACACCACACCATCTGCTGGCCCCAGAATCTACAACTTTAAAAACCTGGTAAAGTGAGTCTAATCACACTAAAACTTTAGAACTATTGTTGTAGACTGCCACTGAATGAACAACCACCAAAGCCAGATTAAGTTTAAAGGCAGTGTTTATTAGCTGGCCAGCAACTACAGTTTGAGGCTCGGGGTTGGGGGGATGGGGACGAGAGTCAGAACTGTAGCCCCAACAGAAGTTGAAGTAGTCTTTTTATAGGGGGTCATTTACCAGGAGTTTCTATGCAAGCAGTTACGGAAGCTGAATCAAGCAGGTTAATTATTTCTGAAGGGAGTGGGGTTTCCATGCGAGCAGTTCCATTGCTAAACAAAAGAGTTTCAGGCTAGTTAGCAAAGACAGTAGCAGGTACAGGATGTCATCCCGGATGTGGTTTTCTATATGGCTAGCACAAGCTATTTTCTCATGGGAAGAGCAAGTAGGTTTATAGAAGCAGACAACCATGTTAGGGTCAGGGGACAAAATGGACAGTGGTTCCTGTGCAATATCCAATATGCAGCCTTCCACACTATTGATAAAGATAGTCTAAATCTTGCTAAATTATGATGACCACAGTGCTCCTCCATATGAACGGTTTCTGGAAATACATTTCTAGTTATACAACTGAAATACTTGAAGAATATAATTAATAGTATGTAGTAAACTTTATTGAGTATATTACTAGAATACTCTTGAATATTCCATGTCAAATCAATAAGGATTTGTTTTATTAAGGAAGAGTCCCAGATTGGTGTTTTTGGACATCAATAAGAAATACATTTTAGAAAGTCTAAAAAGTGTTAAGAAAAAACAAACAAACAAACAAAACAATGTATAGCCTAAATTAGTTACATGTAAGAGAAATTAATTTAGTTAAATGACAACCTAAATTAGTCATACATAAGAGATATCAATCACTTGTAGACTGTCATCAATTTTTTTTTTAAAAAAAGACATTTATAAAGTTTAAAGAAAAGAGTGAAAGGAAAAGAGAAGCCTGTAAGAATTTGTTTTTATTTTCTCCTCCCTTGGCAAGCTGATTTGCTGAAAACTATCAAGAAGAGCATTTTGCCCTGGAGCAAACTGACTCAGTTATAAGGGAAAGTAATTTCAGTTATTTATGGGTTTCCAGAGAAACCTTGTGAATTCAATACCATCTTGTTTATCTCTGGGCAATGGTGTTGTTTTTCCTTCTGCTGGCATCTCCACCTTACTTAAACTAGAATTGCACCATTTCCCTCTTTATGATTCCTCGGCGTACTGGTATATTAATTTTATGAACGAGTTATGAATTTTGAAACTTGTTCATAAAACTAACATTCCAGTTATAAGTTTTGAAAGTTGTAACTGAGCATAATTCTTTTTGTGCTTGAGCTGCCAGAGAGCTCTAAGTCGATTTCGCCATCCAAATTTAAAAGCTGCAGAATTTCATACACATTCCTATGTTCAGACCCTCACTGGCTTAATAGTATCGTGTTGTTTTCAGCCTACTGATGTCTATGTTCCTACATTTCTGTAATCTACCACAAATCTTTTCAGAAATATGGAAAAATGTAATTGTTTGGTTTGATCATGCAAGCTGTGTCATTTCAATTCATATTTTCTCTCTACCGTCATTTTCTTTCAACTAGGGCTAATATATGTTAGTCGATATCTTGGGTTGTTTTGCTTAATTCTGAACACCTATTATTATTAGATAATAATAGCTATACATTCTCTTCTCTTTTTAAGTAATAAAAATACACTCTAATAGAGAAGCATCAGAACTATAAAGAGGTAGATAATTCCTCTATATCTAACATTTTGGAGCTAAATAGAAAACAACATATCTTCTGAGCAACAGTTTTGAAACTTTCCTTCTATTTCCTTACTGCTATCCAGTTAAGGAAAAGCTTTGATTAAAAATTTTCTAACTTACTTTGAAATCCAATATGTAATCAAAATTCACCCCTCAGGCCCACAATTTGCTTTGGAGACTCAGGAGAGCTAGTCAAAATATTCTTATAACTTTTCTCATGCACTCGTTATGAATACTTCAATTTAAAGAATAGCACATCCCTTTCAGTGTTTCGTTCTGAAATATTTCCTTGTGCGCTTCAACAGTCTTCATTTTCCCTTTTCACAGTACACAGAGCAGAAATGTACACCGAAAGCACCCTATTGCTGACAGAATAAAACCATTCGTGATTTAGCTATCTCTAGTCAAAGAACATTATTTTATGTCACAATGGGGAAACTATCATAATAGTTAACAGATAAGTTAAATGAAAATTTTGGCATTCTCTCAGTTTTCTTATTAATGCAATGAACTTAGAAAAATGCTCTAAGCTTTCTGCTCTTTGGTATCTACATCTGTAAAATTAATAATACATGGGAACCAGCAGTTAGCGTAATGGCTATGTCGCTGGATTCCCACGTAGTCGACCGCGGTTCGTGTCCTGGACCCGGTGGCTTAAAACTCACGCCGGGCACGTGTGCGTGCGTGCCCAAGATCCCGAGAGGAGAATGGAGGAGAAGGGATTGCGGCGTGACCATCCCCCCTTGGGGGGTGATTTCTCGCTTTCTGTCTCTATGTCTCTCTCTGTCTGGCGAGCGCACGCGCCCTACAGTGAAAATCTCTCCAAAAAAAAAAAATTAATAATACAGATCTAATTTTATTTTTAAATATGTTTTAACATGTATATATAATTTATATGTGTGTGTGTGTGTATATATAAGATATACATCATATACATTTATTTATATGTACATGTGTATCATGGTGTAGGATTTTTCAAGAAAAATAAAATTCAAGTAGCTTAGTCAATTGGCCATATTTTACCAGGATCTCTGGATTTTCTTAGTAAATCTCCACAGCAAATCTGTGTACCAATTAATAGTTATTTCTAAGACTGAAGGATATTCGATATGGCACCTAGTAAAGGTAGAAGGATGAAAAGAAGTCTAACTCCTCCTGAATATCTTCTGAGAGGGCAGACTTGGTAATACCAGCATGGTGCTACCAGCTGTGGTGGAAAGTAGAGGGTCTAAAAAGGAAGAGTTTGAGAGTCCATAACCTGAGTGGTTGTGTCTTCACAGATAGACTTTCATCCAGAGAAACCACATGTTTATTCTCTGAATCAAGGAAAAAACTTTTGAAATCAAGTGTATGAGCCACAGAAGAGTTAGGAAGGGTGTGGTTCTGAAAGCTGAAATGAAGAAAATTAAATGGTATTCTATTGATTGAATTGTGAGAGTTTCGCTTCCTTCAACTTGCTCTAGCTCCTTACCATCAAATTTAGCCCTTTCTAAAAAGAAAATTAGTATAATTTTTCCAGAAAACCTGAGTAGCCTTATATTAGCCTCCTATTGTATTGCAACAGAAATATCTGAAACTGGGTGATTTATAAGAATAAAGGTGAAGAATAGAGGTCCAAAGTCCAGAAGAACACTTCTGGTGACATTGCAATATGGAGGAAAGTAGAATCTTAGGTACAGTGGCTGCGCCTAATTTTTTCCTTTTCTATTGTCAGTCAAATATATATACTTTTTAAAATAAATGATCCAGACTCATTTCCCTTTTTATAAAAGTATTGGAATTCAATCACAAGGGTCCCACCCTAAAGACATCAACATTCCCAAATTATCTATCCTGGGACACCAAGAAAGTATTGTTTTCACTTAACATCTTAACAAAACAACCAAGTTCCAAAATGTGAATTGGAGGGTGGGGCAGATATTCAAACTATATCAAGTCTCAGTGAAACAATCCCTGATAAAACATTTAGAAACTTTCCCAAGTGAAGTGCCATGAGTTATACCCAATAAATATAGACTGAAAAACTCTTGAGCATATTGATACACACACACACACACACACACACACACACACACACACATACACACACAAGGCTTCCATTCAATTTTTGAGTATTGAATGCGATTTTACAGCTGAACTTCAACAGATATTTGGGAAAGTTCTTCTACTAATTATTTTTTTAAAAAATGAATAAATAGATTAAAAGCATTAGCCAAAAAACTTAAAAAGCATAAAGAAATACAAAATAACAATATGTTATGTTTTTGCATGTAGAATATACAATAAAAGGAATGCATAAAATGAAAATAAATACTGATGCACTAAAAAAATGCTCTTTGAAATTAAATTGTAATAGCTAAACCAAACTTTTCATAAAAGGCTAATGGCACAGTAGGAAAACCTTCTATAAAAAGATGAAGAAGGGACCAGCAGTTAGCGTAATGGCTATGTCACTGAACTCCCACGTAGTCGACCACGGTTTGAGTCCCGGACCCGGTGGCTTAAACTCACGCTGGGTGCGTGTGCGTGCGTGCCCAAGATCCCAAGAGGAGAAGGGACTGCGGCGTGGCCATCCCCCCTGGGGGTTGATTTCTCACTTTTTGTCTCTCTGTCTCTGGCAAGCGCACGCACCCTATAGCAAAAACCTCTCAAAAAAAAAAAAAAAAAAAGATGAACGAATCATGGTGGAAAACTACAGGTGAAAGTGTAAATTAGTACAAATGTAAAAACCAGAATCAAGGTTCCTCAAAAAAACTAAAAATAGAGCTACCATGATCCAATGATCTCACGACTGGGGATATCCCCACCAGGTCAAGGAGACCTCTGCATTTCTGTCGTTTTTGTTGCATTTTCCACAATTGCTCAGGTGTGGACTTTACCCGGTGTCTAACAACAGATGAATGAATAAAAGATAATGTATATATGAAGGATGGAATACCACTTAGTCATAAAAATGATGAATTACAGACATTTGTGCCAAAATAGAAAATTTGTAGGAAGTAATGTTAAATGAAATAATTCGGGAACAAGAAGACAAATATTATATGTTATATACTTTCACTTATTAGAAGCTAAGAGATTTGATTGCATAGATTTGCGCAAGGGAAAGGCAATACCCTCAGGGATTTTTATCCCATTTTTCTTAACAATTATCACTCATCTCTTAATAGTCTACTTTAGCAACCAATCTCTTGCCAAACGCATTTTCATTGTTTGACATATGAATATTCTGTGAATTATACAAATTTTTCCTCTCTGTTTCCCATTTCAGTATAAGCATATTTAAGTCATATTTTTGTCCTTTCAATTCATTGTCACTGCCTGAAAAAAAGTTTCTTCTATATTTTTGTTTGAAATCACATTTGCCACATATTAATCACTCTCAAATTCAGCATTTAACCAAAGTTGTAGGACATAAACATTTTTTCCAGACAAATTCTTTGTTACTGAATATCCATGTGACCTTTTCTCCAATTTCCAGTAAGATTCATTATTTTCCTCTGAAATTTTTGCAGAACAGATTTTACCGTCCATATTTCTATCAGTATTTTGAACACCATTTAAGCAATTTCTGTAAAATTCCACTGTATTTCCTACCTATTATATTTTTGACTTTCCACCAGAATTCAGGCTTCCTTAAATTCTTTCCATCTGTGTCCATTATCCAATTTCAAATCTACTTTCACATTTTCAGGGACCTGTAGCAAAGCAATGTTGTCCAGCTATAAAAATTTTTGTCTTAGATCATAGTTGTGTAATTAAACAAAAATAACAGACTGGGTAATTTATAAAATGGAGATTTATTCTAATAGTAATTTTGATGACTAAGAAGTCCAAAGGCATAAAAACGTGGAAAAGCAGAATTTGGGGCAGAGTGGAGTGTGGCCTATGTTTGTATGGCCTCTCTGCCTGCCTCTTTTATCTCATTATAAACCACCAAGCCCCAATCATGGCGAACCTCTCCTAAGTATCAAATTACTAACTGCCTTCCAAAGGCTCCACCCTTCTTCACAATAATTAGATTAAGGTTTTACTCCCCCCCCACCACCAATGAAATTGCAAGGGCTCAGTATATGAATTTAGAGAGGACAAATTCAAAGTTTAGCACTGTCTTTTACTGAACTTGTCAGGTTGAATAACAACAAATTTTTTTTTATTAATTTAGGGTTTAACAGCACTTATCTTGCTACTCAGGCCAATCTTAATACAAAATCCCAATGAAGATTAGTTGCTGGAGAGTTAAACAGATTGCTTATTACACATATCAAGGGGTTTCCTCTCCAAAACTGGAATCATTTTATTTGTCTCTAATTAGCCAATTTTCTGTTTATCAAAGAGTAGATAATTAGGTGGCATTGCTTTTAAGGAAATAAGATGATTAAAATGATTATTTTTTTTGGGGGGGAGAGGTTTTTGCTATATGGCATATGCACTCACCAGAAAGCAAAAGAGACAGGGAGACAGAAAGCAAGAAATCACCACCCCCACACAGGGATGGCCACACTGCAATCCCTTCTCCATTCTCCTCTCGGGATCTTGAGCACACATGCACATGCACCCGGCATGAGTTTAAGCCACCGGGTCTGGAACTTGAACTGCGGTAGACTACATGGGAGTCCAGCAACATAGCCATTAAACCAACTACTGGTCCCAAAATGATTAATTTCTGATCTGATAATTATAGAGCTACATGGACAGTCTAATGTATAACTATTTTATTAAACCACAGACAGAATTCCTAAAGTATTGGATATCATGCCTTATAATTTTTTTTGAAGCAAGGCTTTGGGAAACATACTACTCATGATGCAACTTATTTAAAATTAAATAAATTTGGCCCAAGGTTGTCTTCACACCTTGAGTTTTTATGTAATGAACCACAACCTTAGTTTACGAACAAACTGCAAACCTAACTTGAGTATGTTCTTACTATAAGTAGTTGAATCTCAACCAATCACAGCTTCTGAGCTTGAGCCAATCACAGGCTGATAACTGATCAGACACTGTCCCTATGAGGCAAATGCCTCATCACACAATACCCACATAAGGCGAATGCTGAGCTCTTTGCCAATCAAGCTGTTTCTATAGGCCATTTCCTTCTGTCTGTAATGCTACCTGCTCACATTCCTGGGTGAACTCTCCGAACCTCTTCTGCTTCTGAGTGCTGTCTGATTCATGAATTTTTCTTTGCTCACAAGAACTTTGCTATATTTACTTCTTCTAAGGTGTCTCCCTGATCCCCACTCCCACTCAAGGTCTGTTCTGGTTTTGAAGGACAAATGTGCATTTCCATCTTTTATATGACATAAAAATATCCAACAACTAGCCAAACAGAATTATCATTTACAATTTATTTTATAGAAAGTTTGCCAAACTAGACACCAAGAGGGTTAGTCATGTTATTTCATGTAGATTTCCTAATGGGATTTGAATTATTCACCTTACTCATGCTGAGACCTATTAAATGAATTTATTCCCTAGAAACAATCAATGGCACATATTTATATTTTATCTTCCTATGGTGCCATCTTATGTTACATTAATTTGATGTGATTTAGTCATTTTTAATCAACTTTTTAAAATTCTTTGGGGAAAAATTTCAGTTTTGATTACAGGTCTCAAGTGCATCCCCTTAGAAATTACTAAAAAATATAACATTTTTATGAATTTTGGAGAGAAATTAAGAGTCTCAGTAATAATTTAGTGTTTATAATAAATAAATAATATCTGCTTTACAAATTTATTTCATTTGCAAGTGTTTATCTTACACTAATACGTTGTAGGCCTGAGTCAAAGCTACATCTATTTGTTCTGTCTTTAATTATTACACATCAGTTACCACATACACATATTTGTATGCATATAAATGTACAAATACACATCCATATGCATACATCATATGCAAATATAATAAATACATATCAATTGGAAGTAAATTATTAAATCTATATTAAATTTAAATAGGCATATAAAGAGAGAAAATGAAGCAGATTGGCCATTAAATCAATTAATTTAATTGCATAGAAATTTAACTAGCATTTTTCAAGCTTACATAATTAATAATTCTATTAAATTAGCATATTCCCTGTTAGAATATCTGCTGTTTGCTAAAGTTAGGAAAAATTTCATGAAGCTACATGGAAGTGCTGTGGTTTATCAAAATAAATTAGTTTTTATTCCAGATATTTGAGCTAAAGGACAATTACTCCTTATTACTTTCTAACCTTAGCTAATTTTCTTCTCACATCAATGTTTCCTAATTGAAAATAAATTTTTAAATTATATTCTATTAACTAGTAAACCATGCAATTTATTATGAAAGTGCACTAGAGATAAAATACAAATGCACATTTTATTTTTATAGTATTATTATATGTATATCATATAAAATATGTTTTTATCAAATATATGGTACAAATTATAATAAATTGTTATACAAATCCATCAGGCAATATGATTAAAATATAACTTTGTAACTCACTATTAACGACTTTTACTTCAACAGAATAGCATTTCTCACAAAAACAGAAGGGAATTTTAAATGAAGGATGTATCTCGGTGTAAAAGAATAAAGTGTTTAAATATTAACTATATTAGTTTGATAAAGTTACCATAACCAGGTATCATAGACTTAGTTGCTAAAACAACAGAAATGCACTTCCTTATAATCTGAGAAGCCAAGTGTCCAAGACCAGGTGTTTACAGGGTTGGTTACTTCTACAGCCTCACCTCTTGGCTTGTGGATAGCTGTCTTCTCTTCATGTCTTCACGTCTTCACATGATCTTTCCTATATTTGCATAGGCATCATAATTTTCTCCTTTTTGTGGATACTAGCCATATTGACTTAGAGCCCACCTTAAGAACATTATTTTAATTGTTTCTGTAAAGGCCCTATCCCTGATTATTTTTGCATGTAGAAGTATAAGGAGTTAAGATTTCACCTATAAATTTTTAGAGAACACATTTCAGCACATAACAGTATCACTGAGACTCACATATTAATCCAGGGTAGATTTACCCCTAGGTTTGGTGTTTAAAACACCTTCTGAATACAGTTTGTTTGTATTGTTTTGCTGATTTGACTTTTGTTTATCAATGATTAAAAGATAATAGAATAGTAAAAATTTGCTAAAGTAACACATACTTCCAAGGTAATAAGTCGTCAATGGGCAAATTAAGGGGAATGATTTGCTAACTGAATAGCTTTATTTTACCAGTACCAAACATATTAGGTTAATAACTTTAACCAATTTAAAAAATTCTCATCATTATTTCTTCTCTTACTTATCTTTTATTTTGATGAGTTTTAAGATAACTACACATATTTTACATTCCTAAAATATGAAAAATTATTCATAAATTTTGTACATGTTATACATATGTCAAACTTATACGTAAAGACTCCAAAATATATATCTTACATGTATATGCCCAATATATGTGTATATTGTATAAATTCCCATTCAAAATTAATTCTATTTTCTTATTAAGAATTTTTAAACCAGAAGAAATACATGTGTATCTCTAAAATGGCCTACTATCTACATTGGAACACATTAAAGAAAATATTACTAAATAAGTACTCTTTTTATTATGAACACATAGTAAAGAAACTGACAGAATAGATATTTACTACATGACTATATATTACAGGGACTAAATTGATGAAGTTCTGAGAAACTATCATATTATTATAAGAAAAAGTGGCACATGAGTCCTGGAGTGAGAAGATACGGAAAATATTCAGAACTTAACCACTGAATCCTTGAAATTAGAAGTCTATTGGACATATAATGCAATAAATTAATTAGGATATTTTGACCTATAGGAAGTGCAAAATCAAGGTGAAAAGTAGGAACTACACACATAACCTTAGATATCAAGCGAGAATAACTTCTCTAAAAGTTACCTTTTTTTGTCCTCATAGGCATATAAAATTAGCACTTCATTAAAGGAACAAGTTTCTAAAGATATTGTTGGTTTCAATAAACATGGAACACAAAAATAGCCTATTTGAGTAGTGAAGAAGTAAAGATAAAAATAAAATCATGCCGGGATCAGCAGATGGCGAAATGGTTATGTCACTGGACTCCCACATAGTCAATAGCAGTTCAAATCCCAGACCCAGTGGCTTAAAACTCACCCAGGCAACACTGTAAAGATATATGTGATTCAATGTAATATAAATAAGATTATGATAATAATAATTTAAAATCTCACTCCAGGCATATGTGCTTGCATGCCCAAAATTCTGAGAGGAGAATAGAGATGGGATTACAGTGTGGGCCCTCCCCCTCCCTCCAAGGGTTGAGTTCTTGCTTTCTGTCTCTCAGACTCTCTGGTGAATACATGTATCCTATACCAAAATATCTCTCAAATATCCACCAAAAACATAAAAGCATGCTTAAAACTTTAAGAAGTAAAGTAAAATAAAGAAGAAAAGACCATACCTTAATACAGAAATTTAATAATTTAATATGTCATATTTTCTAACAATTAAAAAATCTGAGGAAAATATAGTCCTAGGGCAAAACAAGTTTTTAATTTGCTGAGAGTTATAAATTATTTTTTCTTAACATTTGTATATTTCATTAACCTCATGGGTAAAATTAATCAAACATTCTTTCACAGAGTGTTTGAAGTTTATTTCTGTCAATGTGGGTAAAATGTGACATATATTACATTCCAGGAACACGCTATTACTCAATGAATGTTCATTTTATCTTGGATAAGATTTATTGAATTAAAAAAATGGGCAAAGAAATTCTTAAATAATTGAGCCAAATATAAATATTGCATGCACACAGAAAATTCCATGAGAAAAATAATTATTTATTAAATAGAAAGAGGTCACACAGAAAATTCCATGAGAAAAATAATTATTTAGTAAGTAAAAAGAGGAAGGTTAAAAAAAAGAAATATTACAATTTCCCACATGTATAATTTGACAACAATAACACCAAGCATTGCCTTTATAAGTAAATAAAACTGAATACTTAATGTTTCTTAAAACTCACAAATAACCACTAGTGTTATAATAAAAATTAAACTGTCAAATTAGATTCCATGAGAAAAATAATTATTTAGTAAGTAAAAAGAGGAAGGTTAAAAAAAAGAAATATTACAATTTCCCACATGTATAATTTGACAACAATAACACCAAGCATTGCCTTTATAAGTAAATAAAACTGAATACTTAATGTTTCTTAAAACTCACAAATAACCACTAGTGTTATAATAAAAATTAAACTGTCAAATTAGATTCATAATATTATCACACCAAATTTTACTAATTATTTAAATGAAACAGGGGGTCAACAAAGTCAAATGAAATGTTAGTCCTCCGGAAGAATCCAAAGCATCCAATTATCTATTTCAGTCTCTCTTGTTTATAACTCAATACTGAAAAATGGGTGATTTGGGACCTGCAGGGGTGTAATGGTTACATCACTGGACTCTCACGTAATCAAACTCCGTTCAAGTTCCAGACTTCAAACTCGTGCTGGACATGTGTGAGTGTGTGCCTAAGATCCCTAGAGGAGAATGGAGGAGAAGGGATTGTGGTGGGGCCATGGGCCCTGGGGGATAATTTCTCACTTTCTATCTCTCTGTCTCTCCAGTGAACACACATGCTCACCCTAAATTAATGCCTTTCTCACATACAAAGTTATCCCAGCAGTTAGTTGTTTTAAGCCATTCTAGCTCCAACTCAGATTCCCAAAGTCCTACTATAAGCCTGTGAAATCAAACCAAGTTACATGTTCTCAGAATACACTGGCAGGATAGACACAGAGTATGCACTGCCATTTCAGAAGATGAAAGAAGTAAGCCTCCAAGCAAGTCTAAAACCCAGGAAAGAAGAGCTTATTATTATTGCTTTTTTTTTTTTTTAAAGATTTTTGCTATAGGGTATGTGTGCTCTTCAGAGAGATGGCGAGACAGAAAGAGAGAAATCACCTCCCCACACTCGAGGTGATTTCAACCCTGCAGTCCCTTCTCCTCCATTCTTCTCTTGGGATTTTGGGCATGCACACACCTGCACTGGTGTGTTTCAAGCCATCAGGTCCAGAACTTGAGCCATAGTCAGCCATGCGGGAGTCCAGCAATGTAACTGCTATGCCATCTGCTGGTCCCAAGAGTTTAAATTTTAAAACCCCAGATAGGAGCAGCTGATAACATGGAGGTTAAGGTGGCTGGATCCCAAATGATACACTTTATGATTTGAGTCCTGGATCTAGCAACTTGATAAACACTCCTGGTGTATATGCATCATGCCCAAAATCTTCCCCCCCCAAAAAAAATGGAGGGAAAAAGATTACAGCAAGACCATCTCAAATGAGAAATATTTTCTCTCTTTCTCTGTCTCTCAGTTTGTCTCTGGCAAGTACTCTTATGCGCCCTCTAGCAAACAAACAAAATCAAAATAATTTTTCACTTTGCATATCACCTAATGAACATACTGACACAGGGGTTGGTTCCCTAGGCCTCAGGCAACATTGCCTGCATGGCTTCTCTGAAATATTTATACTTCACTTACCTCAGTTTGGAATCTTGTATTGTACTTCTCCCAAATTTAGCTCTACAGCTTTGTGATGTCAAGGATGACCCTGTTCCTATAGCTTCATTAGTTTTGAATCTGAATACGACTGTCATAGCTCCAGCCCAACATTTCCACTAGCTTTGCCCTAGTGAAAGAGCTCTACAGTAGCTACTCCTTTAGGATAAGTCTCTGCCTAGACAGCATACTGTCCTATGAAATCTAGATGAAGGCTACTACACCTCCATAGCTCTTAAATCTGAGAGTCTCCAGAATTTCCTCCATATGCATGCCACCAATGTCTGCCACTTGCATGTTCTGGAGTAGTAAGAAAAGAGACTGCCATCAAATGATGGGTCAAGCTGCACCAGGAGCCAAATATCACCACACTTAGATACTAGGAGGAGAGTGCTGAGGCAGTGCAGGGCAGCGAGTCTAGCCTACTCTAGCTTTGTCAATAAAATCATTATGTTCTCCTAAGTCTCTTTCAATCATAGAAACAGCCTTCAAATTCTCTATAATACCCTTGAGCCTTTACATCAAGATCAACTGACTCCCTTTTATCTATGCTAATCTTTATAGCAACAACAGGTCGTTAGGCTAACTTAGTTTTATGTCAAGGAAATGCTTTTTTGATCACATGACCAGGCTGCAAATTTTCCAGTGTTTTTCACTTCACATTCCTCTTCATTATAAACAGTATATTTATGCTATCTTGGTTGTTTTTTCCTAGTTAAGTAATAAACTAGGAAAGCAGTTAAAAGTAATTATGCAGCAACTTCTATATTTTTCTTAGAAATTTTATTTGCCAGATATTCATTACTCATAGATTTAGCATTTTGCAAAGCTTTTCAGTCTGGGCACAACATAGCCAAATTCTTTACTAAGGTGTAACACAAGTGATCTTTTTCCAATTTGCAATAAGGTATTCTTCATTTTTGGTGTCCAGCAAATGGCATAGTGGTTACATCACTGGACTCTCACATGGCCAACCACAGTTCAAGTCCTAGACCCAGTGGCTTGAAACTTACTCTGGGCATGTGTACATTTGTACCCAAGATCCCAAGAGAAGAATGGAGAGAAATGGCATGGCCATTTCCACTGGGGAGTGATTTCTCATTTTTTCTCTCACTCTCTTTCTCTCTCTCTCCCTGGTGAGAGCATACATCCTAATGCATTCATTCTACCTACTCATAGATTTAGCATTTTGCAAACCTTTAGGGTATGGACACAACATAGCCAAATTATATTATAACAGCCAAATAACTGAAACTGGGCAAGTTCTAATAACAGAGGTTTATTTAACTTATTATTTTGAAGGTCCATGACCAGAGGATTTTATCTAGTGGAAGGTTTCTTTATTCTGGGTAATATTGTACAAAACATCACATGATGAGACAGAACACAAACACATATACATGTTCATTTCTCTATTTAATTCTTTCACCTTATAAAACCCTCCAGGATTTAATGAGGGCCCTACTCTGATGACTTAATTGTAATTATCTTCCAAAGTCCCCATTTCTTAATCCTGTACTCAGATTATGTTCTCATCTTTTTAATCCCTTCATAATCAAATTTCATCACATGAATTGGGAGGGGGCACATTTGAACCATTGCGACAACTTTTTTAAAATGTCCCTTTATCTTTCATTAAAATGGGTTGTGATTTTATACTAATAAAAAAGGTTTTTAAGCAATTGCCACACATAAAACCATTTTGAATATAAATGCATTTCTTTGTATACTTTGTTAAGTAGGACAACACTTATATTATCATTCTCCATTCATCAGTCAACCATTGCCTCATAAATTCATAATGTCTATCTTTATATTAAGCAGTGTGTATAAATTAAATACATGCCTCTGGAAACACATTGCAGATAAAGACTCCCAGCATCTTTCTGACTGTAAATACCACTAACATAGATAAGGACTCCTGGTATCTTTCAGAATGTAAATACTATTTACATTTTTGCAAAGATGTGATTATTCACTTACCCTATCAAGACAGAAAACAGTGACAGAGCTATAGATCTGCAAATAGAGCTTCTACCACCCACATTCCAATTTTCCTCAAGTCAATTCAAAGAAATGTTTATCTTTTATCGAAAGTAATCTCCCAATTCAATTCAGTCCCATTTAAAATTTTAATAATATTTTTTCACAGAAACACTAAAAGCATTAAAATTCACATAGAACCACAAAAAAAGAGACTTTGAAGAGACAAAACAACTCTAAAAAAATAAAAAGAAAGAAAACTAGAGGCACCACAATGCTTGATATCAAAATATACTGCAAAGCTATAGTAACTGAAAGAGCATGGTATTTATATACAAAGAGGCCCATAGATAACTAGAACATAAGAGAAAATTTGGAAATAAATCTACATATTCACAGTCTATTGATTTTAGATACAAAAATTTCATGCAATAAATAATAGTTTATTTGATAAATGTTTCTGGTAAAATTGGTTATCCATATACAGAAAAAATAAGCTTGACCTGTACCACTCACCATATACAAAACTCAATTCAAGTGGATCAAACATCTTAAGGGTAATATCTGAAACATAAAACTGCTAAAGAAAACTTAAAGGATACACTTGAAGACAATCGTATGTATAATACTCAGAAGGACATGTAACAAAAGAAAATAGAGATGAGTGATATTACTTTGAATTAAAAATCTTATGCCCAAAAAAGGAAACAATTGATAGACTGAAGAGACAACCCACAGGATAGGAAGTAATATTTTCCCTTTATTTTAGTAGAGATTTTTTGCTATTAGGTATGTGTTCTTGCCAGAGATTCAGAGAGAGACAGACAGAAAGTGAGTAATCACTCCCCAGGCTGGATGGACATGCCACAATACCTTCTCCTCCATTCTTCCCTTGGGATTTTGGGGAAGCACACATGTGCGCCTGATATGAATTTTAACTTGCCAAGTCCAGGACTCTAACCATGGTCAACTACATGGGAGTTTAGCGATGTAATCATACCATCTGCTGGTATAATTTTTCAGACTATTCATCTGAGAAGCCGCTGATGTTCAGAATACGTAAGTAACTGAGCCAACTCAGCAGTAAAAATAAATTAGTAGATTAATTAAAAGTAATGATAATTTGCTTAAAAAATAAGCAATTGCCTGACTAGAAATTTCTCAAAAGAAGATATGCAAATAGCAATAAGTATATTTTAAATGCTCAACATCAGGCCAGTCTGATGGCCTAATGATTAAGAGAGCCTGATCTTAAATGGCCAACTGCATAGTTTCAATTCCAGCCCTAGAAGTTTGAAAAGCATATTTTATGCATATGCATGCATGCTCAAAATTCTAACAGGATGAAAAAGTGGAGGAGAATGGTTGCAGTGTGACCATGCTCAATTGAGGGGTCTTTTCTCCTCTCCCTTTCTCTCCTTTTCTTTTTCCCTCTGTCTCTCTCTGACAGCATTTGTACCCTCTAGCAAAGTTTCAAAATGCAAACTAATACAGTCATTGTGAAAAATGGTATGAAGTTTTATCCAAAAAATAAAAAAGAATCATCACATGATCTAGACAATAGTTTGTATCCCAAAGCTTTGTGTCTTAGAATTTGAATGTACCTCCAAAATACTCCCATTCATGAGACTTGATTTTGCCATCAAGTGAAAACTTTCTTATAGTGCCCCAGAATGGGAACTTGGTGCGATAATGCCAGAGAGAAAATGGAGCAGGTAGCAATCCATATGGATACAGATCATATTCTACTCTGCTAAAATTTTTGTCTTTCACCATTTTGTGATACCTTCTGACTTATCAACTGCTAGAAAGGTGAATTTAAATAAACCCCTATTTTCTTAAATACTCACCTCTCAGATATTTCTGTTACCAAAATAATAAGAACCTAAGAATAAAATGCTATTCAGTCATTAATAAAAAATAAGACCTCGACATTTGTGGCAATATGAATGAGCCTAGAAGGCATTAGGTTAAGTGAAATATGGCTGGCATAGATGGACAAATACCACATATTCTTCCTCATCTGTATAAAGTTGATTTAATAGAAGCAATTAGAAGAGTGATTACCAGAGCTGGGAATGACAGAGGAATAGGAGGATTAAGATTGTTTATTGACAGGACCAGCAGTTGGTGTGATGGCTATGTCACTGGACTCCCATGTAGTCAACTGTGGTTTGAGTCATGGACCCGGTGGCTTAAAGTCACGCGGGGCACCTGTGCGTGTGTGCCCAAGATCCCAAGAAGAAAATGGAGGAGAAGGGATTGTGGTGTGGCCATCCCCACTGAGGGTAATTTCTTGCTTTCTGTATCTCTGCTCTTTCTGGAGAGCAAATGCACCCTATAAGACTGTTTTGTGAATACAAAAATTCAGTTAGGATTAACTTTTAGTTTTAGTTTTTGAGACAAAAAGAGAGATGGAAAGTGAGAAATCACTCCCTAGTGGGGATGGCCATGCTGCAATCCTCTCTCCTCCAATCTCCTCTTGGGATTTTGGGCATGCACACACATGTGAGTTTTAAGCTTCTTGGTCTAAGATTTGAACACATTCGACTACATAGGAGTCCAGCATTATAAACATTACACCATCTGCTAGTCCCTCACTTGGATATTTCTAAGAATCTAAGCATTGGTTCTCTTTCAACTCATTCCGTATGGCATTGCAGTACAGTGTAACAAAGGGAGGCCAGGCTTTACAGTCAAATTTTTCTTAGTTCATTTTTCTCCATTTGGATATCCAATTTTCTCAGTACAATTTACTGAAGAGATTGTTATTTTCTTACTAAATGTTCTTGTTAATATCATCAAAAATCAATTGACTGTATGTTTCTGGATTTTTTGTTTGTTGGTTTTCTTTACTCTGTTCCGTTGTTGTATATGTCTGCTTTTATTCCAGTACCATGCAGTTTTGGTTGTTACTGTTTCTTTATGCTATATTGTTAAGGCAAGTAGTGTGATGACTCATTTTTTTTTTTTTTTTAACAAAACTCTTTTGGCTATTCAGTCTTTTGTGATTCCCAACAAGTTTTATAATTTTTTTCTATTATTGTGAAGACTGTCCTTGATGTTTTGATAGACTGCATTGAATTTCTAGATCACTTCGGGTAGTTGACATTTTAACAAAATTGATTTTTTTCCAACACATTACTATGGAAAGTCTTTGCATTTTTGTATGCGTTCTTAAATTTAATTTATTAGTGTTATAGTTCTTGTTGTAAATCTTTTACTGTCTTATTTATTTCTAGGTATTTTAAAAATCTATTTGAGGTCATTGTGAATGAGATTTCCTCCTTTTGTTTTCTTTATTTTCTTTTTAATTTTCCTAGAATTTCTATGAGCTTGTCATAGAGTGAGACAGAGAGACTGAGAGGGAGAAGGGGAAGCATGCCCCATGAAGAGCTGTCATGCCACAATCAATTTTTCTCCATTTCTCCATCCTGTTGGAATTTGGAGCACATGTACACAGTGTCCAGCACATTTTTCAAGCCACTGGTGCTTGTATTTGAATTGCAGAGTCAGATATGTAGAATCTGGATGCCTTGACCACTAGACCCTGGAGCTGACTTGGGATTTCTTTCTTAATCCCTGTTCTAGCCAGTTAATGATTAGTGTACAAGAATGCTACTAATTTTTATCATCTTACACCAGTTTGAATGATTTTATTTATTTATGTATCTTTTTTTTTTTTTTTTGGTGGGGGGAGGTTTTTGCTACAAGTGCATGCACTCGCCAGAAAGACAGAAAGACACAGAGAGATAGAAAGCGAGACATCACCCCCTCCCCAGGGGGGATGGCCACACCACAATCCCTTCTCCTCCATTCTCCTCTTGGGATCTTGGGCACGCACACACACGTGTCCGGCATGAGTTTAAGCCACCGAGTCCGGGACTCGAACTACAGACAGCTACATGGGAGTTCAGCGACATAGCCATTATGCTAACTGCTGGTCCCTTTATTTATCTTTAATTTGCCAGAGGGCAAGGAGGCTCACAACAGAGAGAGAGAGCGATGGAAGACAAGTGAGAAAGCACTCCCAAGCACTCCCTAAATGGAATGCTCATGCTGCAAATCCTCCTCCTCCTCCATTTCTTCTCCCTTGGGATTTTGGGCACAACCACACAGGTGTCTGTTGTGTTTTTCAAGCTACTAAAGTCTGGGGCTGGAACCACATGGTTATTCATGTGACATCCAGTCTTCTTAACCACCATACTGCTTGGCCCAGAATGACTACTGTTAAAAATTTGAAAACAATGGGCAAAAGAATAACAAGTGCTGTCAGTGTTTCCAATTGGTGGGAATAAATGCTAGCACAGCCAATATGAAAAACAATATGGCAGCTCCTCAGAAAAACTAAAACTAGAGCTACTTTCAGATCCAGTAATTCCACTACTAAGATCTCAAAGGAAAAGAAAGCAACATATTAAAGAGCTATCTATATTTTCATGCTTATTGCAACACTATTTATGTTGCTAATATATATGCCCAACAATTGATGGATGGATAAAGAAACTTTGGTATATATATGTAAACTATTCAGCCATTAAAAGAATGATGGATTCCTATTATTTTTGGCAAAAGAGACAAATGTGGAGCAAATAATACGAAGTGACATAAGCATGGCACTGAAAGGCAAATACCGCATGTCTTCACTCATTAGAAGCCTGAGGATTTGACCACATTGAAACAAGAATGTAACAATGAATTAGTAAACTGGACATGGGAATGTGGGGAAAACTTAGCTAACAGCTACAAGAATACATGCAAGTAAGCAGAATGGATGATAAGAGTACTTTAGCACAACAAAGTTAGAAAAGTTAGTGATAATTCAGAATAAATTTCAAAAATAAATAAAAGAGTTGATTTTGGATATGAACAAAACAAAATAATATTCAATCTAGGTAAATAATGTATGTCCAGAAATTTGTCCATTTCGTCTAGAAATGTACAGTGATTAATATATATAAGAAATTATGAAATAAAAAATACATATATCCACAAGTTTCAGCCAAACCCAGGAAGGTATAGAAAATATACTGAGGAGCGGTGCACAACCTAAATCTAAAAATTTCTTCTTTTCAATAGCACAACACATATTCCAAAACACAAAACAAAGTAATGATAAATGTTAGAGATGGTGGATGTGTTTATTGCTCCAATTCAACCATTATACATTGTGTAGTTACTCTGAAAAATATCACACTGTACTACACAAATATGTTTTGCTATTATATGTAAATTAATAATAATAATTTTAAAAATGTTATTTTTAAAATTTACATTTACATTGGTGTTTTTATGAACAAAGATAAGTGTGTATATATATATATATATATATGTGTGTGTGTGTATGTATATATATATATAATACATACACACACACACACACACACAGAGGGATTATATATATATAATATATATATATAAATATATACACACACGTATATAGGATATATATCTTATATATGTGTATATAGATAGATCCTATACACACACACATGCACACACACACATATATATAAATACATACACAGGATTATAGATATATATGCATAGAGAGAAAGACAGAGAGAGAAACTAGAATTGTTGTCCCATGAATTTGATGTTTTTAAGTAGTCAGAGTTTCTGAAAAGCAGATCCTCAAGACTTCCTTAGATTACTAAGGCCGAAGCTTTAAGAATTTGATGCTGTGAGTACTAATAATAAAAATGTCATTTAATTATCTATTTCAATTATAAGCTTTTAAACAATAGCTCATAAAATTAGAGAAAATGTCCTTTTTTTAATTCTGCTGACATTTGTAACTATTCCCCTAGTTGCTTATCAAGTAGAGCAATTACATTCTCTAACAGCAAACAAACAAAAATCTAATCCCCTTAATAGTTTGGGAATAAACTAAAAGCAATAGTGAGGTTTATGTGAGGTTTTCTCATTGTTGATTATTACCTACAAATTTTATCAATGATTTTGAATTGGCTTTAAATTAGAAAACTTGGAACAAACAGATAGTATAATGGTTACACCACTGGACTCCCATATGACTGACCTCAGTTCAAGTCCTGACCCAGAGGCTTGAAACACACCAGGCATGTGTGCATGCATGCCCAAAATCCTGAGAGGAGAATGGAGGAGAAGGGCTTACAGCATGGTCATCTCCCAAGGGATGATTTCTTACTTTCTGTTTCTCTTTGAAAATCTCTTTTAAAATAAATATATAAATAGGGACCCTCAGTTGGCATAATGGCAATGTGGCTGGACTCCCATGTAGTTGACCACAGTTCGAGTCCTGGACCTGGTGGCTTAAACTCATGCCAGGTGCATGTGTGTGCGTGCCCAAGATCCCGAGAAGAGAATGGAGGAGAAGGAATTGTGGCATGACCATCCCCCCAGGGGGTGATTTCTCCCTTTCTATCTCTCTGTTTCTCTATGTGTTTCTGGCGAGCACATGTGCCCTATAGCGAAAACCTCTCCAAAAATAATAATAATAATAATAATAATAATAATAATAAAATAAATAAATAAATGTAAATAGACAAATAAAAAATTGAAAACTTTACTTTTTTACAACAAAATGGATGGTTCAAAAACCACTAAACATGCTATTCAGTTTGAGGTTATTACATACCGCTGACATTATAGTTAACCTAAATAATTTTTTAAAATACTTAATTTTTAATTAACACTTTGAGAACTATTGTCAAACAGATTCGTGCATAAATAATATACAAGTTTACAGTAGATCATAAAACTGTATGTGTAATACCAATATTAATTATATATATTGCATATTACACTATATTATATAAATTTACCAATGTATGGATACCATTTATATACAGAGAATTTTGACCACATATATTCTAACATTTTATTTTTAAAATTTTATATAAATAAATGTGCTGACATTTAAAATACTATTATACTGATTCCAATTATTAGTTAACAATATCTGTCCTAATATTGCCTAGGTGCTAATATCTTACTTATTTCTCATCATACAAGGCAGAAACTAAATGCACTTACATTTTATAAAAACAGAAATCAAGGGAGCCAGCAGTTAGCGTAATGGCTATGTCGCTGGACTCCCACGTAGTCGACCGCGGTTCGCGTCTCGGACCCGGTGGCTTAAATCTCACGCCGGGCGCGTGTGCGTGCGTGCCCAAGATCCCAAGAGGATAATGGAGGAGAAGGGATTGCGGCGTGAACATCCCCCCTGGGGGGTGATTTCTCGCTTTCTGTCTCTATGTCTCTCTCTGTCTGTCTGGCGAGCGCACGCGCCCTATAGCAAAAACCTCTCCAAAAAAAAAAAAAAAAAAAATTAAAAAAAAAACAGAAATCAAGTTAAATAATTGGATAAAATCTTATAACAAGAATAAAAAATAGTAAATTCACATTTTAAATCTATGTAATCTGATCCTAAAATTTGTTGTACAGGGAAATGTATAGATGGATAGAGATGATAAGGAAAACATAACAGAGATAGCACTTACACTAATCTAAATGTTTCATTTTACCTAAAGAAATATCTGATGCTAAGGATAAGAAGCAAAAGGCCAACTTATGGCCTGGTAGTTAAGGAAGCTGGTTCTCACATGACTAATAGCACAATTCAAATCCCAGTCCCAGGGAGCATATGGCAATATCTAATGTCACTCACTATTTAAAACCAGTCATAGCACTAGAAACTACTTTTTCTTATTACTGAGCCAGTGATAGACTTCTAAAAATATAATTATTACTTTGCTACCATCTTTGGAATAAGTTTCACCTTAAGATAAGGACATATATTCTGCCATAAAAAGAAATAAAACTCTGTCAATTGGTAGAAAATGGTCAAATATGGAGGATTTATTACTAAGTAAAGCAAACCAATCTATGAAAGAGAAGCATTGTAGATCCCCTGTTAATATATACTGAATGTCTGTCTTCTATGGCAGAAGCTGAAGCATTGGAAGGTATAAAAGCAGGGAGAACAACTGAGGATACTAGAAACAGTGTGGAAGGAGAGTAGACAATAGGGGTAGGATAGAGGAAACCGAGGGGGAGAAAAGCAGAGTATTTAGTGGACACAAAATGGAAAGTTATCTGTTGATGATAATGTGCATGGTAGTATCTTTGAGTAGGCTAATATGCAGTTTATTCATGCTCAGAAAAGTTTATTTTATATGCTGTAAAGATGTACAGTAATTAAATGTTTGAAAAAAACATAAGGAGCTCTAGGTTTGGTATATGGAAATGTTAGAAAACTCTCTGGAAAATCACAATATGGAAAACGGGCTTCATTTTTATTGTCCTCCTCAAGGTTTTTCTCTTACATTTTTTTTCTCTTACATTTTAAAAAAGTTCCTCTTATAGCAGGCATTACTTATTTACTTCATCTTCTGAATCTTTGAGGTATATTCATGATTTCTTCTTACTAGTTGTTGAGTCGGGTCATTAAATTTCAAGATCAGTTTCCACTTGAAATGTGACTTCTCTGGACACATTGTACTGAAATCTCCCAGTAACTCTGGCTGGGACTCCCCAAAAGAGGCGAACCTTTTTACTTTACAAAGACGATGTGATTTACTACAAAGAAAGACAAAATCTTCACTAACCGATTAAAACAAGAGGGAAAAGTGAGGATTTTTTTTTTTTGAGAGATTTTTGCTATAGGATGCGTGCACTCGCCAGACAGAGAGAGACATAGAGACAGAAAGCGATAAATCACCCCCCAGGGGGGATAGTCACACTGCAATCCCTTCTCCTCCATTCTCCTCTCGGGATTTTGGGCATGCACACGTCCCCAGCGTGAATTTTAAGCCACCGGGTCCGAGATGCGAACCGCGGTCGACTACGTGGGAGTCCAGCAACATAGCCATTACGCTAACTACTGGTTCCCGAAAAGTGAGAATTCTTAAAGACAGCCTCAGCTGTCTCTGTATCACCTTTAATCAAATGCTCACTGTGTTTGGACTCTTCATCCTTTCCTCAGGTCCTCATTTTCACTGACTTCATAGTGACCCCTCATATTTATCTGTTCAGGAAAAGCACCGTTAGCTTACTCAACAATATTTTGCTTTTCTCAGGACGTCCAGCTCTCCCCACTTTACTCTCCTCTTCTTTGTCTTTGGCAAGTGTAATATCCCTTCAACCTTGTGATCCCCTGTGGCCACTTTATCATTGTCAACCACCAGAACCATGTTTAATTCTTGTTTTCTGTAATTCAAAATTTTCTCCAATGGGGCATGAGGTGGTCCATTGTAATGGTGGGTTCAAGACAATGGAAGCAGCGGCAGCAGCAGGGTCAAGGCGAAGGCAACCAAAGAAGGAGTAGTCCAGGATCCAGATGGTAGTGTTAAAATCACTTTTTAAAATGAGAGTTAATTATGCCTAGATTTTTTTTTACATCACTGCAATTATTTTAAATACATATGAATATTTATGGGAAACTAAAACTATTTTTTACTGTCAAGTTGGATCCTTTCAGACAACCATGCATTCTGTTTGATTCCCACATGGACAATTTATAAAATGAGATGAGTCAGTAACAGATCCGAGGGAGATACATTCTGGTCTAACATATCTCCACAATGTACATGTCCTTGCAGTAGGACCCACATAAATTATCCAACCAAGAATCTTTTCTAATGGTTCAAGAACCTTGCCAGGTGTATTACAAATTTTCTTACCATGATTCTGAGTAGCTACATTGTGATTATACACCTCTTCTTTGAAATCTGCTATATTTACTGGAGTAGTGATTGCATGATCCAACAGAAAAAAGATATTTGACTACTACATCACATCTTTGACTACTCTGCTAAGAATGACTTCTATTCAGTAAGATATTGAATACTATGATGCCCACTCCTGGGCCGGACACAACTGGTTTGATTTTAGGGTCATAAAAATTGGAGACTTTGTGGGATAAATCTGCTTCCAAGTTTACTCAGGTTGTCACCTAAATCCTGTTTCAGTGGTTTTAGGACTGAGATCCACATTCCCTTGATAACTGGCAGTTGGGAATCATTCTTATCATCTAGAAGCCATTTGTGTTCATTTTCTTATAACTCCTTTAATTCAAAACCAGTGAACATGTATCCAATTTCTCCTCTATTCTGAATGTTCGACTTTCTCTTTTGCTACCAAGTTAGTGTGAATTCTGTCTTTAAAATGAGTCATGGCATGAGATCAGGCCCATCTAGACACTATTCCTCTTTTTTTTTTTTTTTTTCTTTTTCTTTTTTTGGAGATATTTTCACTATAGGGCGCGTGCACTCACCAGACAGATAGAGAGAGACATAGAGACAGAAAGTGAGAAATCACCCTCCAGGGGGGATGGTCATGCCGCAATCCCTTCTCCTCCATTCTCCTCTCAGGATCTTGGGCACATATGCACATGCGCCCGGCGTGAGTTTTAAGCCACCGGGTCCGGGACGCGAGCCACAGTCGACTACGTGGGAGTCCAGCAACATAGCCATTACGCTAACTGCTGGTTCCCAAGACACTATTCCTCTTTAAATGTTCAGTGATTTGGATCTGTAATTACATATTCAGAATACCTTTATAGAAACACCCAGATTTATGTTTGCTTCAACAAACGACTATCAATCTTGGAAGATGAGGCTCGTCTTTAGAGTTCTGCTGACTGTAAACTTTTACTACCTGGAAGATTGCTAACAAGAATATCTCAACCCTTGAAGATAAAGACTTTGGCAAAGTAAATATTAGGATTCCCTGTAGTAAATGAGAAAATTGAGGCATACTGAGAATTTTCCCTCTTTGATCAGTCCATTCAACTTAATCCGAATCAAATGCCAGACATGAGTAATTGTACTACTCATGTATCATGAGACTTCCAACCAAATAGTACTGACAAATACAGGTTTTGATGAAAATAAATGACTTTTTAGTAATCTATGTACAGCATCTATATTTAAAATGACAAATTCCAATAAATATTTTTATAATATGGAATGCAGAAACTCAAGAGCCTAAGGACATTTTTTCACTTAGTTCTTTCTATTGTCCAGCTTTGTAACCTGATAGCTCTTACTAAAATGCTAAAGCCTTGTTTCCAAATCGTTCACTTTCTTTCCTAATTGTGGTTCCTCTCCATGAGTTTTATATTACACAGGACTAGTTTCAATTTACTGGCTTGTGGCATTTTCAGATTTCAAGAACCCAGTCAGTTTTGAAGGATTAGAAATTTAAGCTTCTTAATGTGTTTCCTGAGAAAAGGTTTTCTTAGGGGGAAGCTAGGGAACCCACTTCAAATTGCTTTTTGAATATGACCTCTGGTTTCTTCAAATATATTATTAGTGTGTTTTTATTTTCTTATTTAAATTGTTAATATATTTTGTTTAAAATACTTTTTAAACATTTTAAATAAAGTATTTGGTCACTTTAAAAATCTTGATAGTTGGCCTCCCTTTCCTCTTATAGCACGTTTCAGTTGAAAAATTCATACAAATAACATGAATTCAGAGAGGAAGGGAGGGTAAGAAACTAAATTACTGATCATAATTATATTTACTTTGGTGTTCCAGTGTTAGAGATTGAGTCCTTTATCATTAAATAATGGCCTATTTTTCTTTTGGAACACATCGTTTACTTGAAGTCTATTGTATCTTATGTAATTATAGCCACCTCTGCTCTCTTTGTTAACTGTTTACATGAAATAATCATCTTATCTTCCATCTCTTCACTTTCAGTCTGTATGTGTCCTTAGAGCTAAAGTAGATCTCTTGTGGACACTACATAGTTGGATATTGTTTTTTATGTCTATTCAGTCACTCTCTATCTTTTGATTAGAGAATCGAATCCATTTGCATTGTAGTGGTTACTGATAGATAAGGACATATTGTTGACACTTTTGGACTTATTTTCTGGTCATTTCATAGATCCTTTGTTTCTTTATTCTTCCTTCACTTGTCATTGGATTTGGCAAATTTCTTTAATGCTATGTTTTAATTCCTTTGCCTTTATATATTGTGTATTTAGTATAGTTTGTTTGCTCTGTTGTTATCCAGAGACATGCACAGAACATCTCATAGGTCTGGGTGGTTGCATAGCAGTGACATAGGTGTACTCACACAGGAAGGCTCTGTGTTTGCATTCTCAGCAACTAGTTTTTTTGGGACTGGGGAGTGGATTTGGACATAGGAACCCTGTTAAGGAGTCCTGGTCTGCTTGTCTTTCTGTCTCTGTCTCTCCCTCTCTCAAGATATAAGTCAATAATCTTTAGAAACTTCATAATAGACTGTTTTTCACTCATAATAACTTTGGTCTCAACTCTAGACTTTCACCATTTTCTACAATTTACATGTTTGATTTCATGTTTCTCATCTTTTTTATACTATGTGTTACTAACAAATTATTGCAGTTATTATAAATTTTAACTTTTCTGACTTTCAATATTTATACTGAAATATATGACTTTCGGTGCACCATAACAGTACTGAAGTATTCTGGGTTTGTCTGCCTCTTTATCTTGCTGGTAAATTATGTACTTTCAATTTTTTCAGTTAGCAATTAGCATTCTTTCATTTTTACTTAAGAACTCCCTTAAGGATTTCTTATAAAGCAGTCTAGTGGTGATGAATTCACTCAACTTCTGCTTGTCTAGCAAAGACTTTATTTTTCCTTCATTTCTAAAGGGTGACTTTGCTAGATTTAGTATCACTGGTTGGCAATGATTTTTTTTTTTTTTTGAGAGGTTTTAGCTATAGAGTACGTGCACTCACCAGAAAGACAGAGAGACAGAAAGCAAGAAATCATCCCCCTCCAAGGGGGATGGCCACACCACAATCCCTTCTCCTCCATTCTATTCTACTTTTGGGATCTTGGGCATGCATGCACATGTGCCCGGCGTGAGTTTAAGCCAATGGGTCCAGGACTTGAACTGCGGTCAACTACGTGGGAGTCCAGCAACATAGCCATTACACAATCTGCTGGTCTCAAGTTTTCCTTTTCTTTCAGCACTTTCAGTATATTACTCCATTCTCTCCTTCCCCACAGATTTTGTTTTTCTTCCTGAGAAATCTGCTGAGAGTCCAAAGGAGATTTCATTTTTTTTTAAAAAAAAGTATTATATTATTATTATTTAATACATTCACTCATTAAACATCATTTGGCTTATAAAGAGAATTTACCCAACATGAAATGCACCTCCAACCAGTCTAGTTGACAATACTATACACATTGTCATCAACAGGTAATAAACCATTTCTGTCCCACAAATGTCTTACTTCTCTATTTTTTGCCCTAACTTAAAGGGGATTTCTTTACATGTGATCTTTACAATTTTCTCTGACTGATTGTAAAATACCTTATTGTCTTTGACTTTTGACAGTTTAAATATAACATGAATGACTCTGTGAGGACCTTTTTTTAGTTTAATCTGTTTAAAGACTTTGGAGTTTTATGTATCTGGATTTTCATATATTTTGCAAGATTTAGGGCATTTTCAAAATATATTTTATTAAATATGTTGTCTTTATCTTTGTCCCTTTTCCTTCTAGAACTTCTACATGCAAATGTTTGTTCACTTAGTGGTATTCCATAAGCTGTCTTCAATCTTTTTTATTCCTTTTTTTTTCCTCTTACTGGGTAACTTCAAAAGCCTTATCTTCCATTTTAGAGATTCTTCCTACTGCTTGATGTAGTATGCTGCTGAAGCTCTATATTGTATTTTTCATCCCATTTATTGAATTCTTTAGTTCTTATATTTTTAATTTCGATTTGCTAGAGAGCACATATGCTTACCAGAGATAGAGAGGAAGAGAGAAAGAGAGAGAATGTGAAAAAGCTCTTCTCATGGAGAATGGTCACACTACCATCCCTTCTCCTTCATTTTTCTCTCTGTTAGGTATTTGGGACTCTCATGCACAAGCACCTGAAATGATCTTCAAGCTGCTGCATCAAAAGAATCCAACCACACAACTGGCCATGTGGGGTCCAGCTGCCTTAATCACCATGCCACCAGCTAGCTGAGAATGTTTTGTTTTTTTTTGTTGTTGTTGTTTGGTTTTGGTTCTTTTTATGATATCAGTCTCTGTTAAATTTTTCATTAAACTCATGTACTATTTGACCAGCCAGGTAGTGTGGTGGTTATGGCAGCTGGACCCCATATGGCCCACTGCACCATTTGAGTCCTGGACCCAGTGGCTTTGTGAGTGCATACCCAAAATCCTGAGAGAAAAATGGAGGAGAAGGGACTGTGGTGTAGCTATCTTCCTTTGAGGGTGATTTCTCACTTTCTCTCCCTCTGTCTCTCTCTCTCTGATAGCATATGCACCTTATGACAAAACAAAAATACTTTAAAAAAATCTAATGCTTTCATCATTATTATGAACTGTCTCTTATAGTCTCTTGAATCTCTTAACTTTCCTTAAAATCACTATTTTGGGCCCAGCAGTATGATGGTTACATTGCTGGACTCTTAAGTAGTCAACTGTGGTTCAAGTCCTGGCTTAAAACCCACATAGGGTGCATGTGTGTTCATGCCCAAGATCCCAAGAGGAGAATGGAGGAGAAGGGATTGCAATGTAGTCATCCCCCCCCTGGAGGCGGGTGTGCCAGGGAGGTGATTTCTCACTTTCTATCTCTCTGTCTCTCTGGCCAGCACACATGCCTATAGCAAAAATTTCTATAAAGCACAAAATAATCACTGTTTTAAATTTCTTTTTAGATAGCTCATAAATTTCATTTGGCATCAATTACTGGAGAATTACTGTGTTTCTTTCATAATATCAATTTTTTTTTTAATATTTCTTGTGCCCCTGTGTGAATGTCCACATATCTTGTGGAATAATCACCTTTTCCAGAACAAACTTTACAGAGTGCTTTCTCTCTGTAAAGCAGAGTGAAAGAATTTTACCTGCGGATGGGTTTTGGCATACCAGTTGGGAAGATTGTGATGACTGGATTTAAGTAGGCACAGTGGTACAATCTCTGTTCAGTCTCATCAACAATGACAATGATTTCTCATGCCTCAGTGATGTAGGCTGTAGGAGTTTGTAATGGTAGCAGCTGCAGCATGCATGGGTTGTTAGGGTCCTTGGTAGCAAGGGCTTTTGAGGGTCTATTCTTATTTTTCCCAGTGAGGAAGACTCAGTCTTATCTTCCATTTTAGAGATTCTTCCTACTGCTTGATGTAGTATGCTGCTGAAGCTCTATATTGTATTTTTCATCCCATTTATTGAATTCTTTAGTTCTTATATTTTTAATTTCGATTTGCTAGAGAGCACATATGCTTACCAGAGATAGAGAGGAAGAGAGAAAGAGAGAGAATGTGAAAAAGCTCTTCTCATGGAGAATGGTCACACTACCATCCCTTCTCCTTCATTTTTCTCTCTGTTAGGTATTTGGGACTCTCATGCACAAGCACCTGAAATGATCTTCAAGCTGCTGCATCAAAAGAATCCAACCACACAACTGGCCATGTGGGGTCCAGCTGCCTTAATCACCATGCCACCAGCTAGCTGAGAATGTTTTGTTTTTTTTTGTTGTTGTTGTTTGGTTTTGGTTCTTTTTATGATATCAGTCTCTGTTAAATTTTTCATTAAACTCATGTACTATTTGACCAGCCAGGTAGTGTGGTGGTTATGGCAGCTGGACCCCATATGGCCCACTGCACCATTTGAGTCCTGGACCCAGTGGCTTTGTGAGTGCATACCCAAAATCCTGAGAGAAAAATGGAGGAGAAGGGACTGTGGTGTAGCTATCTTCCTTTGAGGGTGATTTCTCACTTTCTCTCCCTCTGTCTCTCTCTCTCTGATAGCATATGCACCTTATGACAAAACAAAAATACTTTAAAAAAATCTAATGCTTTCATCATTATTATGAACTGTCTCTTATAGTCTCTTGAATCTCTTAACTTTCCTTAAAATCACTATTTTGGGCCCAGCAGTATGATGGTTACATTGCTGGACTCTTAAGTAGTCAACTGTGGTTCAAGTCCTGGCTTAAAACCCACATAGGGTGCATGTGTGTTCATGCCCAAGATCCCAAGAGGAGAATGGAGGAGAAGGGATTGCAATGTAGTCATCCCCCCCCCAACCCTCTGGAGGCGGGTGGGCCAGGGAGGTGATTTCTCACTTTCTATCTCTCTGTCTCTCTGGCCAGCACACATGCCTATAGCAAAAATTTCTATAAAGCACAAAATAATCACTGTTTTAAATTTCTTTTTAGATAGCTCATAAATTTCATTTGGCATCAATTACTGGAGAATTACTGTGTTTCTTTCATAATATCAATTTTTTTTTTAATATTTCTTGTGCCCCTGTGTGAATGTCCACATATCTTGTGGAATAATCACCTTTTCCAGAACAAACTTTACAGAGTGCTTTCTCTCTGTAAAGCAGAGTGAAAGAATTTTACCTGCGGATGGGTTTTGGCATACCAGTTGGGAAGATTGTGATGACTGGATTTAAGTAGGCACAGTGGTACAATCTCTGTTCAGTCTCATCAACAATGACAATGATTTCTCATGCCTCAGTGATGTAGGCTGTAGGAGTTTGTAATGGTAGCAGCTGCAGCATGCATGGGTTGTTAGGGTCCTTGGTAGCAAGGGCTTTTGAGGGTCTATTCTTATTTTTCCCAGTGAGGAAGACTCAGCAGAGACCATTCTTCTTGTTGTCAAGACTGATGTGGCCTCCAAGCAGATGTCATGTTCCAGGGCGCAGGTATTCAGAGTGGTTCTAGCTGGGGTCTGAGGTTCAGGGTCTCAGAAACCTACTATGCGATCTGGGTCTTAGGATGTAGGTTCACTTTCTGAGGCAAGATTGTATGCTTTGGCCACACAGCCAGGGTCTCTGAGTGTGAGGCACCCTGAGCAGCTTGTGTGGGCCACAAGGAGGGGACACAGTGGATACTTCTGCTCTGGAGCCGGGGTGTGGCCTTAAAACATCTCTCTCAAGCTGACCTAGTGTCTTCAAGTACTGCAGATGTCCCCAGTGGGGTAAATTGCTAAGTATCCAAGGTGCTGATGGGGTTTGATGGGGCCCTCATGCTTGCCTTTCCCCAGCAGGTACAAGTTTTTCCTGGTTCCAAACTTCTCAGAGCTAGGGGATGGAGTGGCAGAGGCTAAGTATCTCCTTCCTTTGTCTGTGTGGTTTTCTGTTTCTGTGCTCTGTGTAATTGCTGCTACTCCTCTGGTGAGCTCTAGTATTCTCCTTTAGTCACTTTAATCAAAATATTATTACTTATTGCTTTGGCTCTCTGTGTTCGAGATGAATCTTGAGTCCTAAAGGATTCTAGTGAGCCATACTGGTCATAGTTCGTTCCTTCATATTGCTCAGTAGAACATAATTGTATCGATACACCATTATTTTGTTTATCCATTTATCAGATGATGTCTATCTGGTTGTCTCCAGCTTGTGAATGTTATGAATAATGCTCCTATAAATGTTTGCTACAAGTCTTCATATGTGCAGACTTTCTCATTTTATTTGGAAGGGTACCTAAGAGTAGAATTCTTGGATCATATACAAGTATATGTTTAACTGTTGAAGAAATTTTCAAATGGTTTTCCAAAGGAGCTGAACCATCTTGCTTTCCAATGCAGTGTATGAGAGTTCTGATTTCTTTACATATTCACCCCAAGTTAGGTTTAACAGTGTTTTTGGTGGTAGTTCTTCTTAACAATGATTAGTACTATCTCATTTTGCTTTTAATTACTATTGCCATATTGACTAATGATGTTGAACATATTCTCTTTTTTTCAGATTTTTGCCATAGGGTCGATGTGTTCCCTGGAGAAAGATAAAGAAAGTGAGAAATCTTCCCAAGGGAAGGCCATGCTGCAATCCCTTCTCCTCCAATCTCCTCTTAGGATTTTAGGCATGCATGTGCACACACCCAGCATGATTTTCAAGTGGCCAGGTCTGGGACGCTAACTGTGGAGTTGGCATGTGAGATCCAGTGTCTTAACCACTACACCATTTGCTGGTCCCTTCTTATGTTTATTAGATATTTGTTTGTGCATATGTATGTGTGTGTGAATCTATATATACACACACATTCTTTTCGGTGAAATATTTATACATACCTTGGTCCATTTTTTTTGTTTAGATTTTTTTTATTTATTATATGGGCAAAAATAACGTAGTCACAAAGACCTTTATCAGATCTTAATTATTCTACCTTGATTATCCTTTCTTTTTTTTAATTTTAAAAAGACTGAGAAAGAGTGAGAGAGATGGAAAGTGAGAAACCAAGCCACCAGGTCTGGGACTCAAGCCGCAGTTGGCCATGTGTGAGTCCAGCGCCTTTAATCACCATGCTCCCTGCAGGCCCTGGAAATCCTTTTTTTCTGCCTCTCTTTCATTATTTTTGTATGTATATATGACTTGATACATAATACTAGCATCTGAGCTAAGGCATTTTTTGTGGTTACAAATGGGCATAGTTTTATTCAGTTTATCTTTGGCATTGCTGCTACATATTTTTAAGATCATACGTGGTAGGGTATTCTTTGGTAGAATTAACAAGTGTGTTTTTCTCCCTAGTCTGTTCTCCCCTTCACCCAGTAGTCTACCCTCATTTGAGCTAATGCATATAAATCTTTAACTTTGAATCACATTGTTAATATCACCTGGGAATTGGTTGAATGTCTGTGTCCCACCTGAACTTGCTGAACCAGAACTCTGGGACTGAGCCCAGCAATCCATCCTTTAACAGGCAGGCCTTCTACCTGACTCTGCTGCATGCCTCAGTTTGGGAACCACTGCTGTGCTGAAAAATTGTCTTGACCAAATCTCCAGAGAATCTCATTGAATTTCTGGATTTTAATTATTTAAATAACAATTCCAACGATAGAATATCTCGAAGGAATGTCATCTCTTCCACTTTGGCTTTCTAGTTTGACTTCTTTCCCTCTAACTCCTCAGTAGTGTAGACTATTGGTCCTTTCAAGAGAGAACGAAAGCCTTTAACTAAATTTCTTGGCTAGCCTGGGCACTTTTTAAATGAAGGCATTGAGCATCAATTTTCTGATTTATAGTCTCAGCAACTACTTCTTGAATGGAACACTCAGAAAGGTAAAAGCATACAGGATTTTATTTACACAGACCACTGATTAAAAATCTACAGATTGGGCCACCTGATGCCATGGTTAAGACAACTGGAACCCACATGGCCATCTGTACAGTTTGAGTCCTAGATCCAGTAGTTTGAAAAACACACTAGGTACATGTGTGCCCCAAATCCAAGGAGGACAATGAAGGAGAAAGGATTGTCTTATGATCATCTGACCCACGGGGTAGTTTCTCACTTTCTCTCTCCTCTCTCTCTCTTGTAAGCATGTTCTCCTTACAGCAAATTAAAAAATTTAAAACCTCCAAATATTGGAAAAATGACAGAAAAGATAGTTTAATTTAATATTTATTCAAATCTTTGATCCTTAAAATTCATGTATAAGTGTAATAAATTAACAGGGCCCAGTTGTATCTTGTATCAGTTAGGGGTAAGTTTACCTGTGAGTGACGATCTAAATGACCAGTTTCGATAAGGTAATGTTCTAGCACAAAGAGCAATCTGGAATAGATGAGTGAGGGATGTAGGATGTGGAATCTTGCTCTGATCACTCGATTGTACATATAGCTTCCACTTTGAGCTGCATAACTATTTTTTAATTATAATTTTAGTTTATTTCTCCCATGAGAGAGGAAAAGAAGAAAGTGAGAGAAACATGCCTTTAACAGGGTCTGACACTGGATCCCTTTATCCTCAAGCTTTCCCAGCCAGCCAGGATCATGGGCACACGCTCCCCAGTCTTCATGGATCCAGTATCTTTTGAGCGGCTCCTTACTGCTGTGTGTGTGCACCAAAGCTGACTCCATAAAACTGTTCTGAGCTTCAACCACTGAGTCCATGTCACTGTGAACAGGAAGAGTAAGGGACAAAGACATTAGTTCTTCAATTTACGTACACGTTTTGCTTGTCATTTCCTGACCAGAACTTAATGACATAGATATATATATATAATTAGAGAGTTCTGAAAATTTGGGTTTTCCCAGTAACATATAGTCATCTGTGCACCAATGAATAAATAAATATATAAAGAATCTATAAAGAAGAAAAGAAAAATGGATATTGGGGCATATCTATGAGTTTCTTATATATATATATATATATATGCAAAATTGCAATATGTAAAGACATCAGAACATTGGCCATGCATTTTTATCTTGGGCTTATTTTCTTATTTAACTTCCAATTCAGGACAGCATCCTTATATTTCCTATTTTTAATATGCTTCATAGATGTGGTTATAAAATACTAACAAGAATAAATTGGTTTCTATTTCAGCCTGCATTGCGAAGCCAGTCAGATAAAATGTTTTTAAAATGCCAATTATGCCCTGAATCAAGTAGTTACTTCCCAGTGGTTCCACTAAGTTATCTTCATAAAAATCAAGAAGGTTTGCATTCTTTGAATTAGAATTACTCCGTTAGCCTGTGTGCTCAAGAACTCCTAAGGCAATCGTCTTCAAAGTCTTTTCTCTGCTGGGTGGTTGTCTGCACAGCATTTCATAGAACCTGTGCTCAGTCATTCTACATGGACCTAAGGAAGTTCTTTCTGCAATTACCAGTTAGATAGCCTGAAGTCAGGCAGTAGCTTTCTATTTTAAACCTACTGGATGTTAAATTTTCATTTAACCACACAGCTCATAGTTGCAACTTAATCTGAAACCAACCATAGTACAACCAAAAGAAGAAAAATAAATTACCTCTAAAGTAATTGTCAGAACAAAGCTTATTATTTCTAATATGATACAAGTAATTATTGTAATATATCACTAAATGAACTAATCAAATAAAATTTAAATCACCCTTGATCTGAGCCTTTGTTGGAGGAATTTCTAATCTTCCACCGATTTCATAGTAACACTACTTGAAGTACTTCACTATTAATAAAATTGTTTTTTTAAGAGAGATTTTTGCTATAGGGTGTCTGCACTCGCCAGAGAAACAGAGACAGAAAGTGAGAAATCACTTCCCAGGGGGGATGACCATGCCAGGATCCTATCCTGTCTCTTCCATTCTGCTCTTGGGATTTTCAACAAACAAACACACACACCTGATGTAACTTTCAAGCCACCAGATCTGGGACTCGAACCACTGTCAGCCATGTGGGAGTCGAGCAATGTAACCATTGTGCCATATGCTGTTCCCAATAAAATGGTTTACAATGAAATGTTATTTTTACTATGTTCTTAATGCAAAACTATAAAAATAAATATATGTGTGTATATATATTACTTTTAAAATGATAACTAAAATCTTAATACTAATAGGTATATTCTTAACTTCAAAATGTTTACCTAAGTTGTAACGTATTTATTTAATTCATTTCTTAAAAGGACATAAATTCAGGGACTGCTCTTAGGTACCTGCTGCTGCATATTTAGTGAGTAAATGCTTTCAGAGTAAAAACCAAATCAATAAAAAGTATAATAAAATTCATAATTTTTAGATAAGACATTCTCTGAAGTGACAATGGCTCATGAATTTTCTTAGACCTCTATATTAATTGTCAATTAATTATGGTTAGTTATAATAAATGATAATTTAAATTAATGTATTTTACATATATAATATGAATTTTTAGCCATCACAAACACTTTTGTTAATATCAATATTTTAAAATGTTTTTATGTAGCCTTAGTTTTAGGCAATATAGTTAGCAAATATGACAGAAACACATTTTATCCTTCTAATATTGCCCAGTTGTTTGCCTTTTAGGACACAATTAGTACTGAACCATCAGTGCCTTGAGACATGGCCAACACAAATAAGACAAGGTTCTATAGATAAATCATTGTCTCTGCAGAATTTGAAGAAATAAGAGCTTCCTTCAGGAACCTGCAGTGTAGGAAGTTCTGACATTCCCATCCACAGTAGAACTGGGACATGGGGAAATCAGAGACAAAGACAGAGGAGGAAAGATGACAACAACAAAAGGATCATAGGAAAATAGAGCTGAAGAAAAGATTAAAGGAAGAGGAGGGAGGCAGAGAGCCATCTGAGGTGAATTCTGTATGGCCTAATAGAAAAGGACAAAGCTATATTTTCTCCTGGATAATTCTTACATTCAATTTCATAACATTGTAAGGTTTCTGCTAAAATCAGTATCTAAATATGCTTTGACATTTTACTGAATTGTTGAGAAATTATGAAAGAAGTGCATTAATATAAGGCAATAGTGATCTAGGGCGCCATTCCGTTACAATGAAATTGAAGCTTTGGGGTTTCTCCACGTTAACTACCTCTAAAGTGAATATAGTCGAGGCTCAGAGGAGGACAAATAGCAATCGTTTAGATTATTACTTTTTCAGAAGAGTGTGTAAGAGATCGTGAAAATCATTGCTATGCAGTCAATAGGAAAATCCTAAGTATCACGAACTAGAATCCAGGTAGAAAGTTGGGAGTGGGTTTTTCTGTGCAATTTAATCATACTATTTTTTTACAAGAGATTTCTTGTACAAAGAAGGGACCCACACAGGGTAGTTCTCCTAACTGAATTATCAGCACTATACTGCTGAATTGATTATACAATTTTTCCTGGAATGAAGCAGGTTCTGGTTCCTCTCAGGCTACTCTAGGCATTGAGGATACCTCCAAAATGGGTTCCCAAACCGACAAATGACAGAGGAGCTAGCTTTGATGAAATACTTGTAGACTTTAGACAACGAAGAATTATTTGGTCCATATGGAGCCCATTTCAGAAAACTAAGTTAGTAGACTGTACACCGGAAGTAATATTGGAGAATGTCAAATCTCTAGGAATGCAAGTGTATTAAAGATTTGTGATATATACTTGAAAAGAAAATTCCGTAAGAGAAGGATAATGGAGTCCAATAATCTCATTTAAAGTTGAAAATATCAAAAAATCAAAAATTCATTTAAGGGGCTGAATGTAGTGCAAGATTAGAATGAGATGTTTTGTTTTTCTTTTTTTTTTTTTTTTTTTTTTTTTGGGGGGTTTTGCTTTAGGGCGGGTGGGCTCCCCCG
>NW_006159907.1:114566-123244 GCF_000334495.1 Tupaia belangeri chinensis | reverse complement strand
CGCCGCAATCCCTTCTCCTCCATTCTCCTCTTGGGATCTTGGGCACGCACGCACACGCGCCCGGCGTGAGATTTAAGCCACCGGGTCCGAGACGCGAACCGCGGTCGACTACGTGGGAGTCCAGCGACATAGCCATTACGCTAACTGCTGGTTCCCAGAATGAGATGTTTTGTGAGGCTGACACACACAGAAGGTTCGAGGTTCACATCCAGACACTGTCCTGGGAATGCTGAGCATGCACATATTCATGATGTAGGTTTGGCTGAGGTTGAGGTTGGATTGTGGCATTAAGACTTTGTTGGAAATGATGTCTCTTTGCCTCTCTGTCTGTAATAAATAAATAAATTGAATCCTGTATGATTGACTTTGCTATTGGGTCTTGACCCTGTGGCTTGAAAATTACACCTAGTACGTGTATATGAATGCCCAAAATCCTACGAGGAGAATGGAGGAGAAGGTATTGAAGTGTGGTGATCCCTTCTCAGGAGTGAATTCTCACTTTCCCTCTCTCTTTTTGTCTCTCTCTTGCAAGGAAATAGGCCCTATAGCAAAACAAAACAAAATAAAACAAAAAGGCAACTTTATTTCTATATAGTGTTTAGACAGCATTAGATTGATGAGATAGGTCATCTATTTGTAAGAACTTTATCTTCTGCCAGAACTTAGTCCATTATTTTCTAGACCAGATAATGAACAAAATGGAGTCAAACTCTCCATACATGTTCTATGTTAGTAAATAATAGTAGGATGCAGATACATCAGTAAGTGATTTTGTGTATCTGTGCCATGTGTGGTAGTTGTCATATTCCTGATTCTTTTATACAATTTTCCCTACCTGCCCAACCTCATCTTCATCTTATCTAGACACAGCAATGTCAACACAACTTCACTTTCAACTGTCTACCTCTCCTGTGTGTGTGTGAGTGTTTGTGTGTGTCTGGAAGCCTACTCCCCAAAATGTTACCATTGGTGAGGGATTTGAATATATTTTTTTCTACTTTGTTTTAATACCTGTCACTGCTTTAAGTGGGTAAGATTATACCTTGATCATCCCTAGTAGGTTTTTCTGGATTTTTTTTTGAATGTTTATTCATTTATCTTTTCCATGAGAGGAGGATAGAGACAGACACCTCAGCAGGGTCTCCACACTGTATTCCACCCCTTCTTTACTCCACTCCTACCTAGCCAGGTTCACAAGGCAGGCCCATCCAGCATGTACAGGGAGAGCTCCAGTCTCAAACCTAGGACCATCCCCCCAAACTGCCCACATCCAGCTGCTGTTACCGCCTTCCCAAGCCCAGGTTTAATTCCAAAAATGATATTATTACTATTTAATAATTTCTTTTTGTATGTGAATATTCATAGGAGCTTTATTTGGAAACAATGAAATTGCCAGGATCAGGTGAATGAATACACAAATTATTGTATGCCATACAATGGAATTTGATTCAGAACTTAAAAAGAGATGAACTTTTTTCTCCCTATGTCAGACCCTTCTACTATCTAGCTCTATTATTCCTTCTTCTTCCTTGGAAAGTCACATATAGTGTATGTGAGAAAACAGAAAGAATAAGGAATCTTGAAACAATGCAAATTATAACCTAAGCATAAGCTCCTAGATCCTATATGGCCCACCTTAAGTAGTAGCGTTTTGAGATCACACAATGTCCTAACTTACTTCTTATTTGGTGAAAAGAGTCACAAGGACATTCTCAATAAAATTGGCTCATTAAAGATAAGGTCACAGGCACAAATATATTGTCACCGATTGAGTCCATGTAATTTAAGGATAGAGTTTTGGAGTGTCTAGTAAGTGACTAGTGAAAATCACCTCAGCATATTTGCTTTTAATTAAAAGGAGCATGGTCTATAGTGCACATGGGCAACTGTGTCATAATCACCCATTTTAATTTTATAGATATCCTTTGTCCATTATAAACATTCACCATACTCTGCAGTGAAACAATGAGGCACTTTTTTTCTTTACTCCTTTATAAAGATCTATTTTACATATCATAAACTGTTCACTTTTTTTTTAGTTTATTTGTTACCTTTATTCTTTAATTTTGACCAGAGAGAGACAGACAGAGATAGAGAGAGAAAGGGAAGGAGAGTGAGAAAGTCAACCACCAGGTCCAGGATTCAAATTGTGATCAGCCACGTGGGAATCTAGTACCTCAACCACCATGCCACTGCTGACCCTGTTCACCTGTTTTCATTGCAATTCTGTAGGCTATTGGCCACAGAGTATTGTGTTAATCTATCATTAAGCTTTTTGAGAAGATCTGGACTTATATGATTATTAATAGGAAGAATAGAACTCTAATTCAATCGAATATGTAAAATGTTCCTTTTCTTTGGCGTAAACACCATGGCCATTCTGATGCATTTTATACCTTGGTGCATCATTCTTATTATTTAAGAAAACTTAAATTCCAAGTAATTTTCTCCATGGGTTGCAAATGCAACAGCTTATGATTTGACTCGGGTTGGTGGCCTGGTCTGCTATTATTGTGTATTGTTTGTTGAGTAAAAAACTATCTATTTGAAACCCCAGAAAAATAAATGGTAATGTTAAAATTCTATTATAGAACTGGAAAAGCTGAAAAAAGACTCTTGCTTGGATAGAAATTATCGCACTAGAGAATAATGCCAGAGCAGAGTTAAAGAATGCTTCTGATCATTTCACTTGCTAAGAATGTATGTAAATAACAATTTCAAAGTGAAATTTAGGGTGCATTTTGTGAAGCAGGTTCACTGTGCGCTGGTTATAAATTTGCCTGAGTCTTATGAGAGAAGGCACACTCATATGTGACAAGTCACATGCAGAGAGTTTAGTGCAGAGATCATCAAGGACAACACAATCCATGGTGAGCCTGTTTTTCAGGCCTCAGAAAGCTTCCCAAGACATGGAGTCTCAACTGTGCAGGTCCCACTTGCAACTACAGAAAAAGGATCCTGACAGACAGCCTGCCCCAGGTTATTACGTTGAGATCATATGACCCATTGGGATAAAAGACCGAAGAACATCCTGTTTCTGGGGCAGAAACTGGAACAACTGTTCTGGCCAGCTCCCCTTTATCTCAGGGTGATGCATGCTCAGCATGGTTCACGGCTACTCTTGAGAGCTACGAGCAAGAGCTGAGGGGGGAACTGGGTTAGTACAGGATCACATGGTACAATTAAATATATTTAGTCCATGGGTGTGAGTCTCTCTGTTTTATAAGAAGGAATGGATTCATGAACGATATCTGCATCAATGCTAAATGAGGACGTGTAGAAGGCTGGGTTTGGTATATGCACAGTCTCTGACACGTAAAAGCTAATATATGTGAGTACGTGTTCAAAATTAAGCTGAAGATCTGATATGTCTCACTCTGGACGCCACTCCAGAGTTTAACATTGCATGTTCTAAGTGTTACAGAAGTATGACTTTGTGAAAATTATAACAGCCTGAAGTGCATCCAAAATTCCAGAGTTCCATATATCTTAGGCATTTTCAATCTTTGTATTAGAAGACCATTTTCTTAAGAGTAAAATCCTTTATGTTTCGTAAGATTATGAAATATAAAACTTTTTTCAAAGTAAATATTTACTTAATGGTGCCATTTAAAGTATTATACCTCATCTATCAGGTGCTATAATGGGAACACAACTGGACTCACATGGCAAAGGTGTTCAGTTCACACACAACGTGTGCATGTGTCCTCATGACTGGGCTGACTGAGACTGAAGGTGGGTCAAACCCTGTGGATCCTGTTGGGGATGCCTTTCTCTTCTTCTCATAAAAGAAATAAGTACACTTAAAAATAAAATATTTATTCTAATACATCATGTAGATTATTTCACTTTAAAGCTTTGATATTATAATAAATTAATTCATTTTAATTAAAATAAAGATTATTTTAATTAGATTTATTACAAAAATGTTTGCAGTATGTGAACTACAGTGGAACTATATTTGTGAGGTACAGCCAGAGAGGTTAAGTGCAAGCTTCCTTGTCCCCCTGTGGGGACTGCAAGAAAGTATATTCCTCTCTAACTCCAAACTACAGGGACAGGTGTAAGAGGACCCCATCCAGGACAGCATTCTACCAGTTGTTTCTAACATCGCCTCAGAAAAAAATATATATTTTTAATCGCTTTCTGATTTCCTGAAGACTACCTTATCTGATTCTCCTCTGTGTATCTGTACCCAAAAATCACCAGTGGATTTGTGAACCATGTCATTATTCTCTTCACCATTCAATCCTTACAGTTTGGCATGTTGCCTGACAAATGATATTAACAAATAAATAGTTGATGAATGATTGAATGAGTAAATGAATAAATTAATGCATGAATTATCAATAAAAAATAAGGCATTAAAACAGACCCAGAAAACACGGTGGTGTTTATTTAAATTCCAACTTCGCCCAGTTCTATGCTCATTTATGAATTTTATTTCTACCCTGCTTCATATTACTGCTCTTGATGTTTGTATTTTGCTTTTCAGTCTTTTATGCTGTTCTCCCTCAACAGTTTGCATGGATATTTGCTTTACTGGATTGTCCTATCTAACCTGGTCCTGCTGGAATATTTTCCTCCAGTTTTACTCTCAGAAACCACCTTCTGTGCCTGGCCTTTTGCTTTATTCTTCATCTAAACTTCCTAGTTTTCTGAGTGCTGGGCTTCTATAGATATATGTATTTAATAAATTCCCTCTGCACTTATACCTTTATAAATGTAAGATTTTTTTTTTCTTTTGGTTAGATTTTTACTATAGGGCACATACACTCACCAGAGAGACGGAGAGATAGGCAGGAAGTAAGAAATTGCCCCCGCCAGGGGGAATAGTCACACCCTTCTCCTCCATTCTCCTCTTGGGATTTTGGGCATGCACATACACATACCCATCATGAGTTTTTAAGCTCCCTGGTCCAGGACTTGAACCACAGTGGACTATATGAGAGTCCAGCAACATAACCATTACACCATCTACTGGTCCCATATGCAAGATTCTTAACAAGTTGTTAATGTGGCAGTAGTTTCCTTTATTTTTACTTTAAGATTTCAGGTAAGGAGTCAGCAAGTAGCATAGTGGAAAAGACGCTGGACTCCCACATGGCTGATTGTAGTTCAAGTCCCAGACCCAGAGGCTTGAAAGTTATTCAGGGTATGTGCACTTGTGAACCCAAAATCACAAGAGGAGAATGAAGGAGAAGGGATTGTGGCATGTCCATATATGTGGTGGATGATTTCTCACTTTCCCTCTCTCTGTCTCTGGCACGCGTATGCACCCTATGGGGGAAAAATTCAGGTAAGATAATATAATTTTTAGATTGTAAATTAGTGTGAACAAAAATTAGATACCCTTACTATATTCAAGTGTCAATGGGAAACAAATACATTATAATTTGAACAACACCTGAAAGGTATATTTCCAAAGGGATTACATGATTACAAAGTGGGTTTACTGCAGAAGAACCTTAAGAGATAGTGCAGGAATCCAGACCCAGCAGCAGTACCACCATCAGAATCCTTATAACTAAACAGTAAAAGGTAGGGAGAGATGCTGAGAACCTGAAATGAAAAACAATCCCATAGGCTCAGCTTCTCTGAAAACAGACAGCTGCTACTAAAATGAGGTTTCCAGGTGTCATCTCACAGTATTGGAATCAGGACAACAAACTCTCTCTCTCTCGCTCTCTCTCTCTTTTTTTAAATTGGTTTCCTGCTGGGGCTCCTCATTTACCAACCCCAACAGAAGCCAGAGGTCCCAGCATCTATTCATTCTCATCTCTACAGATCGCTTTCCCAGAATTGTGCATAGATCGAACATGTTTTCAGGGTGAATCTGGAATGGCTAATGAGACATTATGCGCACTCATCAATTGCTATGAGAATTTACCACAATTTCAGACAAATTCTAAGCTACTGGTTCTCCAGTAACAAATAAGTGAAAATATTTTCATGTGACATCTGAATATTTGAATAGTTAATATAATGTAAACTTACAGTACAAATGCATTCCTATTCAGATTTCATTCCATTTATGAGACTAGGAGAAAAATTCAGAGAAGGAATTGTTACTATATTAATAGAATGGAAGATTTCCTTTCATTAAGTCACGGGATCCTACATGGCTGACTGCATGGTTTGAGTCCTGAACCAAGGCTTGAAACTCATGCTTGATGTGTGTGCATACATGCCTCAAATCCTGAAAGAAGACTAGAAGAGAAGGAATTGTTTTGTTCCCATAACCCACCTCTACCCGGGGGAGGTGATTTCTCACTTTCTTTCTCTCTGGTGAATACACCTTCCTCATAGCCAAAAAAAAAAAAAAAAAAAAGTTAAGTCATGAAGTATATCAATACTGAAATAAGTCTGGTTATTTAAAAGACTTTAAAAACAAGTGACATCATCATCTAATTATAAAAAAGAAAATAATTAAGTTAAGGTATATAATCATAATCTTATTGTAAGCACTGAATAGAAGTTGAACAAAAAATCCATTCAATGCATGCTCAATACAATTTTACATTTGCCTCATTTGTAACATATCAAAAATATTTTAAATAATTTGCTTAAGTTTTGGTAAACTATGAGTATTTTTAAATTGTATTGACTTCATAAGAGAGAGACTGAGAGAGAGAGAGATAAAAAAAGAGAGGAAGTCCAAAAGAGTCTCCATGCAGCAATCCACCCCCAAGTTCAGGTGGCCCAGATCATGGGTATACATGTGTACACTTCACATGCTCAAGGAGGTCCTGGGACGTAAATCCAGAACCTCTGCGATGCGAATCCATTGAGTAATTGCTGCACCACTGCCTAGTCTCCAAGTATTTTCTTTTAGATTAGAAACACTAAAGAAAAAAAAAAAAAAGAATGTTTGTGTATGTTTGTAGGCAGTATAATTGATGGAAACTAAAGAAACAACCATTTGGATTTATCATCAATACTTAGAATTACCTACAAAGAAGGCATTTATTTGCTCTCAAACACAGCAGAGGATACAAAGCTATGCCATAGTAATCAGTAAACCACACATCTTAATCTGCTGGGCATCTTTAAGTCTGCTGTGACTATAAAACCAGGTATAGTTAGGGACCAGCAGTTAGCGTAATGGCTATGTCGCTGGACTCCCACGTAGTCGACTGCAGTTCACGTCCCAGACCCAGTGGCTTAAAACTCACGCCAGGCGCATGTGCGTGTGTGCCCAAGATCCCGAGAGGAGAATGGAGGAGAAGGGATTGCGGCGTAACCATCCCCCCTGGGAGGTGATTTCTCACTTTCTGTCTCTCTGTCTCTGTGTGTCTGGTGAGCGCACATGCCTTATAGTAAAAACCTCTACAAAAATTAAAAAATAAATTAAAAAAATAAAAACAGGTATAGTTATAGTTGCTAGGTTCTTGGGAAAATGCAATCTTTGGCAAATTTTACTAAAAATTCTCTCTCTCTTTCATATATATATATATATATATATATGTATGTCACTATACATATTTACAGTGTGCAAACATATTTTTTTTCTCCAGCAAAATACAGTGCATATCATTCAAGACAAAGACATTAGCATATACATTATCATCAGTAAATGGCTTTTCATTTTTGTGTCTACTAAATGTATTGTTTGCTTTTTTCCCTGTTAATGATTATGCCCAGAATGTTTGGCACAAATCTAGGTAAGTTTGCTTTGAAAGGATTTGAAATATCTGCTACCTGCTTCAAAAGGAAGCCATTAGGTATGGGTTATGGGTTTGTAACCTGCATTATCTTTTTTGCCAGAAATTCAGGCTTTCTACATTTTCTTATGAAGAATCTGTATAAATGGATTTTGACACTTTCAAGTACATGAATTTTTGCCTGGTGCTTCTACAATGGGGTCTCTGAAAAATTGAATTTATTGAATGGCAACTGCAGTTTCCCTTCTGTCAGGAATTCATTCTCTGGATGGGTTCTGATAAAAATATAGACACCTTTCGGGATAAGAATAAATCATTTGGATTTCTCCTTCCAACACTGGACACATTCATTTCTCTAGAAACCACATTCTCAATTCCTGACAGATAATCAGTCATCAGTTTTCCTCCAATTGAATTTAAAACAAGTTAAAAATTCACAATTAAAAACGAAAAGATCTGCTTTTGTTAAGTTGAAGTTCTATTTATTATATTTATCATTTCTTGTTTGTTTACTTTGTTTTGTTTTGCCATTCAAGTGGAGAATGGACTCGGTAGCCTCATTTCAGTGCCCATTTACTTGTTCCAGCCCATTTGGTCATGTTATAATTAAAATAAATAATTATGCACTCCTCAATTATTAGTGCCTCCCAATTAATGTCCATGTCATCTGGATATTTATTAGCCTATGTGATCTGACATAAAAGCAACCAAGACTTCATTTAAATAAATGAAAGAGCTGGCCCAACTTTGGTGGCATGCCCTGCTAAGGTGCAGTGCTTTACAGCTGGCACCACGTGGAGGCCTGGGTTTGGTTTCTGGTCCAAGCTAAATGCCAGGTACAGTGGTATTTTCTGTCCTTCCAGAGACTTGAGGGACATGAGGCAGAAGGATCATGAACTTGAGGTTAGCCTGGTCAACATAGCAAGGCTCCTTCTAAAAAAAGGACAGGCATGGTGGCACATGAGTAGTCCAGCTGGCAGGCTCATGATTCAGTGAGATTCTTAGAAATAAGCA
>NW_006159907.1:113877-114545 GCF_000334495.1 Tupaia belangeri chinensis | reverse complement strand
TGGGTAATAGGGGATTGAAGGGAGGGGAACTGGGAAAAACAATACATTGAGTAGACACAAAAATGAAACTATCTGCTGATGATAATGTATATGACAATGTTTTTGACTTGACTAATATTCACTGTGTGCTGGTAAAAAATATGTATACTGTAAAAATACGGTATTTAAATGTGAATTAAATAACAAGTAAATAAAAGTGCTTTAAACTATTTTGAAAAGTATATACAAGACAGAGGGTTTCTTTACATTTTTAAATGGCACCCTCCTTATTCTGCCTTGCACTATGCTTGAGAACATCAGTGAGAAATGTTGTGAAAACCAGAATTTTCCATCTCCTACAACTCAACCTAATCTCATTATATGTGTCTGTTGCTACAAGAAATGATGATGAATTAAGTGTTTTTCTCATTCAATCAAGGACAGGATTTTTTATTTTTATTGTCTAAATGTAGCATCTATAGAACAACGCTTTGGCCATGGAAGGTGTCTGATAAATACTTTCATTGTTTTCTTAAACAAGAACTTATGATGTTAAGACAGAGGTCATTAGGAATGTGGATACAATCTAAGGTAATTGATAATGCATCCCTCAAATTATTTTATTCCTACAGTAGCTGTAGTGAAAAAAAAAAAAAAAAAAAAAAAAAATGGCCTTAAAGTTTTTCCCT
>NW_006159907.1:102564-113791 GCF_000334495.1 Tupaia belangeri chinensis | reverse complement strand
AAAAAAAAAAAAAAAGAATTTCCTTGAAGTTTTGCTCTCTTTCTGGTGAAAATAAAGCTTTCAACCACTAAAAAGTGTATTTTATTTTCAGAAACTTCCATACAATAGGAGTCATTCAAAGCTGCTGTCACAAATGATGTGTTCCATAGTAGATTCACTCTTCTTAACTATGAACGAATCTCTATCGCCTCTATCGCAGTACTCCTGTCAGGAACTTTGGTATGAGAAATGATGTTTTTTGACCATTGGATGTGTAATATGCCCATGGCTCCTTGTTCGGGAAGTTTTTGCTGGTCTTCGGGACTCAGACACCATTAGGGTATAGTCATGGTTCTATCCTCAGGATAACTCTGGCTGGAGCCTGCAAGACCACTTCATGGGCTTTGGACTTCTCCTGAAGAACACCATGAAACTCATTAACAGGCTGGACACATAACTAATGGGTACTGAAATAGATCCCTATCAAAAAGTCAGGCAAAATCACAAAATATTATGGAGTATGAGGACTGAAAATTGATACCACGTCTACTCCACAACTTCCATTGAGCCACAAAGGAAAATTAAGGGCAGCTTACATTCATGCCTATAAAGCATCTTGCATTCATGTATGTCCCTGTACTCAGACTTTTGCAATCTTTTCAATATTGCATAGTTTTCTTCTCAAAGTTGTACTTGAACATTTTGATTTCACTCTCTCTCCAGCTTAATCACCTCCTTTCCCAGTACTCTTTCTACCAGAGAAAGAATCAGTCCATACTTCTTCCCATTTGGTTCACATTATGGGATTGTATTAGGTCGTGTACTAAAGGGAAGCTTTCTTCAAGTCAGGCAAACTTGAAAAAGAAAAACATTACATCTTCTATACTTCGGTCACTCTGTAGTTTTCATTCTTTAGAACTTGATCTTTGATGTACCTTACACGCAATCAAAGAACTACTTTCCTCCTTGATCATGAATTTCATAATCAAAGATGCTTGATTTTCAAGCACTTTAATACTTCACAAGCCCATAGAGCTGGTAATCAGCAATGGCAACAATCCAATTTTGTTGTTCAATTAAGATTTACTAACTTATCTTGCAAATTCTACTTCTCCTGATATTTGCATTATATGCCATATTATACTTTATATTTCAACATTGTATATCACAGCAGTTTTCAATACTTAATGAAACGTTTTTCATTCCTTTTAAGATATAAATCATGAACCATTTATTTTTATGATACTTTTTTCTGAAGTGCAAAATAGTGATGATATTTCAAAATAATCATAATAAATCTCTAAGTTATGATTAAATATAAAGCAAGGGGCATCTTATAAAGAGTGAAACTAGAACATTAAATATTTATTTATTCTATTACCTTTCTAGAACTTTTAATTAAGTTAACTTAGAATTTTAAATATGCCTCATTGGTACTTTTTTAAAAAACAATTCCACCTTAATTCAATAATGTAAAAATGTTAAAGATTCACAGTCCTTTTTAGGACAAAAAGAGCTTGTAATACTCTAAATCAATGTATATGTTTTATTGCCTTTCGTCATACTTAGGAAAAATATCTGGAAAGAATGGGCTGGCCCTTAGCCAGCCAGTTAAGTGTTATGTGAATGGAGTTAGTTGATCTCACGTGACTGACTGCATTTCAAATTCTGGCCCTGGCAGCTTAAAAAAACATTGGGTGTGTGCATGCCCCAAATCCTGATAAGATGGAGAAAAGGAGGAAATTGGAGAATTACTAGGGTGTGATGACACCCCATCGGAAGGCACTTCTCTCTCTTCCCTTCTCTGGTGAGTGTACATACCCTTTGGCATTTTTTTTTAAAAAAAAGGAAATAATTTAGCAAAACAAAGTATTTGATTTTTGTGTTTTCCTCTAGTTTTTTTTTTTTTTGGGGGGGGAGAGATTTTTCTGTATGCATATGCATTCACCAGAGAGACAGAGACAGAGAGACAGGAAGTGAGAAATCACCCCCCCCCCAGGGAAGATGGCCATGCCACAATCCCTTCTTCATTCTCCTCTTAGGATTTTGGGCACAGAAACACACACGCCCAACATGAGTTTAAGCCACTGGGTCTGGGACTTGAACCACAGTCAACATAACCATTATGCCATCCTTTCCTCTTCACAACAGTACTTTAGACACAGTTATAATATAAAATTGTGCCTTGCTTTTTCTCCATTTTCTATTCCACAGCAGGTCCTTTTTGTTTCTATTGTTTCCCAACAGTTTACATCAATATAAGATAATGTTTCACTTTCTTGTATGCATTTTCTGGTCACTTCACTTATGTATCTAATTTTCTAAAATGTAAACAGCTCTGCTTCAGTGTCATCCATTCTGCCACATAATTAGCCCCTGCAGCCACACCGTATACTCTTAAACACAGAGTTTGAATATTGCAGGTTGGTTACACTCCACTACTTTGACTCAGGATATAATTTTGCAACTAACTGGCTGCTTCTTACACTCCTAAAGAACACTGCCCATAGTTATCAGTGTCCATCTGAGAGGTCACACATTAAAATAGCCTCAGGGACTGGGCAATAGCATATTTTCAGGGTAGAAAAGTCAATTATTTACACCTTATTAATAATAAGCATGTTTTTAAAATATGGGAATGTGTTTATGGGGATGATGACTCAGAAAGCAGGCCCTTATTAAAGGTGCATCTGCTCCAGCTAATTTGTCACAAATGTCATGGTGACCCAGTGCAGCCAGATCTTCTGCAATGTAATCGTTATGTCATTTGCTGGTCCCTATATTTATTACTTGCATTTAATCACCATACATCTTACAGTGTACAACATGTTTTTTTTTTTCTCCCTAGCACAAATACAGTGCATATCAATCAAGACAAAGACATTATCCTATACCTTATCATCAGCAAATAACTTTTCATTTTTACATCACTTAAATGTATTTTTTTCTCCTTTCCCAGCCAGAGATTTTAAAACCTTCATGTCATTTGCTGGTCCCTATATTTATTACTTGCATTTAATCACCATACATCTTACAGTGTACAACATGTTTTTTTTTTCTCCCTAGCACAAATACAGTGCATATCAATCAAGACAAAGACATTATCCTATACCTTATCATCAGCAAATAACTTTTCATTTTTACATCACTTAAATGTATTTTTTTCTCCTTTCCCAGCCAGAGATTTTAAAACCTTCTAACTTCTTGAATAATACAAATGATAGAAGCATCTTTTGTTATAATTGGTTGTAACTGCCAGAGTAGCCAAGATGCTTAGAGAACCAGAAATAATAAGTTTCTTTAGGGATGTTAATGACTAATTGGTGGTTAAAAGTTCCTGGATAGGTTCAGGATAGGGGTAGGCTGTTGGTGAGAGGAACCAATCACATGATTAGAGGGTGACCACTGAGGAAAAGATTGGAACTTGATATTACCAATGACCATTACTCAGAATGAAACTTTCAAAAAAACCCTGCATATCAGGGTTCAGAGAACCTGTGGGTTGGGGAACACATGCAGATGCTGAAAAGAAGAAATACCCAAATTCCACAAGGGCAAAAGGTCCTGTGGTGATAACTCTTACAAATCTTGTTCTAGGTACTTCCTCATCTGACTTTTCATTTGACTTTTCATTTGTAAAATTTGTAAGATCGTTTTTAATAAACAGGTAAATGTAAGCAAATATTACCTGAACTTTGTGAGATAGTTTTAACAAATGATCAAATATTAAGAAGGAGTTGTGGGAATTCCTGATTTATAGCCGGCTGGTCAAAATTACAGGTGCTAAACTGAGACTTGCAACTGGTATTTCAGCTTGGGGGTGTCATGAGATCTAGTCCTTTACTTGTGGGGCCTACGTGAACTTAGGTAATTAGTCTCAGAACTGAATTATAGGACACCAAACTGATATTGGGACAGTTGGAGAATTGACTGGTGTAGACAAAGCTTAATGGCCGATTATTGGCTCTAATTCTGATCCTGGTAGCTTTAGAAACTCACCAGACCTGTACGTGTGTGTGTGGCCAAAAGCCTGATAGGATGGAGAAATGGAGAGGAAGTAATTTTGGTGCTATCTGAACTATAGCCAACCGAGTATAATCCAATTTCTTTTTAATTTATTGCGAGTACTCACCAGACAGACGGAGACAGAGAGATAGAAAGCGAGAAATCACCCCTCAGGGGGGATGGCCACACCACAATCCCTTCTCCTCCATTCTCCTCTCAGGATCTTGGGCATGCACGCAATCGCACCCAGCGTGAGTTTTAAGCCACTGGGTCTGGGACGTGAACCGCGGTCGACTACATGGGAGTCCAGCAACATAGCCATTATGCTAACTGCTGGTCCCTTATTTTATATTTTTAAAGAGAAAGATTTTTGCTATAGAGCACGTGTACTCGCTGGAGAGACAGAGAGACAGAAATGAGAAATCACCCCCCAGGGGAGATGGCTGTGCCACAATCCCATCTCCTCTATTCCCCTCTTGGGATCTTAGACATACATACACATGTGCCTGGTGTGAGTCCGGAACCACGAGATTTGGACTCCAACTGCAGTCCACTACCTGGGAGTCCAGCACTGTAACCATTATGCCATCTGCTGGTCCCAATCCAGTTTCTTTAACCACAAGGTAGCAGGGCTGGCCTTGGAGTGATGCTTTATAGTCATTTCCTCTTTATTCATGAAGGAGTGTGTGCTCATGTGCAAGAGATCCAGAGAGAGAAAGAATCATCCCCCCCATGGGACCTGTTTACAATTGTTCTTCCCCTCATTCTCCACCCCTCCAGTGCTTCATCCTGCCAGGACTGGGATCAAAACCCCAGTCAACCCTGTGGAAGATGGCTTCCTCGGCACAGAACTACTTCTCTCTGACCAGCCCTTCGACTTATACTTTGAGCATATTGAAGGCTGAGGGGCCAGGGACAAAGACCAGAGCTTTGTGCCAAATGGAGGCACAGAAGCAGAGTTTCTGCCCATACGAGCTCACACCCAGCCCCACACGGTAGCCCTCGGGATCACACCATTGACTCTACCCTGCACCCACAGGCCCAAGTATTGCAGCAGCTGGATTCTTTCTCAGTTTCTGCATCCATGCTACAATATTATCATTACATTTCCGTAGCTTTTTGACAAACAAAAACTTGGCCTTGAGTTGAATAAGTGAGCTTGTGCTTTTATTGAGTCAGTTAGTTCATTTTCAGTTTTTGCTTTAGAGCATGTGCACTCTCCAGAGAGAGAAAGAGGAAAAGTGAAAAATCTCACCTCTTCTCCCCCCTCCCCCCAGCTCAGTCATTCCACAAATCCTTCTCCTCTAGTCTCCTCACAGGATTTTGGCCTTGCACACACATGGCCCAGGGTGCTTTTCAAGTCCAGGGTCAGAGTCTGTAACTGTGCAGTTAGTTACATGGGACCTGGTGCCTTCACCACGATGTCACCTCCTGGCCCTGAGCTTATGTTTTATATAAGGACGTGCAAATAGCCCATTTGTTGATAAAAAAAAAAAAAAAATTAACTTTGTTTTTTAATTACCAGAGAGATTATGGGCTTACCAGAAAGAGACAAAAAGAGAGAAGGGAAAAATTGCACACCAATGGGGCATGGTCATACCACAGTCCCTTCTCCTCCATTTCTTTATCTTGTAGGATTTTGGGCAGATAAGCATATGCTTCCATCATGTTTTACAAACTGGTGAGGGTGGATTTGAACTGTGATCAGCCAAGTGGGATCTGGCTCCCTTAACCACTAGGCTATGGCGCCAGCCCACAATGTAACATTTCACATAAATGTTTTTATGTCTCACTTCTTCCTTTGTAGTAATTTAAAAAAAAAAAAAGCCATGTGGTATTTATTAATATGTGGTGTGTTTGTTTTCCTAATAATTACAGTCAAAATTCTCCCTAGTCTGTATGTTTTACTCCTTACAAATGCATATAAGAACAGCTAGAGAAATAAGATTTTGCTACTTTACTTACTAGTACAAATTAGATGCACAATTAATGATATTTCTTAAAATAATTCATGAACGGGGTATTGGCATCTACACACAGGGCTTGGTCCTGTGAAAGAAGAAAGTTAGAGAAAGGAGAAAGATGAGTTTTTCACAGAGCCCCTGGCATCTAAGGCAATGTGTCAGTCAACTCTAATGAATAATTAGTGAGATGTTCTAATAACTGCCTCCTACTAGTAGAATGCATGCCCTCTCAATGGGGGACCATCAGTTGGCATAAGGGTTACACCGCTGGACTTTCATGTAGTCGACCACGGTTCGAGTACCAGAGCCAACATCTTCAAACTCACACCAGGCATATGTGCATACGTGGCCAAGATTCCAAGATCTTTCTTTCTTTCTCTCTGTCTCTCTCTGGTGAGCTCATGTACCCATAGAAAAAAATCTCTCTCAAAGAAAATAATAATAATAAATAATAATAATTATTCATGAATAACAAGGCACCCAAGAGACTGTCAAAATATTGATATTATTGAGAGTGACTTGAAAATATTGACCTCTTGAAAATCACCACAAGAAAATAAAAAATAAACAAGTTCGTAGAAGAAATGTATTATAAAAATATAGTCATTTTCAAATTATATTTTTAGTGCTTTCGTCCTTAAAATCACTTCTAGGACAGAGATCTTATGCACTAGTGCAAGGTTCTGTGTCGCTGACACTCCTGAAAATTGTGCAAATACTTCCTTCAAGATAAGAGACAAAGGATGAGAGAAGGGTTCTGGGACAAAGAAAATTAATAGTTACTCCCTAAAGTTAGAGGCCTGATTTTAGGCTGAGATATGAAGAAGAGGAGTTGTGTGTGGCAGTGATTGGAAATGAATCTAACAGATAACTTTAAAACGACATCTATACGGAATGGAAAATGAAATAGGCTAGAGATAAGTAAAAGATTATCAAGCTTAGTTATGTCAGGGGGAGAGAGAGAACTGATATAGAAAGGGCTTTGCCATTGAAGTCAGTCTGACAAATGTCCACATCAGAGTTCTAAAAATTATTAGCTTTGAGACCGTGGGAGATTATGTAAGTTCTCAGTGTCTCAGTTTTCACATTTCAAAAAAGCCAAAGGTTCAAAAGTGATCACTAAGAAATGATGAAAATGTATTTTTCCTGTTGAGTGGAAACTAGAGAGTAAAACACAGTGTGTGTTGCAATAAGGGAGACGTTTACTTTCGTAATGTACTGGTTTTCTTTCGGATTAGAATTCTTTAGAGACAAGGACCACTTCAGAAGTCAGGTATCTTTGATACTGAAATGAACAGAAGAGAGAGTAGATGAATTCTTTTGCTTTTACCAGAAATAGTTCTTTGTAGGGTATGAAATGGGGAGTCTTTTTTGCTATCATGGTTTTGTGGCTGGTGGCTTTACTTTTGTCCTTAGAACTGTGGTTTTAAGACTGAGGTACATTACATAATCAGTACGTTACATAATCAGGCTGAGAGTTTGTTTTTGCATTTTAAAATGAGGGGTATTAATGTTGTAGAGTCTTTGAGTGGATGAAAGGAATGACATGAAAGTACATAGCCGTGTCTGAAACACGTTCTGTTACTGCTAAATGTTCATTCAGAACTCTTGTAGAAGTGAAAATTATATGCCTATATTTCTTAAAGTAAAAATTGTACCAACTTCTAAATATGTTTTTACTTTAAGAACTGAATTAATGTCTCTATGTAAGGTTTCCCTAAATGTTGCATATTAATCATATTACTTAAAACGTTTACAAGGTAACATTCCTGAGGAAGCCAATGCTCTCAGTCAAAATGTAACATTATTATGAGAACAAGACATATGAGCATGTCTATAACATGCATTGTGAATGTAACTTTACCTGTCTAACTAGCTCACAGGTGCCACAATGAACTTGGATTTTAAGGGTAATTATTTCTGATTCTCCTGCCTGCCTGTGTCTACAGCTGCAGCACTTCTATGCTGGCAAATTAATACATTTTTATCATCTTATTTTCATACAACCTTTTCAGTGTTTCAAGAATTGAAAGAGTTTTATAAAAGAAAATGCTCATTATAAACCATCATGAAGAAAGGCTAAGGTTTTTCTCTGCTCGTTGTTTGTGTCCATCACCTTAATGGTTTTAGAAGAGATTTCTCTCACATTATCATCTTAAGTAGTACTTGGCACACTGTATCATTCTAATTAAACATATAAATATAGAGCAGCTATACAATATCACATCCTGCTTTTTTGTCCAGTTCCACTATAGAGTATGTGTTCTCACTGAAGAGAGAGAGAGAGAGAAAGTGAAAAATCACTCCGCAGGGGGGTAGTCATTATGCAATCCCTTCTCGTTCATTCATTTCTTTGGATTTTGGGCATGTACCCACTTCTGCCTAGTGTGTTTCTCAAGTCACCAGGTTTGAGACTTGAACCACACAGCTGGACACAAGGGATCCAGTCATCTTAACCTCTATAACATCTACTGACTCAAATTACACTTTTTTTTTTGGTATGGAAAAATTCACTTTGGCACTGTATGAGCGATATTTTAATATGCATTAATTTTTTGTGCAATAAATAAACACTGAAGGAAGTAGGAATAACATGATTAACAAAGCAGTTATTCTACTGGAAACAATACTTTAGAAGTTACAGAATTGAGATACAGTCTTAGCAATGCACTAAGATTTAATCAGAATATTTTACAACTCTCTTTTTATCCACATCTTTTAAACAAACAAACAAACAAAAAAAAGTTCTAGTATAATGTTCTAAATAGACCAATTGTAAGTTAGGGATTGGGAGAGTGAACTAGAAAAACACAATAATATTTTCTAAGTACATGAAAACTGTTTTAAACATAAAGAAACTTAGAATTGTAAAGTAGAGAGTAAGAGAAAGATACACCATGCTAACATTAGTCAAAAGGTAGTGGTTGTACTGATATTAATTTCAGAAAAATACTGACTTCATAAACAATATCACAAGGAAGAAAAAAATCTAATTTATTAGGTATAAAGGAGACAACTATCCAAAAAGATCCAGAATTTAAATATGTACATGAAGCAAAACTGATAGAAACTAGAGGAGAATTAGAAAAATAATCCACTATTTTTATAGGAAGTTTGAACATGTCCTTGTCAGTAAATCATAGATCAAACAGGCAGAAAATCAGTAAAGGTATAGATGACCTGAACAGTGCTATCAATCTCTGTTCTCTAATTGACATTTATAGAATACTCCTTCCAAAGGCAGTAGAACACACATTCTTCCAAGCTTTCATGGATCAGTCACCAAAATAACCATGGGCTATGAAACACCACTTAACTTTTAAAAAATAGAAATTATAAGAAATATATTCTCCATTTGCAATGGAATGAAAACAGAAATTAATAACAGATGAATAACTAGAAATTCTCAAATGTTCAGAAGTTAAATAGCACTGTCCTAAATAATACCTGGGTTAGACACGTTTCCACAGAAATTAAATATATACTACTAAACAAAAATGAAAACTCAGCCTATTAAAATTTTAGACACGGAGTAAAATGGCTCATGGAGGAAAGGGTATCACATTAAATGTAAATGATAAAAGCATAAGAAAGATATGAAATACCTTCTCATTCCATCTTAAGATAGAAAAACGTTTACGACTAAAACCAGACAAAGCAGAGAAACGATGAAAATTATGGCAGAAAAATGTGAAATTGAAGATAATAAACACAGAAATCAATAAAAACAGAACACAGTTCATAGAAAAGATAAAGGGCCAGCCGGTGCCATGATGGTTTAGGTAGCGGTCCCACGGAGCGGACTGCATTGTTCAAGTGTGGGGCTCAGCAGCTTATAACACAGTGCATGTGCGTGTGCCCAGGTTCACACGGGAGAGGCGGAAGAGGAGGGACTGCAGCATGACTGCAGTCCCTCTTAGGGAGTGCCTTCTCAATTTCCTCTTCCTCTTTCTCTCTCACTGAAAAAATATCCTCTTGCAAATTAAAAAAAGAAAAGAGAAAAAGGAAGAGAAAAGATAACTAAAATTGAAAAAACCCTAGACAAACTAACCAAGAAAATGGGAGTAGACACAAAGCACCAATAAATTAGGACATCTTCACTGTAGATGTTAGACATTAAAATGACAATTTTTGGGAACCAGCAGATGACATAATAGTTATGTTACCAGACTCCTTCAGGGCCAACTGGAGGCTTGAAATTTACTCCAGGCCTGAGTGTATGGCCAAGATCCCAGGAGGACAATGGAGGAGAGGAGAAGAAATTGCCCGGTGGCTGTGTGTGTGTGTGTGTGTGTGGGGGGGGGCAGGGCTGGAGCTGGGAGGAAGAGTGATATCTCTCTTTCTGTCTCTCTGTCTCTCTCTGTCTCTCTGATGAACGCACATACCCTATATCAGAAATCTCTCTGAAAGAAAAGAAATGACAATAAATGAACACTGAACAACTTCATGCTCATAACATAGTTAAAGTTTATTCAGTTGTTTCTTCCATGGGACACAAAAAATGAAAGAGACAGAAGCATCCACAACAGGGTCCTCATGCTGCGATTCATCCCTAGTCCCAGTGAGTCTGGATCACATGGCTGGGCACACCTGGCATGCTCAGGGAGGTCCAGCATGGGAGCCCAGGGCTTTTCCTATGCACGTTAAGTTACTGTACAACTACACCACCACCTGGCTGCTATGTCCATGCATTTCTTGACTTAAGTTTAATGAATCAGTTTCTTGAAAGACACAACCTCTAGGCTTGCCCCACGGTCTAGTGATTAAGGCAGCTGGATCTCATATGGCTGACTGTGTTTTGTAGCCCAGTCCTAGTGACATGAGAAACACAGTGAGCATGTTTATATGTGCACCCCAAAACCTAACGAGATAGAGAAATGAAAATGACAGGACTGCAGATGGCCATCCACACTGGAAGGTGCTTTCTCCCTCATCCCTCCTCTAGCTCTGGTGAGTGCATGCACCCTCTGACAATTAAAAAAAAAGACACAAACTAATGAATGTACACAAGAAGAAACAATTTGAATGAAATGTAACTATTAAAGTAATTAAATTCATAATTAATTACACTTTAAACTAAAAAACAACAGGCCCAGATTTTATCACCTGGGAATTCTATTAAGTCAATGCCTTAGATTGGCCAGGTGATATTCTGAAGTGATCGAGTAGATGAGACTAAAACTCTCTCATCCTTTTGGAAGAAAGATACACAAATATCTTCTAATATTATTTATTCAGAGATAAAAATTACCATGTTAACCAGAGAGCTCCAAATGTCA
>NW_006159907.1:89795-102533 GCF_000334495.1 Tupaia belangeri chinensis | reverse complement strand
CAAAGTGGTAGGGAAAAGAGAGAAAGAACAGAAGAGAGAAGTCAGTGAAATTATTTAAGTAAGCTGTGAGAAAGATATACAAAGTCTTAAGAGAGGACAGAAAAAGGAGTGAACCAAGCGATGGGAGCAGAATTTTGAAGATGAGACATGAAGATGTATTGAATTCTACAGAAATAGCAGGAAGATGAAAGAAAGAATCACTAGTTTTTCAATTATGAAATTGCTACTGAAATTGCTACTGACAGACTTCAGGTTGCTAAATAGGCAAAACAATAAATGTAATACACCACATTAACAGAAAGATATAAAATATATATTCATATCTATTAATGCAGGAAAAAAACATTTGATAAGATACAACATCCCTTCGTGATTAAGACTGTCAGCAAAATCATCGTAGAAGGGTCAATTCTCAACACAATAAAAGCTATGTATGATAAAGCCATAGCTAACATCTTCCTGAATGGGGAAAAGCGGAACATTTTTCTGCTAAAAACGTTCTTGTCCTGATACAGAACAAGATTTCCCACTTCTACACTCCTTTTCAATATAGTACTGGAAGTCTTCACCAATACAATCAGAAAAGAGAATTTTAAAATAGGCATTCGAATAGGAAAAGAAGAGATGAAATTATCTCTATGTGTGGAAGACATGATTGTATACATAGAAGACCCAATAGTATCTACGAAAAAATTCCTAGAAGTAATAAATGAATAAAGTAAAGTTATAGGATACAAAATCAGCATCCAGAAATCTATAGCATTCCTATATACAAACAGCAGGCAGACTAAGACAGAACTAAAAAAGTAATTCCATTTACTATATCCACAAAAAGTATAAGATACCTAGGAATGAATCTAACCAAAGAAGTTAAAGACCTCCACAAAGAAAACTATGAGAATCTAAAAAAAGAAATTGAAAATGATGCAAAAAAGAGAAGGACATCCCATGCTCCTGGATTGGAAGAATTAATATATTGAAAATAACAATACTGGAACCAGCAGTTAGCATAATGGCTGTGTCACTGGACTCCCACGTAGTTGATCGTGGTTCGAGTCCCGGACCCGGTGGCTTAAACTCACGCCGGGTGTGTGTGTGTGTGTGTGCATGTCCAAGATCCTGAGAGGAGAATGGAGGAGAAGGGATTGCAGCGTGGCCATCCCCCCGGGGGGTGATTTCTCGCTTTTTGTCTCTCTGTCTCTCTCTGTCTGTCTGGCAAGAGCACGTGCCCTATAGAAAAAAAAAAAAAAAAACTCTCCAAAAAAGAAAAAAAAAAAAGAAAACGACAATACTACTCAAATTGATCTACATATTTAATTCAATCCCAATCAAACTACCAGACACATTCTTCACTGAAAAGATAAAAATAGAATTTGTGTGGAATAATAATAATATCAAGTTGCCAAAAGCAATCTGGTATAAGAATTGTGGAGTGGGCGGCTTATCACTACCTGACCTGAAAAAAATACTATAAAGGTGTGAGAATCAAAACAGGATGGTATTGGAACAAAAACAGACATGTAAACCAGTGGAACAGAATAGAGACCCCAGAAATAATTTCCCGAACATACAGTCAACTTATTTTTGACAAAAGGATACTAATCAATCCAGTGAGAAAAGGAAAACTTCTTTAGCAAATGGTGTTGGAAAAACTGGGTATCCACCTGCAGAAAGAAGAATCTAAATCCCTACCTCTCATTAACAAAAATCAACGCAAAGTGGATCAAAGATCTAAACCTAAGACCTCAAACTATAAAACTGCTGCTGGAAACCACTGGGGATACTCTGGGAAATATTGGAGTAGCCATAGGCTTCTTAAATAAGACTCCCAAAGAATGGTCAATAATACCAAAAACAGATAACTGGGATTACATTAGATTAAGAAGTTCTTCATGGCAAAGGCCCAGTAATTAGTGTGAATCAACAGCCCTCAGAATGGGAAAATATTTTTGTAAACTATGCTTCATATAAGGGACTGATAATCAGAATACACAGGGAACTCAAGTAGTTTGCCCGAAAAAAAAAAAAAAAAAAAAAAAAAAAAAAGATGATCAATCCAATTAACAGAATGAGCTGAACAACAACAACAACAAAAAACCACTCTAAGGAAGACATATGAATAGCCAAAAGGCATATGAAAAAATTCTCAACATCCCTCATCATAAGGGAGATGTAGATCAAAATAACAATGAGATACCACCTAACCCCAGTCAGAATAACTAAGATTAAAAGAACAAAAATTGATAAGTGCTGGCTGGGATGTGGTGAAAGGGGAACTCTTCTATACTGCTGGTGGGAATGTAAATTGGTCCAGCCACTGTGGAGAACAATATGGAGATTCCTCGAAGATCTACAAATAGAACACCCATATGATCCAGTAATCCCAGTATCTACCCAAAGGACAGAAGAATGTATAGTTGGCTGTTCGTATCTCTTCCTTAGAGAGTTGTTTATTCAACTCATTTTCCCATGTTTTAATTGGGTTAGTCATTTTCTTCTGGGTAAACTGTTTGAGTTCCCTGTGTATTCTGGTTATCAGTCCATTATTTAAGGCACAGTTAACAAAAAGTCTCCGCCATTCGCCATTCGGAGGGTCGTCAATACACACTAATTATGGTGTCCTTTGTTGTGCAGAAATTCCTTAATCTGATGTGATCCCACCTGTCTATTTTGGGGATTATTGCCTGTGCTTTGAGGGTCTTATGTAAGAAGTCTTTGCCTACCCCATTGTCTCCCAGAGTTTCCCCAGTGTTTTTCACCAGTAGTTTTGTAGTTTGTAGCCTTAGAGTTAGATCTTTTATGCACTTTGAATTGATTTTTGTTAATGGTGACAGATAGGGGTTCAGATTTATCTTTCTGCAGGTGGATACCTAGTTTTTCCAGCACCATTTGCTAAAGAGTTTTCCCTTTTCCTACTAGATTGACTGGTACTTTTTGTCAAAGATAAGTTCGCTGTATGTTTTGAGGTTTATTTTTGGAGTTTCCACTCTGTTCCATTGGTCCTTGTGTCTGTTTTTGTGCCAATAAAATGCTGTTTTGATTATCACAGCTTTTAATATATTTTTGGGTCAGGAAGTGGTGCAAAGGGGACACTCCTACACTGTTGGTGGGAATGTAAATTGGTCCAGACACTATGGAAAACAGATATGGAGGTTTCTCAAAGACCTTCAAATAGAACTACCTTATGACCCAGCAATTCCACTCCTGGGTATCTACCCAAAGGTCAGGAGCACAATCAGTTGGAAAAGTGCTTGCACAACTATTTTCCCTGCAGCATTATTCATGATTGCTAAGACATGGAATCAACCCAAATGTCTACAAATAGATGAATGGATTGAAAAAATTATGGCAAAAATACTCCATGGAATACTACTCAGCCATTAAAAAAAAACCAATAAGGTCCTGGAATTTGATAGAAAATTTACAAATATGGAAGATTTGCTGCTGAATGAAGCAACTCAGGCTATGAAACAGAGACACTGTATGTCTCCCCTTAACATAAACCGACTGCCCGCACTCTACGGTAGAGACTGAAAGATGAGAACATAAAAGCATTCAAAATTGTAATGGACACTAGAGAAAAAGTGGAAAGAGAGTGTGGGAGGGCAAGAGTGTAGGAAAGGAAATTTGGGGGGAAAATGGAGAGGTAAGACACTTGTGGGGCACAGATAAGGTTTTTTATATGTTGATGAGGATGTGTATAATAGTCTCAACTGGACTGGACTGAGGTGTATATCATGCTGGATAAAGTCTCTTCATAATCTAAATAATGTATAGTGATTTAATGTATGAATAATAATTATAAAAAATTAATAAATAAAGAATAATGCTTAGTTGGAAAAGAGCTTGCACATCTATGTTTAGCAGCATTATTCACAATTGCTAAAACATGGAACCACCCAAATGCACACAGAGGAATGAACTGAAAAATTTGGGCACATACACTCTATGGAATACTACTCAGCCATGAAAAACAAGACCCTGGTTTTTGACAGAAAGTGCATAAATATGGAACATTTACTGCTTCGTGAAGCAAGCCAGATTATGAGGAGAGACATTGTATGTATCCACTTAACATATACTAACTGTCCACACTCTATGGCCAAAACTGAATGACTAGAGGATATACAAACATAGAAATGATTATAGATACCAGATACAGTGTGGAAGAGAGTGGGAGAAGGAGAGTCTGAGGAAAGACATTAAGTAGAAAAATGTAGAAGCAAGATATTTAGGAAACAGAGAAATGGGTTATTATCTATTGATGATGGCATGTATGGTATCCCCAATAGGATGGGTTTGAAATGTATTCATATTGGAACATTCACTTTACAAGCTAAGTGACATATGTGATTGAATGTATAAAATAAATTAAAATAAAATAAAATTTAAAAATACTTATAAGTCAGTGGCGAAGGAGAATGCATTAGACTGTATCTCTCATGTCTATAGGCAGAATATATGTCATAAATCTATATTGGGGTCTCATTCAGAAACCTGCTCTCACACAGGGCACGTGTGCATGTGTGCCCAAGATCCCAAGAGGAGAATGGAGGAGAGGGAATTGCGGCATGGCCATCCCCCCTGGGGGGTGATTTCTTGCTTTCTGTCTCTCTGTCTCTCTGTCTCTGTCTGGTAAGCACACACGCCCTATAGGCAAAAAAAAAAAAAGAGCCTCTCCAAAAAAAAGAAAGAAACCTGCTAATTGTGTCTAAATACACATGCTACTTTACCTCTTTAAGTTAGTTATATGTAAAATAATAATATGTGTCTCATCAAGTTAATGTAAGTATTATAATAATGTAAGTATAATAATAATAATGTAAGTATAATAATATAATAGTAATTTAATAATATTATAATATCTGTGGCAGAATTCTGGCATAGCATATGTTTAGTGATTAGCTACTTTTCTGTTATTGCTATAACATTAAAAAATACTGACTAATAACTGCACTCTATGTCAGAGGTTAAGAGATCTGAAGAAGCGATGGCAGAGAGGATGGGTGTGGTTGCTAGAGACTGTAAGAGGGGAATGTGGATGGTAGAGAGTGGGCGGTGGAGGGTGGATGTGAGGTGCAGAGGGTGGAGACATTTCTTAGTTTTTGCCATAGGGCACATGAGCTCATGGAGAGAGAGAGGAAAACTGAGAAATCACTGTCCAGGAAGAATGGCCATGCTGTGGTCCTTTTTCCTTCATTCTCCTCCTGGTATTTTGGGGATATATGAACACATACCCTGCATGATTTTCACGCTGCCAGGTCTGGGACTTAAACCACAGTTGGCCATGTATGAGTTCAGCTGTCTTTACTACCACACCACCTGCTTGCCCTAGGGTAGGAAACTTTTGACAAATGGAAAAATGTAAAGTTATCTGTTGAAAGAAATATAGATATTGTGTACATCATGATGGGGACTTTAAAAATAAAAATGAAAATGTAAAAGTATTTCTTTACATAATAAAAAAATACATTGAACAGCATAGAAAAAAATACTGATTATCTTAGATAATTTTCATTGACACTATATTGTAATTTTAAATCACTGCAAACACCCTATTGATGTATTAGGAGATATATAAACAAATTATATTCAGAAATTGGAGATTTAAGTGATGATGAGGAACAAGCTATAGTGTCATTCATGAGAGGCTGAAAAAAAGAAATTAGATGCAATTGATTATAAATTTTAGGAAAATTTAGGTGAGGGTAGTATTTAGAAGATTAATGTAGCCACCTGCTTCCCCCTGTACCTCCTTTTAAAGTGCTAGACTCCCACATGGCCACTCGTGGTTCTAGCCTCGGACCTGGCTGGTGGAAAATCATGTTGAATCATGCTGGGTACTTGTGCATGTGTGTCCAAAATCCTGAAAGGAGATTGGAGGAGAAGGGATTGTGGTCTGGCCATCGCTCTTGGAGAGTAAGTTCTCTCCATCTGCTTCCAGTGAGTACACACATCCTATGACAAAAACCTAAGGGGAAAAAAAATGTAGGTACAAAGTAATATAGTTAGAGATGGTTAGAGATTAGTTCTTGGCAATACAGAAGTGAGTATTTCCAACAGTAAAATAGTTTTCACATGTACAATAAATAATGATTATGTCTTTTAATATTGGTTCTTGAGTAAGGTAATGACATGAGAACCCATAATGTTCAGGTTATAAGGAAGTACAATCATCTGATGTGGTATGACCAAGAATTTGAACTTTGTGTTAACTTCGTTTGTTATTACAGTGAAACAGTGTGGAAGTTGGAAAAGCAGTGGAAGAAGTCCTAGAGTTGAAGTTCAAATTACATTTATTTAACTCTTTACAATTGAAGGACTTCACCCTCTATTAGTTTGTTATTTCTTGGTTTTACACAAATTGTTTGGGGACTCTTATCTATAATTTCTCTATTTTTTTTTCTTCGAGAGAGATTTTTGCTATAGAACACTTGTGTTTGCCACAGAGACAGAGAGAGAGAGAAAGAAAGAAATGATCCCCACCCCCAGGGGAGATAGCCATACCACAATCCCCTCTCCTTTATTCTCCTCTCAGGATTTTGAGCACACACACACACATGCCTGGTGTGAGTTTCAAGCCACCAGATTTGGGAATCAAAACACAATCAACATTTTTGGAGTCCTCCAAGGTAATCATTGTGCAATCTACTGGTCCCTGATTTCTCTAATTTTAAAGGGAGGCAGTAAAAAGAACACACGAAGTTCCATTGTGGTGGTACAGGGAGTAGACGTGCTGCTATGAGTTGCTGGACAGCATATGGAAGGTCTCTAGGTTCACATCCTAAACACACTTTGCATGCCTGAGAGCTGATTGCAGGGCTTGGAGGAAGGCTGAAGCATGAAGACCCTATTGAGGGTGCCCATATCTCTCTCTCTAATAAAGTAAACAAATTAATTAATGAGGAAACAGCATCATGTGATTAAACTCCTAATACAATTTACAAACTTTTGAGAAATTTAATTAGTCAAACTGATTGTTATAAAAACTCATGACATACAAAATCTAAGAAACTTGATTTTTGCTATAGGGTGTATGCATGAGCTGGAGAAAGACAGAAACAGTGAGAGACTCTGACAGGGAAAGTGAAAACTCACTCCCGTGGCCATCATGAGATGACCATGCCACAGTCCTTTCTTCTCCATTCTTCTCTTAGGATTTTGGGCATGGCTATATATGAGCCCAATGTGACTTTTAAGCTGCTGAGTCTGGTACTCTAACCATGGTGGCCCATTTGGGAGTCTAGCACTTTAACTACTATGCCATCTGCTGGCCCCCAAATATAAGGAATTTGAATAATGAAACTGATAGATCATAATGGAAATTGTACTTACTCACATATAATTGCATATAATTGTATATGTCTGTATCTATGTATACGTGTATATGTACATGTATGCATATGTACTAGATTCAATCTCATTGTTTCATAACAACAAATATGAGACAAAATTATCAGAGTTTTATTTCTTTTCTAGCTTTTGTGTCACTATGACTGTGCTTGTATCTCTATGTCCTTTCCATCCTGAGACAAAACAACAAAAACAATGAAATTGAAACAGAAAATGTGTATTTATAAAGTTTTGCATTGTTATTTTACAATATTATCCCTATATAATGTTTATATTAGCATTTGTATAATATATACATGTATACATGTGTAGAGTGCATGTGTGTGTCTCCACCACCATAGCAGACAAACACTTGCATAATTGATCATTGTAAGGCTAGTGAACAGTTATGGATGAAATGGGAGGAAAAAATCTGTGGACTAGAGAACCAGTGTAGCAGCTCAGCAGAAAACTTCCCATCAAAATTCTGAAATGTGTCAGGACTTGGGCATATCAGATAAGGCAGAACTGGAATGAGGCTTGAGGTCAAATGGAGTAAACTTTCCTCTGATGTTTGAAGCACATAAATTAGAGAAAAAAATAGCATTACAAACAGACAAAAATAAAGTAAAATTAGAAAACCCATAAACAATTAATATAAAGGAAAAAATTCATCTAAAAATAAGACAACAATAATAGAGGAAAAACTACAAAGAACAGAGCAAAGCGCTCTTGAAAAAATCACAACAAAGAAAATCAATAAAGCTGGAAGGCAGACATGAAAAGATCATCATAAAAACAAGTTAAAATATAAGATGGAAAGTGATAGTTAAAAGATAATGCAAATATCTCTTAAATCCAGAACACCCAAAAATTAAATATTAAAAATTTCACCAACACCTGAAAAATTCAGGGTAGGAAAACTTAAAAGAATGAAGACAAGAAAATTTTCCAGAAATGAGAATTATCAGGCTCCGTACTGAAAGGAACCCCCAAATGTCTAGTCCTTAGAATGTTAAGAGGTGATTTCCCTTTTCACCATAGCCTTGCCAGCACTTATCATTCTTTATTTTCTTTAATCTTAGTCATTCTGACTGGAGTAAACTGATATCTCATTGTTGTTTTGATTTGCATTTTCCTTATAATAGATGTTGAGTATTTTTTCATATTTGTTTGGCTGTTTATATGTCTTCTTTGGGGAGTTGTCTGCTCGGCTCATTTGCCCATCTTTTAATAGGATTGAGTAACTTGTTGCAGATAAGCTGTCTGAGCTCCCTATAGATACCGGTTGTCAGTCCCTTATCTGAGGCATAGTTTGCAAATATAATCGCCCATTCTGAGGGCTGAATTATCTCTTCAATATAATTATTCAATCTTTGGGGGCAGAAACTTTTTACCCCAATGTAGTCCCACTTGTCTATTTTGAAGGATTATTGGCTGTGTTTTGGGGGGTCTTGACTACTCCCATCTGTCCAAGAGTTTTCCTTTTTTTTTTTTTTTTTTTGAGAGGTGTTTGCTGTAGGGCGCTTGCGCTTGCCAGACAGAGAGAGACAGAAAGCGAGAAATCACCCCCCAGGGGGAATGGCCACGACGCAATCTCTTCTCCTCCATTCTCCTCTCGGGATCTTGGGCAAGCACGCACATGTGCCTGGCATGAGTTTTAAGCCACCGGGTCCGGGACATGAACTGCGGTCGACTACGTGGGAGTCCAGCGACATAGCCATTACACTAACTGCTGGTCTCGAGTTTTCCTTGTTTTCCAACAGTAGTTTCATAGTTTAAGTTTTTACATTTAGATCTTTGATGCATTTTGAGTGGATTTTAATGATGAGAGATAAGAATCCAGTTTCATTGGGGGGGGTGTCATGAAAGAAAACATTGAACAAACACAAGAATTGAAAGTTATCTTTTGAGTATGATGTGTTTGGTAATATCTTTGACCTGACTGACATGCCCTACAGGCATGATTTGAAAAACCACATTGTATTCTACGAAGATGTAAAATGATTTAATGTAAATAAGAAATCACCAATAATTTAAAAGAAAATAAATAAACAAAACAGAAAGATGAAAAAATGTCAGAGTCTCATCTTGACTCATTAGTGTGAAATTTTGTAACATCGATGATAGCAAAAATCAGACTATTATTACAGAAAAAACTATCACATCTAAAGAAAGAAGTGAAAGTCATTTTGGGGGCTCTTACCAGCTCTGTTAAAAGGAATAGTATAATAGAAAACATCTTCAAAATACTGAAGAAAAACTCATTTCAAATAATTGTGTACCTAGCCAAATTATATTAGAAAAGGAGGCAAGACCGCTCAAAATTTAGGACCAGGTGTGTGGCCTCGTAGTTACGGGAGCTGGATCAAACATAGCCAACCATACAGTTCAAGTTCTAAAACTAGTAGCTTGAGAAACATGCCAGGCACGTGTGAGTGAATGTTCCGAATTCCAAAGGGATGGAGAAATGGAGGAGAAATTACAATGTGAACACACCCAGGGCAAAAGATTTCTTCCTCTGTCTCGTTGTCTCTCTCTGTTGAGTGTATGCACCATCAGTCAAAGTTTGAAAAATTAAAAAATGACAAATGAATAAATACATAAATAATATGTTCAAGCTGGGAATGATTCCTCAAATTAATCCCCACACCCATACTTATCTTTTCTTGGAAATAACTTGAACCTGTTTACTGACTTTTCATGAACTTTTTTTTTCAGATTCAATCAGAGTTAGGAAGCACTTCAAATATCATGCCTGGAATATTTAATGTGACTTTCAGAATTTCCATTTTTAATATAATAGTTACTAAAACTTTTCCTAAGATTTCCCTAGGGAATAAGGAATAGCCCCTCTTTTCTAATCTTTTCTTCAATCATTATTTTTCCTCTTTGGCTAAAGATCTGAGCTCAGTTTATTTTATCACTTTATTCTTTCTCAATCTATATACACTTTACTGTTCCATTTTGCTGAAGAATTTTGACATTAGTACTTAAAAGTTATCTGATTCTTCCAGTGTGGTACAACTGGTGAGTTCAATGTATAAGCCATCAAATCCAAATCCAAATATTTCTGTTGTTTACTTATATTTTAAACACCTCTGTGAGTATCCTATTTTTATGTAATAAACATGTAAATAGTTTAGTAGACTTCATATAATTAGAACTGAAATGTGAGGGTCAAGAAATACTGAGAGGAGAAGGGATTGTGGCGTGGCCATCCCCCTTGGGGGGTGATTTCTTGCTTTCTGTCTCTGACTTTCCGGTGAATACACACGCCCTATAGCTTTGACATTAGTACTTAAAAGTTATCTGATTCTTCCAATGTGGTACAACTGGTGAGTTCAATGTATAAGCCATCAAATCCAAATCCAAATATTTCTGTTGTTTACTTATATTTTAAACACCTCTGTGAGTATCCTATTTTTATGTAATAAACATGTAAATAGTTTAGTAGACTTCATATAATTAGAACTGAAATGTGAGGGTCAAGAAATACTGAGAGGAGAAGGGATTGTGGCGTGGCCATCCCCCTTGGGGGGTGATTTCTTGCTTTCTGTCTCTGACTTTCCAGTGAATACACACGCCCTATAGCAAAAACATCTCAAAAAAAAAAAAAAGAGAAATTTTAGAGGAAATTTACACAACACTAAATACAACAAATGAATTTTACCCAAAAAAAGAGAACACTAAGAGGCTTGGTAGTTTACCCCACATGGCATCTCTAGTCAGAGACAGAATTTGGTACAAAAGCAATTACTGTTAGTATATCACACTGTTCACTATTCATTGATGATTTAGTACATCTTTGAATACAGTTAAAGGTTCACATCTTTTTAAAATATATTAGTAACATACATATGTTACATACATTATGCACATATATATTTCTGTAAAGGTAAACATGCAATGTAATAACAAAATGATGGTTTAATTACTGTTAATAGCCTAAAATCCCCATACAGATTGGAAATGTTCTTTATATGTCTTGATGCTTGAATGATGACTAGTGACTATGTTGTTAGAAATAAAGAATCCCAGAATATTACAAATATTTAAATCGTAGACCTAGTGCTTGTCATAGCAAAAAAAATCCATAATGCTTCTAATTGATGAGCACCAAAAGACCTCTGGTTTCTCATTGTACCTAATATCATTTCCATTTTTTCCCCTGTATATTGATTTGCTTGCTTTTCTGTTGTAAATCAAGAGCCTTTCTGAAAACAAAAATAAAAGTGCTGTTAACAGTCATGTTGTTGTGGACTAAATCATGTGTCCTCCTGATTCCACAAATACATTGAAGTGCTAACCCTCAGTACTACAAACATGACTGATTTTGGACACAAAGCCTTCATAGAAGTAATGAAGGTAAAATAGGTCACAGGAGTAGGTCCAAATCTAACATGACTGGTGTCCTTAAGATTAGAGAAATTAATACATAAGCACAGAGGAAAGAGCACGTGAAGACACTGAGCAAAGGTCGTCACCTGTAAGCAGAGGAGAAAAGTTCTTAGGAAAAAACCCAATGCTCCTGGGAACCAGCAGTTAGCGTACTGGCTATGTCCCTGGACTACCACGTAGTTGACCACAGTTCGCATCCCAGACCCGGGGGCTTAAAACTCACGCGGGGCATGTGTGCGTGCGTGCCCAAGATCCCAAGAGGAGAATGGAGGAGAAGGGATCGTGGCATGACCATCCCCCCTGGGGGGTGATCTCTCCCTTTCTGTCTCTCTGTCTCTGTCTGTCTGGCGAGTGCATGCGCCCTATAGCGAAAACCTCTAAAAAAAATAAAATAAAATAAAAATAAGGAAAAAAAAAACCCTAATGCTCTTAACACCTTGATCTTTGAATCAAGATCAACTGAATTGTGAAGAAATAAACTTCTGTTATTATAGTCACTCAATCTGCGGTATTCTGTCATGACAGCCCTAGCAAATTAATGCAGTGTTGTTGCAAACATAAACAATAGAGCTACCAAAAATTTATTAGTTTTATTTGGTGACTAATCAGCTCCATAGCTTTGCTTAACACATGAGTCCTGTGGCTTGAAAGGTCCTGCTCCGCCCAAGCTGTCTTCATGCCACTCTTGCTTCTGCTATGTGATTGCATGCAGAGGCAGTGGATTCCCTGGAAATTCACAAAATGCAGTCATTCCTGTCAACAAGCATTTTGTCAGCCAGGTGTCATCTTGTATTTTAACCTTCAGGGGTCATGCATTGTCCCACAGTAAATCATGTTATTAGGGCAAATTCAGAAATTGCAATTGATTTCTTCTCTAGTATGATCATGACATTATCTTTTTAAAAAGTTTACATAAATGGTGCACAAAACCTATACACTGCCAACTAGTACACTATACAAACACTGTAAAGCTGTTCCCAGGGAACGAGACGAGGGTAAAATAGG